>NC_025994.2:69697896-69925396 GCF_000442705.2 Elaeis guineensis
ATTGTTTAGATCTGAAATTATTTCAATATCTAAACTAAACCCATATTCATAATGTACTTAATTAAGAATTAAGATATAAAACTAAGAGATCTAAAATTGAGAATTTAAGATCTAATTTCATTGCATAAGACATGAGGTTTTGGATATGGGTAGCTCAATTAGGTCTAGTTTGAGTGGTTGATCAAACTGAATCAAAAGTTGATTATAATTAGATCAAGTGTGCTCATGACTAATCCAATAGTTATAGATTGATCAGATCGATCAATAGCCACATATTGTCGATCAATTCAAAGACCTAATTTGGCTCAGTGGATCGAGTCAATTCTAATTAATCAATTAGGTCTATTAAGTTTTGAATTGATCCACTGAGCCAAATTGATCCACTGAGTCAATTCTAATTAATCAATTAGGTCTATTAACCGACTTGGTCGATTAAGTTTTGAATTAGATTGCTTAATGATTCGAGCTAGCCCATGTTACTAGATTAGTCATAACAGTTATGACTAATTAAGGATGAGATCTAAATCTAAATCTTCTTGTAAAATATTAAGTCCGACGGTTTTCCACTATTGTAGTTATGCATGATAGAAAACAACTATAGTTTCATACGTGAAGTTCAAAAATTTTTTTCTAAGCAGCGAAAGTAAATCAATTAAAATATTTTTAATTAAATCACGTATCAGATCTAATCTAAAAATCACAATTAGGATCTTGATATGAATATTCAACCATGATCTGAAATCTGAAAAAGAAAACAAACAGTTAGAAAAATAAATTGGAGATCAGATCTCCATACCTCGGATCATGCGAATGTCCCGGGTTCTGATCATAGCCATGCACATGCTCGACCTCTACTGGTATCCACACAGAGATGTCTAATCGAAGCATCAAGATCATCAGTGTACTAGCACCTTGCAGATCTCGCTCCTCATCTTTGAATCTAGATCTCTTCTTCTAGATCTCAAAGAAGGAGATCCCTGTGCGAATTCTTTCGTGTAGATCCGATGGGATCTGAACCAGATTACCATGAAGAAAAAAAAATCTTTCTTATTCTCTTCTTCTCTCTCTTTTCTCTTCTTATATCTAATCACCATCAGATCTGGGCATTGGATGTGAAGGGGAGAAAGAAGGGAGTCGTTAGGAAGGAGATTTTGTGATGTAAGAAAGAAGACTCCACACCTTAGCACAAGCCACCCTTTTTTCCTAAACATTTTGTCGCACCACCACAAAGCCTTCACACCCCCTAGGAGATAAGATCAGATCTTATCAAAATAGGGAAGAATGGCATGGGAAGAATGGAAAGGAATAAGTGGTGCGCCAAAAAGAAAATGCATGAGATATCTCACACCAATTTTTAGCACACATCCATCTTTTCTAAGAATTTTGTCGCACAAAAAAATTCTTCCACTCTCCAACAAATTAGATAGGATATTCTCTTGATAAGGTATCTATTCAAATAAAATTTGGATAGATGTCTTAAAAGAGAGAGAGTCCCAGAAGGATGGGGCATCAACTATTGGCACCCCTCCTTTCTTCACGCATGCAAGGAGAAAAGTAGCGAGAAAACCATCACCCCACTTCCTTCTTGACATGATATCTAGAGAGAGGGTCACAAAGGATTTGAACTCTCTAACTCATGGTTCATCTAATTCAAGTTAGGTCTTAATCAGGTTCAAATCGAGTCCGAAACGAGCCGAATTTGAAAAGGCTGTCAAGCCTGATCCAATCAAGCTTGAAATCTAAATCTGATTTGGATAATTGAACCCAATTAATATTAAATTAAATTAAGTATAATTAAATTAAATCTAATTTAAATTAATGAAGACTTAATCTATAATTTAATTAGTTCTAAAAAAATTATAACATTTATAATTAAATCCCTGTGCTAATAATTAGTAGCTGTCAAAACTGTAACGCTTACAAATTAGCAGTTTCTAAAATTCAAACTATCAATTCAATTGATAATTCGAATATGATTCAATTCATTGATCAAGTCATGCTTTTTTTGTGTGTGACCCCTCAGATTCTATTCTATATGGTAGTGAGACATATCGTGATCTCCATCACAGTATCATTGAAACTCTTTTCGATGGGCTGAAATGATTCCAACTCACTTCAATAAGGATCGTTGATCCAAAAATGATCTTAGTGTGTTCTCACAATCTACCAGTGATATCTAGCAATATGTAGTGGCAATCCAGCAGAATAAAAAAATGAACCCCTGGTGCAGTTATCATGTGATACAATCCCTCTATCGTGAGTCCCGACTTGACGGAGGTCATGGAGAACTCATCAAACCTCATCGTCAGTCATATGCTAGATAGGCTCGACTCGAGTTCATCTGTGAATCTTATAGAAACTCTTTTTCAGTATTCATACTTACTCTGATCAGAGATTTTTGAAACTCAGCCTTACGAATCGTATAGGATTTCTTATTTTCTACCAAGGTTGATAGATTCTATTTAGGTGCATCTTACTCCAAACAGCGAATTTGAACCTACAATAGCCAACATATATAGTAGGGACACGAATGACTAGGGACCAAAGGAACGTGCAGTCAAACTATATAGCCTCGCTACGACTAGCCAACACACCGCAGATCAAAGGACCAGTCATATCACTACAGCATCGAGAAAGACTACTGACGAGTGAGTAGACATCCAAGTGATTTTTCGTATTGATCACGCTCAGTGCAAGTTATTCTCTAACACCACCTGCACTCTCACCCCAGTATCTCTACATTGCAGACTTGAGACTCATTTATCCTAAAGGGAGGTGATCCATACACCAATCTTGAATGGATTGATCACTGTTCTTCATGATGATCTTTTGATTGGGAGCATTTAGAAATTAACTACTAATGATGTATATCTCAAATTCTCAACACTTTGAGAATATACAAAATCATCTTTGTTAATTTTTAGGATAAATTGTGGATACATAAGACATGATTGGTTATAAAGACTACCCATCAAGTATAAAACATGCCTTAGAGAAAGGTATGTGTCAGCCAAGATTGACTTCTAGGATATACATCTAATAAACTCTCACTTGCACTAGAGTCAATTTGCCATATACCTGAGTCCCATCTTCTGAAGACAGACTTCGATGTTTAGCTAGCTAAGTGACTCAGGCCTACCACTATTATGTGGAGTCTATTCTCTGTACCTTCATATATTTCTACTTAAGATAATCGTGTATATCTCTGTTCTATGTGCATGGACTTCTAGTGAGACCTTGGCTCCTTAGCGAGGGCTATGGACCATTATCTTTACAATACAATATCATAGTATCTAATGGTATGACATCTACTTTCACAACTATCATAAGAACTAGAACGCATCCTGCACATCTATAGCATATTCGGCTTCCATTTGTCGATTGCTTGGAATCCTTCCAATATATCTAACCAACATAACTCGAGAATATATACTGATGTAGACATTCTACCATCAACATCAGTGTATCCTCCCACTCTTAGTTCTAACCCTTCTTCAAAGATGAAGAATAATCTCTTAGTACTTCTCAAGTACTTAGGGACATTTTCACAGCAATCCAATACTCCCAGTCTGGATTTGACTAATATCTGTTCGTGACTTTCACAGCAAGATATATCAAATCGAGTACATAGCTTGGCATACACCCATGCCTAAGAAGATAACAGATCCCTCTTGGAGGTTTCAATGCTGAATCCTTTTAGCGCCTCTTCTATGTACTTGTCTATGAAAACCAAACATTCTTTTAGGATCTATCTCTATAGACCTTTATTTCCAAAATATTTGACCTAGGTCTTTGAAAAGAAAATTCTATATGTAGCCACATCATAACCGATGTCAATATGGGACCCTTCCACTGATCTTCATGTAACTACATTATTCCTCATATCACGTCATTGTAGGTTTTGGGATCATCCCTATGTTTACAATCTTCCTCAAGAAATACTTTCTATTAATCTTTTATAAGAATATCAAGTACCTTTCTAAAAGATGGAAGATTCTACTAGATCTACAAGGTGAAGGAGGTACTACATATACTGGCTCATCTTAAATAAGTTGTACAAGTTCTGTGACTTGTTATTCTTTAGAGATTTCTCTTTAAGTTCATCCTCCCACTATTTTCAAAAAAAATAGTATAATTGCTCACAATCACATTATGAACCACTGGAAAGAGAAAATGACATCCCAAATCTTTTTCAGATACCCCATAAACAAGCTTTCATAGACCTATCCTCTAACTTGTTCACCATTTCATATCTCATATGGTGTGGTGAAATCAACTTTAGAAGAAACCTAATTTAGATTTCAAAAATTAAATCTTGTTACTAAAAAAATAATAATTAAATTGTGACGTTCATGATGGATCGGACTGTTGGAGCATGATCTTGGATCCTCCCACGGACCTTGGGTGCAGCAGAACTAGCAACGAATAGATCTGGAGTCGTCTGGACATGATTCAAGGCCCTTGACGAGATCAGCCTGGTTGCTGTCTTCTTCGTCAGCCTTTCATTCTAGATGAAGAACGCCTCTGAAACTATCTCTAAAAAATCCAAGATCTGGTACCCAACCAGATCAGACCTGGACCGAGGTCCTCCAATTCATAGATCTCAAATCGGGATATTCTAGATGGGGAAGAAGATAGATGGAGACAGACCTCACAGATCTGTCCTGCTGCAGCCTTTCTTGTAGATCTGTTGATGGAGATCTCACCCGCACCTCAAACGACCTCAGATCAACTTCAGATCTGAGAGAGACTTATACCAACCTCTTCTCAAGAGATTTCAGGTCTTGGACCTGATGTTTGGGTGCCTGCAAGAGAGGGGAGAGAAGAAATGGCTGGCGGCTGCAAAGGGGGGAAGGGGCTAGCGCCTCCCTTCCTTTCTTTCCTTTTATGGACTGGCGGGAAGAAACCCTAGGGTTTCTTGCTCCTGGGGCATGGAAGATGGCTGGAGAGAGAGGGAGAAGAGAGAGAGAGACTTGAGAGAAAGAGTTGTCTATTTTCTTGGCTTAATCAAACCTATATAAGTACATGTATATATAAACACCGGGTCAAGTGACCCAAATCCAAAACTCCCTTGACCAACTCTATGGGAGATTAGGTTAACCCAAGCCCATGTACACCCATGACTCGACCTAATCTCACCTCTCCTAGGTCCAGACCTGGCCCATAAAGAGTTGATTCCTTAAGGCCCACATAACCTAGACCTCAAGAACCGAAAGGCCCACAGCCTTTCAACCTAGGGCCCAACTAGCCCTAGAGCTTCCATGAAGCCCTCATGAATGATGGACCTTGGCCTTAGCCTTGGTCCCCTGGGCTTTGGGCACACCACCTGGATCACAACAATCTCTACCTTGGTGTCCCAAGGCCTTAACCAGCTCCACTCTGTCCATCAGCCGAATCAGCCAACACATCTCTGAAAGCTGTCCCATGGAAGTACCTTCGTAAGTGCATCAGCTGGATTCTCCTTGGTGTGTACCTTTACCAGCTCCACCTCGCCATCCTCTAGAAGCTCCCTGATCCGATGATACCTAATGTCGATGTGCTTTATCCTTGCATGATAGACTGAGTTCTGTGCTAATAGAAGTGCACTCTGGCTGTCACAGTGTACTCTAATGGCCTCCTGAGTAAGGCCCATCTTCGTCAACAAATCTTTTAGCCAAATTGCCTCCTTAGCTGCTTCTGTCAGCTCGATGTACTCGCCTCTGTAGTGGATAGGGCCGTGATAGGCTGCAGACTCGATCTCCAAGAAATAGGACCTCCATACAGGCTAAAGATGAAGCCTGTCGTAGACCTCTGGGTATCCACATCTCCACCAAAGTCTGCATCTACATAACCGCCAATCAGCCCCTGAGCCTCCCTGGACATGTCAGAGTATCCCACTGCACCTCCTCGCTATCTGTAGCAGATGCCAACTCCAACTGAACCTGCCAGGTATCTGAATATCCACTTCAGAGCTCTCCAGTGCTCCCTGCCAGGCTGCGCCATGAACCTGCTAACCTGACTCACTGCATGAGCGATGTCTGACCTACAACAGACCATCGCATACATCAAGCTCCCAACTCCTGAAGCATAAGGGACCTTCTCCATCTCCTAGCCTCCACCTCAGTCTGTGGCACCATGGTCTTCGAGAGTCTGAAGTGACCGGTAAGTGGCAGCTCCGTCGGCTTTGCTCCCTTTATCCCGAATCTCTCTAAGACCTTCTGTATGTAGCCCCCCTGAGATAGATGCAGCACCCTCCGAGCTCGGTCTCTGAAAATCTCCATGCCTAGGATCTTCCTTGTAGGACCCAAATCCTTCATCTCAAACTCCAGAGATAAGGATGCCTTCAGATCCTACACAACCTTCCTACTCTTGCATGCTATAAGCATGTCATCCACATACAAGAGTAGGAACAACCTAGAACCATCCTCAAGAGACTGAACATAAACACAGGGATCAAACTCGCACTTGGAAAGTCCAATGCTACGCACATAGGAGTCAAACCGCTTGTACCATTATCTCGACGACTGCTTCAGCCCGTACAGTGACTTCTGCAACTGACAAACCTTTTCTTCTGATCCTGGATCCCTGAAATCGGGTGGCAGCTCCATGTAAATCCTCTCCTCCAAATGCCCATGGAGGAACGCCTTCTTGACATCCATCTGCTCCAGCTCTAAATCCTGAGCTACTACGATGCTCAGCAACACTCTGATGGAAGTGTGTCTGACGACGGGAGAGAAGACCTCGCTGAAGTCGATGCCTTCCTTCTGGGAGTATCCCTTGGCCACTAACCTCACCTTGAATCTGATACCTCCTTGCTCTGAAGGTCCTTCCTTGCGACTGTAGACCCATTTGCAGCCAATGGGCCTCTTCTCCTGTGGCAACTGCACCAATCACCACATCTGGTTCTTGTGGAGAGACTGCATCTCCTCGGACATTGCCTGGACCCACCGCTCTCTGTTCTAGCTCTCAATAGCCTCCTGATACGTATATGGGTCTCCATTCGCTATCACCAGGGCATATGACAGCATCTCCTCGAAGCTATATCGGTTTGATTGCCTGATGGTCCTCTTGGGCTTGTGAAGGGCAACACCGATATCAGTCCTCGATCCAGCTCGCTCCTGCTGGACCTCTCTGTCTCGATCATCCATCTGAATCCTCTCCACCTGTGGAGACACTTTAGTTAGGTTCTCCACCTGAATGTCATGTCCTCCCGTAGTACCTGCAAGAGGCAAAATAAAAGAGGTAAGCTGTCCAGCAGCACCCTGCTGGACCTCCTCCTACTCCTGCTGCTCCTCCATCCTGCTCGCCTTCGTAGGACTGACTCCTCATCAAAAGTCACATCCCGACCAATGATGACCTTCTTTTCCAAGGGATCCCACAGCCTGTATCCCTTGACTCCTCGCGGATAGCCTAGAAACACCGCCTTGCGTGATCTGGCATCTAGCTTGCTCCGCTCACCAGCTCCAATGTGCACATAGGCCGTGCATCCAAATATCCGTAGATGGCCCAGCCCAACTGTCCTCCCAGACCACACCTCCTCTGGAAGCCTGCCATCCAACCTGGTGTGAGGTGATCGATTGACCAAGTAACCCACTGCGTCAACTGTGTCAACCCAGAACTCCTTTGGAAGTCCTGCCTGCAGCCTCATGCATCGTGCCTTTTCCAAAAGTGTTCTGTTCATCCTCTCGGCCACCCATTCTACTGTAGAGTCTCCCTAACTGAGAAGTATCTTCTGATCCCACACTCCTCACAGTAGTCCTGAAACTCTCTGCTGGTGTACTCCCCGCCATTGTCTGACCTCAGACACTTCACGCTCCTCCCTGCTCCTTCTCCACCTCCGCTCTTCAAATCTTGAACTTGGTGAAGACCTCTAACTTCTCTCTCATGAAGTAAATCCAGAGCTCCTTGAGAAATCATCAGTCAAGATCATGAAGTATCTGACCCCATTCCTAGCTAAAACTGGGGCTGGTCCCCACACATCTGTGTGTACTAACTCCAGAGGGGCTGCACTCTGGGCTGTACTGATGGTGAACTGAACTCTTCTCTACTTTTCCATCTGGCAAGGCTCACAGATCTCTCCTGTAGCACCATCCTCCAGATCATAGATGAGTCCTCTCCTGCTCAACTCCCTCAGCCCCCTGTCACCCATGTGGCCTAGGCGGTAGTGCCACATCCTGTAAGTCCCCTCCTGGTCCTGTGCCGCAGCTACTGCATCAGACTCTCCGGTCACCACAGATCCCTCCATGCGATAGAGGTTATTGTCCAACCTCCTGCCTCTCATCACTACCATAGCTCCATTGGAGATGTTCAGTACTCCGCTTCTAGCCCTACTGCTGAAGCTGTATCCACTGCGCTCCAAGTAGCCTAGTGACACCAGATTCTTTTCCAGCTCCGGGATGTGCTTTACATTTGTCAATGTCCTCACAATCCCATCAAACATCCTCACCCTGACTGTCCCTATCCCAGCCACCTTGCAAGGATGATTGTCACCTAGAGTCACTGATCCCTCATCTGTCTTGGTGTATGTCGCAAACCAAGACCTGTGTGGTGTGTAGTGATGTGAGCACGCAGAGTCTAGTGTCCACTCCTCTGTGTAATATCTGTGACCATCTGATACCATAAGTAGATCATCCTCCACCTACTACCCAGCAACTGCACTCACTGATTCTGAGCCACTTCTTTCTCCTTCTTGCTCTTCCATAGTGGACATTCTCGCTTGAAGTGCCCGAACTCGTTGCACTTGAAGTATTTCACCTCTTTCTTTCCCTTCCTGGACTTGGACCGCCCCCTGGACTTGCTTCTGCCTCTGCCTCTACTTGTCCTCTCCCCTACTGCCAAACCCTCCTGGGGAGCCCGATCTCTGATCAACTTTTTTCTCTGCTCATTCAACCTCAGTACCGAGACCATGTCCTCATACTCCAGAGTCTCCTTGCCGTAGAGCAGTGTAGTCACCAAAGAATCATATGATCCGGGCAGCGAATATAGAAGCAATAGAGACTTGTCCTCCTCATCCAGCTTCACCCCGATATTCACCAACTCCGTGCACAACTGGTCGAACCTCTGAATGTGGCCAATCACATCAGATTCCTCCTGCATCCGAAGACTGTACAACCTCTTCTTCAGCATCAGCTTGTTGCACATATTCTTCCCCATGTACATGGTGTGCAACTTCGACCAAAGGCCCTTCGGGGTCTTTTCTTCCAGCACCGAATACAACACCACATCCGCCAAACATCCTCTGATCATCGAGCATGATTTCTTCTCCAACGATGCCCACTGTCTATTTGTCATTCCCTCAGGCTTCTCATCCAAAGCCTGATCCAGATCTGCTTGCACCAGAAGATCCTCCATCCGAATTTTTCACATGAAAAAATTCTCCTTGCCATCAAACTTCTCGAAATCGACCTTCATATTGCTGCCCATGACTGGATCCAAGCCAAACAAGCAATATAAATTCAAGAAGTGGAGAATATACCTTGATGGTACCTTGCTAAAAATTTTTAGCACTTGGGATCTTCAACTTCTCGCGCTTGGAACCGCTTCCTCACCACCGTGGCTCTGATATCAATTGTTGGAGCATGATCTCGGCTCCTCCCACAGACCTTGGGTGCAGCAGAACCAGTAACAAATAGATCTGGAGTCGTCTGGACACGATTCAAGGCCCTTGATGAGATCAGCCTGGTTGCTGTCTTCTTCATCAGCCTTTCGTTCCAGATGAAGAACGCCTCTGAAACTACCTCTAAAAAATTCAAGATCTGGTACCCAACTAGATCAGACCTGGACTGAGGTCTTCCAATTCATATATCTTGAATCAGATATTCTAGATGGAGAAGAAGATAGATGGAGATAGACCTCGCAGATCTATCCTGCTGCAGCCTTTCTTGTAGATCTATTGATGGAGATCTCACCCGTGCCTCAAACGACCTCAGATCAACTCCAGATTTGAGAGAGACTTGTACCAACCTCTTCTCAAGAGATTCTAGGTCCTGGACTTAGTGTTTGGGTGCCTTCAAGAGAGGGGAGAGAAGAAATGGCTGGCGGCTGCAAAGGGGGGAAGGGGCTAGCGCCTCCCTTCCTTTCTTTCCTTTTATGGACTGGCAGCAAGAAACCCTAGGGTTTCTTGCTCCTGGGGCATGGAAGATGGCTGGAGAGAGAGGGAGAAGAGAGAGAGAGACTTGGGAGAAAGAGTTGTCTATTTTCTTGGCTTAATCAAACCTATACAAGTACATGTATATATAAACACTGGGTCAAGTGACCCAAACCCAAAACTCCCTTGACCAACTCTATGGGAGATTAGGTTAACCCAAGCCCATGTACACCCATGACTCGACCTAATCTCACCTCTCCTGGGTCCAGACCTGGCCCATAAAGAGTTGGTCTCTTGAGGCCCTCATAACCTAGACCTCAAGAACCTGAAAGGCCCACAGCCTTTCAATCTAGGGCCCAACTAGCCCTAGAGCCTCCATGAAGCCCTCATGAATGATGGACCTTGGCCTTAGCCTTGGTCCCCTGGGCTTTGGGCACACCACCTGGATCACAACACGGACTATATCTCATACAGTGCCATCGCTCCTCACAAATACCTCATTGAGCTGAGGTGTACAAGGAGAATTCCATCATGAAACCATGTCAATCTCTTTAGATAATCGATAAATTTTTTATTTGGTATTGCATCCTCGATCTAATCGAAGTACCTTTAAATTTTTTTAATTTATCTTTTCTACTTCATATCTAAATTCTTTGAACTTTTTAAAGTCTTTCAGATTTATATCTCACATACATACCTATACCATGATAGTTCTTCAGTAAAGGTGATGAAGCAGTGATAACATTCTAGTTTGACTCATCAAATGGACCATGCATATCGTATGTATACTAGGATAAGTATCTCAGTGGTCCTATCCTTTTGACCCACAAAGGACAGTTTGGTTATTAATCCTCAAAGAGATAATTTACAGACTAGATATGACTTAACAGTCAATGAGTCCAAAGACCCATTTTCTCTAGTCGGTAGATCATTTCTTCTCATACATGATCTAGCCAAAGGAACCATCTGTATAATTTAGATTATTTGGTTCTGGATCTCTCAGACCTAATGGCATTCACTATTTGCTCAAATAAGTTCATAAATGCATAACCATGCAAATGATAATGAACTAAATCTAAAAGATAATCATCGAGATTAGGTGCTCACGGCCTCAGTGCAACATTTGCACTATTGCCAATTCACAAGAGTCACTTCACCTTCCTTCAGTCCTCTTCCTTTCTTAGACCTTATATTAAAGTGCGTAATATGCACTAGAATTTAATGAAAAAGAGAAAATCATAAGATCAATTTTGAGCAATTTGACATACCTTCCAAAGATGTGTCAATATTTCTTTAAGTTCTCCAGGTATGTATCTCTGAACTTTTCAAGATCCCTTAGTTACCAGCATATTGACCAATTCAATTAAGGTGCTATAATATTTATTCATATAATAGTTTCATAAACTATCCATATGAATCAAAAATTATAGGATCAAATTCATTAGTAATTTTTTATGTATGATCATGTCGAGCTTCTCAAGCTCTTCAATATCCTTGATCATCGATCATGGATAAATTATCCATCATGCATCTCATGTACTGTGCGACTCTAATCATCTCATAACTATTACAGAAGAATCAGTATGTCATTGACAGTCTATATGTCCTTATGCATATATTGAATTTCATCAACTACGAAGTCCAATTTATAGCACCTAACCTAATTATCAATATTCAACTATTTATCAAGTATAGCTCGTTGACCATGGATTAGACAAGCTGACGATATTGGATTAACCTAGTCAAAACATGACATAATTTCTAAAAGCTAAAAACTATTCTTAGATTTCTAAGCCAGAATATATAATTGATTTCGGTTAAGTGGTTGATATCTAGGATTTGAACTAGAAGGTTGGAAGCTGAAGAATTGATCATAGAGAGTAAAGATTTAATTAAATGATTGTACTTGTAATAGTTTATTCTAGGGACTTTAAAAATAAACAAAGGCTTCCACTAATTTTTGGAGTTTCTCACACTCTTCGAGTGGAGAAACAAAAATCCTAATGCGATAAGTGGTTCTAGTGGGTGCTATGGTCCCATTGATGTAGGCACCTCATCTAATAGTTATTGCTGACACGTATACTAATATGTGGACAACTCTTTATCCAGATACTTCTCCAAGCATGTTGTAGTGACTTGGTCTCTAAGTTCTGTAGCCTCACCTAATAGTTATTGGCACATTTCTTAGTTAAGTCCAACCCACCGTTCACCAGTGAGTGTAAAACTATCATTGGGTCCCTCACCTAACAGTTATTGGGCCCAACCCCATTTTTACCCGGGACATCTAATGCCAATAAAGTGGTTGTGCCTTCTTGATGCAACCGAACCACTGTAACCAATTTAGAATAATCAATGTCGGAAAAGACACCCGCATCTTTACAACGATGGAAAACTAGTAGACTTAATATTTAGTAAGGAGATTTGGGTTCAGATCTCTTCTAATTAGTCATATACATCTGATATTATGACTAATCTGATTTGGATCAGCACATTTCATGTCTGACCAATCTAATCGGCATGGGTGAACTCGGATCAACAAGTAACCTAATACAAAATATAATCGCCCAAGATGATTAGGTAAGTGAAGATGAGTGGGGGTCCCCCCGTTGCTTTCCTTAGACACTAATGAATTGGTCAGATCAGACAACAAAATTAATTAAATAACCACCATCTAATACTTGCCTTAGACACCAAATTGGTTGATTAGAATCAATTAGGTTAACCTATAGATCTGGACTCAAATCATTGAGCCAAATTCGGTCTTGACTTAATCAATTCACATCATATGCGAATCAATTTGACCAACTACAACTAAATTCAATTTTGAGCCTCTTTGACCTAATCCCAACCAACTCTTGATTAGGTTTGATCAACTGCTTACAATCGAAAAGGATTCTAACCTGATCTAATCAATGATCCTAGTTGTACTTTAGTCTCTAAATCTAATTTGTTCAACCCATACCCGAAGTTCATATTTTATGCATTGAAATTTAGATCTTAAATTTATAATTTTAGATCTTATAATTTCAATTCTTAATCTCAATTAAGTGCATTATGTACATGATTTAAGTTTAGATCTCGAAATATTTTCTAATCTAAACCATTTATATTGTATCTCATACAATAAGTTTATCTGCAGAATTGAGTTGATTCATCCTGGTACACGAATCAACTTATCACAGTGAGTCGGCACACATTGAGATAAATAAAAATTTATAAACCTAGCCTACACAATTGAGTTAGCTCATCAGCAAAAGAGCTGACCTACATAGATCTTGAGTTGACTCCAACAAAATAAATCAACTCACCAAATACTCGAGTCGATCCAATTAAAAATCGAGTCGACTCCATAGGCATATCAGTCATAGTTTCATATTTTCATACAAACAAAGTCTAGAATTTTGGATCTAAGATTTTACAGAAATTAAGTTTTAAATCATGTGCCAAATAATATATCAAATATAATATTTTAGCGATCTAAAATATATAAAAATATATGTATAATCTGATTTAAATCTAAAATATGTATCATATATAATTTTTTATTCGCTGTTTATCTTCATAGGAAACATCACAGTTGGCACCCTATATATCATAAGAAAGAACCCATCGAATGGACAAGAGAGGGACTTTAATCCCTTCATCATCTTATGACCGGACAGCCATGGTGATTATCCCAATTCGATTATTACGTTACAAGAGTTTAAACTAACATATCACATATGTAATCAATTAAAAATAAGATTTAATTATCTTTCACATGTCAGATATATAAACAATAATATTGAATCTATGCATGTAAGAAAAATTTCAGCAACCATACTAGATTCAAATTAAATCCTAAATAATATTTTTAGATCTAAAACCAATTTCAGATCTGAATAATTCATGATTTATTTCAGATCTAAAATAATTTCAGATCTAAAAAAATTTTATAATCATCTTATAGCATGTAAAAAATTTAGATCTAACCTTAATTGATGTTTTATATCGTTCTAGGACAACCGTTCAGCATAACAGGATTATGCCAAGGCAACCTTATTTCAGAACAAGTAGATCATCAAGCTAACCTTCAGATCTGATTTCTATAAATCATATTTTAGATCTGAGAGATTTTATGTTCATATCAGAATCTGTGCTCTAATAGCACTGATAGAAAACTGCTACGATTTCGTACGTGAAGTTCAAAATTTTTTTAAGCATCTAAGCAGTGGAAGTAAATTAATTAAAATATTTTTAATTAAACCACATATTAGATCTAATCTAAAAACTATAGTTAAAATCTTGATATAAATATTCAACCATGATCTAAAATTTAAAAAAAAATAGTTAGAAAAATAAATTAGAGATCAGATCTCCATACTTCGGATCATGCGGATGTTTCGGATTCTAATCGTAGCCGCGCACCGCCCGACCTCCACTGGTATCCACATAGAGATGTCTGATCAGAGTATTAAGATCACCGGTGTGCTAGCACCTTACAGATCTCGCTCCTCATCTTTGGATCTAGATCTCTTCTTCTAGATATCAAAGAAGGAGATCGCTGCACAAATTTTTTCACACAGATCCAACAGGATCTGAACCAGATCATTATGAAAAGAAGAAGAATCCTTCTTTTTCTCTTCTTCCCTCTCTTTTCTCTTCTTAGATTTGATCACCATCAGATCTGGGCATTGGATGTGAAGGAGAGAAAGAAAGCAGGCGTTGGGAAGGAGATTTTGTGATGTAAGAAAGAAGACTCTACACCTTAGCACATGCCACCCTTTTTTTCTAATTTTTTTATCACACCACCACAAAGCCTTCATGCCCCCTAGGAGATAAGATCAGATCTCATCAAAATAGGGAAGAATGGTGTGAAAAAAATGGAAATAAATAAGTGGTGCGCCAAAAAGAAAATGCATATGATATCTCACACCAATTTTTAGCGCACGTCCATCTTTTCCAAGAATTTTGTCGCACAAAAAAATTTTTCTACACCCCAACAAATCAGATTAGGATGTTCTCTAGATAAGACATCTATTCAAATCAAATTTGGATAGATGTCTTAAAAGAAAGAGAGTCCTAGAAGGATGGGGCGCCAACTATTGGTGCCCCTGCTTTCTTCATGCATGCAAGGAGAAAAGTAGCGAGAAAACCATCACCCCACTTCCTTCTTGGCATGATATCTAGAGAGAGAGAGTCTCAGGGGACCTGGACTCTCCAAGTTATGATTCATCTGGTTCAAGTTGGAACTTAATCGGATTCAAATCGAGTCTGAAACGAGCCGAATTCGAAAAGACTGTCAAGCCTGATCCAATCAAGCTTGAGATCCAAATCTGATTTAAAAAATTAAACTTAATTAATATTAAATTAAATTAAATTTGATTTAAATTAATTAAAACTTAATCTATAATTTAATCAGCTTTAAAAAAATTATAACATTTACAATTAAGTTTCTGTGCTAACAATTAGTAGCTGTCAAAACTGTAATGCTTACAAATTAGTAGTTTCTAAAATTCAAACTATCAATTCGATTGATAATTTGAATATGATCCAAATTATTGATCAGGTTATACTCTTTTTGTGTATAAGTTCTCAGTTTTATTCTGTCTGATAGTGAGACATACCATGATCTCCATCACAGTATCATCGAAACTCTTTTCGATAGGCTGAAATGATTCCAACTCACCTCAATAAGGATCGTTGATCCGAAAACAATCTTAGCGAGTTTTTATGATCCATCAGTGATGTCTAGTAACATATAGTGACAACCCAATAAAATAAAAAAAATAAATTTTTAGGTGCAGTTATCGTGTGATACAATCTCTCTATCGTGAGTCCCGATTTGACGGAGATCATGGAGAACTTGTCAAACCCCATTGTCAGTCATATGTTAGATTAGGTTAACTCGAGTTCATCTATAAATTTTGTAGAAATTTTTTTTTAGTATTCATACTTATTCTGGTTAGAGATTTTTTTAACTCAGTCTTATGAATCACATAGGACTTCTCCTTTTCTATCAAGATTGATAGATTCCATCTAGGTGCATCCTACTCTAAACAGCGAACTTGAACCTACAATAGTCAAAATACACAGCAAGGATCTGAATGGCTAGAGATCAAAAAAATATGCAGTCAAACTATGTAGCCTCACTGTGAATAGCCAACACATCGCAGGTCAAAAGATCAGTCACACCATTGCAACATCAAGAAAGACACTGACGAGTGAGTAGACATCCAAGTAGTTTTTCGTGTTGGTTACACTCAATGCAAGTGTTCTCTAACAGCCACCTGCACTCTTACCCCAGTCTCTCTGCACCACAAACTCAAGACTCATCTACTCTAAAGGAAGATGATCCATGCATCGATCTTGAATGGATTGATTATTATCCTCCATGACGATCCTTCGATCGAAAGTATTTAGAAATTCAAAGGATGTGGAGAAAATATTTCTTATAGAAAATATGATACATGGAGATGATCCCAAAATCTATAGCGAGACGATATCAGATATCAACTCTGAGAAGTGGTTAGAGACAATGAAGTCAAAAATTGACTCGTTGCACTCAAACCAAGTCTAGATCTTAGTGGATCCACTAGAAGATATTATACCCATTGGGTGTAAATAGATCTACAAGAGAAAGATTGATGCAAATGAAAAGATAGGGATCTTTAAAGCTAGGCTCGTAGTGAAAGATTATACTCAGTGTGAAGGTATTAACTATCAGGATACCTTCTCACCTGTGGCCATGCCTAAGTCCATCTGCACATTGCTTATCATTACAGCATATTTTAATTATGAAATATGACAAATGGATATGAAAACAGCATTCCTGAATGGATAGTTTGAGAAAAATATCTATATAGAATAGCCGCTTGATTTTACTTTCAGTAATAGTGATCACAAGGTTTGCAAACTGTAAAGATCCATTTATGGACTCAAATAAGTATTTTGAAGTTGGAATGCGTATTTCAATGATGTAATCAAATCATTTAATTTCATCAACAATGATGAGGAATCGTGTGTATTTAAAAAGATTCATGGGAGTGCTGTCACTTTTCTCATATTATACGTGGATGACATCCTCCTAATTAAAAATAACATTCTCATATTAACCTTGGTCAAAATCTAGTTGTTCAAGAAATTTTTCATAAAAGATCTAGGAGAGATATCCTTTATGTTGGAGATCAAGGTCTATAGAGATGATCTAGAAGGATGCTAGGATTGTCACAAAAGATGTATATTGAAGAAATACTGAAGAGGTTCAGTATGGAGAACTCCAAGAGGAGACTTATACCCTTCAGACATGATATCCATCTCTCCAAGAATATGTGCCCCAACACACCAAAAGAGATAAAGTGCATGAGCAAGATCCCTTATATTTCGGCTATAGGAAGCTTCATGTACGCCATACTTTATACCCGACTTGATATTGCCTATGTTGTAAGTGTCACGAGCATATATCAGTCGAATCCAGGAGAAGAACATTAGACTTTTGTAAAATATATTATTAAGTACTTAAGAAGGACCAAGGACATGTTTTTGATCTTTGATAATAGAGAATTGAGAATACAAGGTTATACTGATTCAGACTTTATGTTTGACGTTGATGATCGAAAGTTGACATCGGATAGTATTTTCTTATACAATAGTAGTGTTGTAAGCTGGAAGATTTTCAAGTAGTCTGTTATTGCGGACTCCACCATGAAAGCAAAATACATCGCTGCATTAGAAGCTACTAAGGAGGTGTTCTGGTTTAAGAAGTTCATTGTAGAGCTAGGTGTGATGCCATTAGATGTCGTCCCATTCTTCTTCTACAACAACAACAGTACCATAGCCTTGATAAGGAGCCAAGATTTCATCAGAAATCGAAGCACATCGAGCGATGATTCCACCTCATCTATAATTACCTCAAGAAGGGATACGTCGAGGTGAAGAGAGTCGACACTATGACAATGTAGCTGATCCACTGATGAAGCAATTGAGCTAGCAAAAGTTTGAAGCCCCCTTGAGAAGATGGGACTCAGATTTGTAGCCAATTGACTTTAGGTCAAGTAAAAGTTTGTTAGATGTGTACCCTGTGTGGGTTAATACAGTGTAGGGGTAAAACGGTAATTTTAAATTTTTTCAAAATTATAATTTTACAGTGGAAATTGTTAATTAATTTAATTAATTAACATGTATTAACCCTACACAAGGATCTAAATATGATATATATAGCATGCATTTAAATTTAAAATTTTAAATTCTACAATAAACATTTTACTGTTATTGTTCAGAAGACATTACCTTTGTGCAGGTAGTCGATCACCGCAGTCTGATCACTGTCAGAATGATTTGATCATTGTAATACAGTCACACAGTTGTTTGGCCTCTGCAGATCATCCACACGTAGCTCCGATCTGATCGGCTCCTCTCGAATGCTAGTTCTTGCAGAACCCTTTCGACGGCCGATGCTAATCGAACTCCTTCGATCGATGTCTGCCGACTCCTTGGATGCTCCAGATCATCAGCAAAGGTGCTTGAGAGATTGATGAAGTTCTCCCTAAAGTTTGGTGGGCTCACGACACTCGTAGCTCACCTTCTACTTTTCGAACCCTAGGCAGAAACCCTAGGGTACTCACAGATGACCCTGCGCCCTTTCTCTCTTCTTTTCTTTTCTCTTCTTTTCTTTTCTTTTCTCATGCAGAGGCCCTTTCTCACGCCACCCTTTCTCTCTAAGAAAGTTGTGTGCATGCCCCACCTTCTCTTTTCTTTTTAAAATAGTGCAAGACCGCGTCTTCACCGCGTGAGAGGATAAAGCTAGGTGGTTGCTCACTTGAATTCAAATCGAATTTGAATTCAAATGCCAACCAACCAATCTTTATCCACTCTTGGTGTGAGAAGAAGGGGACGTGGGTTCTTTGTGCATGGAGAATTTACATGAGAAACTTTTTCTCGTGTAGAGTAAGTGGCGCACAAGTGGATAAGGTGGTGCATGAGATTAGTTACCCATTCAAATTCAAACATCATTTGAATTTGAATGGCCAACCAACCATCTTTATCCACTCAAAATGGTGCACATAGGAGGGGCATGGGAAGGCTTCTGCGTGGGAGAAAATTCACGAGAACTTGTTTCTCATGAATTCAAATAGGCGCAGGTGAGGTGAGGTAGAGCAGGGAGATAAGTCAAAGGTGGTTTCAAACCTAATTGAACCAACCTTATTAAAATAGGTTAGGCACAATTAGACTAAATTAAACCCAACACAATTAGGCTTAATTAGGCTCAATAAAATACTAATCAAATCAGAAATTGACTAAGCCCAACCCCTGATCAAATAGGGACCAAACCACCTCGGCGATTAGGTCAACTCTTAACCTAATCGGGTCAAACCCAACTGAATCCAATTCAATTGGACTTGATCCAAAAATAATTAGTCAATCAAATTGAGTTAATTAGTGATCAAATTACTAATTAAACCTCTCATAAATACCGAGTCCAAATTCGATGGGTAATCGGACATCAAAGTCCATCGATATGAAACCTTGATCGAAGAGTCCCAAACCAGTGGGACTTGACCCCGGTACCCAAAATGTGTGGAACTCATGATCAGAGAATCCTAATTCTCGATCACAGAGTCTCAGACATGTAGGACTCAGAGTCTCCAAGCATTAGGACTCTTGGTCGAAGAGTCCCAATCCAGTGGGACTCTTCACCAACCATCAGATCAGATAGGAACCTCTAATGTGTGTGATTTCGCAGGTTCGAACCTAAGCCGGTAGCACAGGAACCAAAATCTGTACTAATCGAAGTGACCATCTAGCAATGGTATCCGACGTCCGGATAGGTCGAATAGTCACAATCTCAACATTCAGAACCTACGCGAATATGGTTACTGTATAATTCATCCCTTTTGACCCCTGTGTATAGGACGACTCAGGGTTAAACTGTCAACCCTGATCAGATCATCCGAATCATGCTCAACTCAAACAGTCTTGTGACTCCTCACTAGGACTACCCTGGCCAAGATTTTGCTAAATTGAAACATGACTGTACACAGCTCTTGAAATAGAGTGGTCAATCTCATCTTGACACACGCACCGACAAGTCAAGTACTTGACTACACCCAGCAGCCTTCCATCACTGAATTAGAAATTCAGGTAGTCCAGTGCCTAAGTACAGTGAGTTGCTTGCAAGTCACCATGGTGGTCTCAGGTCGGAAGGACAGTTATACCCATATCCCATCGAAGCAAATCTTGACAGCAGAATAAGCTCCGGAGTCGGTCACGTTCAGTGCAGATGTACCTTTACATCTCACCTGTATGCCATACCAGTGTCTCTATACTCCTTGGTTAAGAGGACAACCAACCCATATGGCACACATTGACCTATGCTTGATAAACATTGTTGTCCTTGGTAACAACGTATCATTTGGTCGCGAACTGGTTTAAGGACTAAACGATAAATCCTCCTTTGTCGAGTCTAAATAGTCCTAAGGACTTCACCACAACACAGGAGTTCATTAGAAGATGAAATAATTTGTGATGAAAAATATCAAAATAATTTTTATTTATAATTCATATACTAATATAAGAAAGAGCACAACCGTCAACAGGCTGACGATTGGCTTTGGGATACTATTCCCAATAATCTTCCACTTGGCCTAAAGCCAATCGGTGCAGTATCTAATACCCATCTTCGACTTGAAGTCATCGAACTCCTTCACCGTAATGGCTTTAGTGAATGGGTCGGCCAGGTTCTCCTTTCTGTCGATCTTCTGAAGGTCGACATCACCTCTATCCACGATTTCTTGGATAAGATGGTAGCGGCGCAGAATATATTTCATCCGTTGGTGTACCTTCGGTTCCTTCGCCTGAGCAATGGCTCCAGAGCTGTCACAATAGAGCAGAACTGGACCAACAAGGGAGGGTGCTACTCCGAGCTCGATGATGAATTTCTTCAGCCACACCGTTTCTTTGGCAGCATTTGATGCAGCGATATACTCTGCCTCACAAATGAATCTGCCACAGTGTGCTGCTTGAAACTCTTCCAGCAGACTGCCCCATCATTAAGGGTAAAAATAAATTCCGACACACTCTTGCTGTCATCGTGATCAGACTGAAAACTGAAGTCTGTAAACCCCATAAATCTCAAGTCTGATTCACCATAAACAAGCCACTGGTCCTTAGCATTTCTCAAATACTTCAGGATGGTTTTAACAACCTTCCAGTGATTCTCTCCCAGATCAGATTGGTATCTACTCACTACCCCTAGTGAGTATACCACATCTGGTCATGTACATGTCATAGCATATGTTGGGCATAAAATTCCCTCGACCGAAGTTCTTGGCAGGGTCGACCCTCGCGAGACTCCGTTCGGACTTTCGACAACTGTTTGTGAACCCCCATCACTTCGCCCGGACTCCTACGGGAGCCGGACTCCGTCCACAACTTCGGCAGCAAGGAAGACTTCGCCCGGACTCCTACGGGAGCCGGGCTCTGTCCGCGAGTTCTACAGCAAGGAAGACTTCGCCCGGACTCCTACGGGAGCCGGGCTCCGTCCACAACTTCGGCAGCAAGGAAGACTTCGCTCGGACTCCTACGGGAGTCGGGCTCCGTCCGCGAGTTCTACAGCAAGGAAGACTTCGCCCGGACTCCTACGGGAGCCGGGCTCCATCCACAACTTCGGCAGCAAGGAAGACTTCGCCCGGACTCCTACAGAAGCCGGGCTCCATCCGCGAGTTCTACAGCAAGGAAGACTTCGCCCGGACTCCTACGGGAGCCAGGCTCCGTCCGCAACTTCGGCAGCAAGGAAGACTTCGCCCGGACTCCTACGGGAGCCGGGCTCCGTCCGCAACTTCGGCAACAAGGAAGACTTCGCCCGGACTCCTACGGGAGCCGGGCTCCGTCTGCGAGTTCTACAGCAAGGAAGACTTCGCTCGGACTCCTACGGGAGCCGGGCTCCGTCCACAGTTTCTGCAGCAAGGAAGACTTCGTCTGGACTCCTACGGGAGCCGGACTTCGCCCACGACTTCAACCGCAAGCAGACTCCACCCGACTCCTACGGGAGCCGGGCTCCGTCTTCAACCTCAACTGTCGGTAAGCCTCGTCCGGACTCCTACGGAAGCCAGACTTCGCACCTAACTTTAATTGCAGGGGACTCCACTCGGACTCCTACGGGAGCCGGACTCCGCCCATGACTTCAACCGCAAGCAGACTCCACCCGGACTCCTACGGGAGTCGGGCTTCGTCCTCGACTCCAACAGTAGCAGACAGACCCCGCACGGACTCCTACGGGAGTCGGACTTCGCCCGCGACCCCGACTGTAAGTAGACTTCGTCCGAACTCCTACGGGTGCCGGACCTCGCTACCGACTCCAACCGAACTTCGACCGACAAGTCTGGACCCCCTGGCAGGCCACAGTAACGGACAGCACTGCTTCACTCCCTACGACGGACCCCATGGGCTCCATTACTCCCTGACAGGCCGTATTAACGGCCACGAGTCCGCTCTACTTCCTGCGGTGGATCCCGTGCGATTCCATCCCCCCCTGACGAGTCACGACAGCGGACGCGCTTCACTCCCCGTAACTGATTCCACATGCGAGCCACGGCAATAGCCACAATCCCACTCCACTACCCTCCGCAATAAATTCTTCCTGACTCTGGGCGGCCCACTACCAGACGGTTACAGGCGTCGCCATCAATCTGTTGCCCCCTCCGTCTATAAAAGGGAAACTCCAGATACGTTATTCCTTAACTCTCATTTTTATCTCAAAACTCTGCTAAATTCTCCGTTCGAGTACTCCATTCTTGTTGAGGTAGAGAACTGACTTGAGCGTCGGAGGGTCTTGCCGGAGCAACCCCACCTCCGGTTTAGACTTCCTTTGCAGGTCCCAGCGGCGACTGCGACTCCCTCGACTCCAGCTTCTCCAGCGCAAGTGGATTTTTGCACCAATAGGATTGGCGCTAGAGGAAGGGGACTGAACCTCCGTAGTATCCTTATTCTTAAAGGAGCGCTCAACGGAGCCGCCTCCGATCATCTTCTCCGGCACCCACTCCTTCTTTCCCCCACGGGATCCTCGCCTGATGTCTTCTCGCGAAGCATCTGCGCAGTTACCCACGACCTCCGCAGCCATATCCCGGACCCCGGTCTCGCCTTTGGTTTCCCGGCCCCGCATTCTCCGGCTATGGTCGCCAGCATGGAGCGACCGGACGATCGGCCTCCGACGGATTCCGCCAATACCATCTCGGGAGGATCCCGCAGGAAATGACCAACATACCGATTGTATCCCCCAAGCGACAAAAGACTGAAGAGCCCATAACCTTTACCGAAGAAGACACTCAGGGAGTCCAATTCCCTCATAACGACGCGGTCGTAGTTTCCTTGAATATAGCAAATTATGACGTCTGTCACATTCTTGTCGACAATGGAAGTTCGGCCGACATCTTGTTCTACGATGCCTTTTCAAGAATGTCCACTCTTGACGGTCATCTGAGGTCGATTAGCTCCCCCTTGGTAGGGTTTACCGGCGACGCCGTTCCGACGGAAGGAATAATAACTTTGACTGTGGCCGCAGGTCAATATCCAAGGCAATCCAGGACTCTGGGGAATTTCTTGGTGGTGAAGGCCCATCCACCTACAATGCAATCCTCGGCCGACCTGGCCTCAATGCTCTCCGAGCCGTCGTATCGACCTACCATTTGAAGTTGAAGTTCTCCACCGACCAGGGGATCGGAGAGGTCCGGAGAGACCAAGCCCTGGCCAGACACTGCTACAATATAGCCTTGCAAAGAGGCGATCAATCTGACTCCTGCCCCGTCGATGGACTGGACGCTCATGATGACCTCATCGAAGAGAGGGGTGCCCCAATCGAAGATCTGGTACCAATCCCTTTGAACGACGGGAACACGGAGCATGTAGCAATGATCGGCTCCGACCTAGGGGAGGAGGTGCGGACGCATCTCATTGATTTTCTACAAAAGAATGCGGACGTTTTCGCTTGGGTTCCAGCAGACATGCCGGGGATTGACACGGAAGTCATGGAGCATCATCTGACCGTCGATCCAAAACATCGACCGACGAAAGAGAAAATCCGAAGTCATGCTCCAGAGAGGCAGAAGGTGATAGCCGAGGAAGTGGATAAGCTCCTTAAGGCCAGATTCATTAAGGAAGTCAATTATCCTGATTGGATTTCCAACGTTGTCCTGGTCAAAAAGGCAAACGGCAAGTGGAGGATGTGCATAGACTTCAAAAAGCTGAATAAGGCCTGTCCTAAGGACAGCTACCCCCTTCCAGAATCGATCAACTGGTGGACGCGACCTCGGGCCATGAGCTCCTCACCTTCATGGATGCGTTCTCCGACTATAATCAAATTAGAATGGGCCGGAAGATGAAGAAAAGACAGCTTTCATCACTAATCGTGGCCTTTACTGTTACAGGATCATGCCTTTCGGCCTCAAGAATACGGGCGTGACCTATCAACTGTTGGTGAACAAAATCTTCAAGGAGCAGATCGGCCGTAACATAGAGGTCTACGTGGATACATGCTCATAAAAAGCAAATCTTTCAGAGATCATATCTCCGACCTCGAGGAGACCTTCGACGCTCTCCGAAAATATAGAATGAAGCTGAACCCGACTAAATACGCTTTCGGCGTAACCTCAGAAAAGTTTCTGGGCTTCATGGTATCAAGGCGTGGAATCGAGGCCAATCCAGAGAAAATTCACGTCATCCAGGAGATGGCCGCCCCAAATCGATAAAAGAGGTTCAGCGCCTCACGGGAGGATAGCGGCCCTTAATCGCTTCGTTGCAAGGTCGGCCGAACGGTGCTTGCCCTTCTTTCAAACCCTCAAGCAGCCGAAGAACTTCTGTTGGACCCCTGAGTGCCAACAGGCGTTCGAAGAGTTAAGGAGCTACCTTGGATCACCCCCGCTATTAGCAAAGCCTGAGCCTGGGGAGGAGCTATTTTTATACCTGGCGGTCTCTCCCATGGCCCTCGCGGCCGTCCTTGTCAAAGAAGAGATAAAAATCCAGCGGTCGATCTACTACGTTGGCCGCCGTTGAGGGACGCCGAGACCAGGTATACCAAATTAAAAAATTAACTTACGCCTTGTTGATTGCAGCCCGGAGACTCCGACCCTACTTTCAAGGGCACACCGTGACGCTACTCACCAACCAACCAATCAAGGTGGTTTTGCACCGGGCGGACACCTCGGGAGGATGGCAAAATGGGCGATCGAGCTCATAAAATTCGACATCAATTATCGACCCAGGCCAGCAGTGAAGGCCCAAATACTGACAGATTTCATAGTAGAGTGTACCATCCCAGAGGAGGCTGAACCTGAACAAAGCAAAGTTGACGACCTGAAGTCCCAACCGAACTCCCCCGAAGGAGAGGCCGATCCTGCTAATCGCTTTTGGGCCCTCTATGTGGACAGATCTTCCAACATGTCGGGTGCAGGTGCGGGCCTGATCCTGGTCAGTCCGGAGGGAGTCATCGCGGAATATGCTCTGCATTTTGAGTTCCCCGCAATAAATAATGGAGCAGAATACGAAGCTCTGATCGCAGGACTAAGGATCGCCAGAGAGCTGGGAATAAGTCAGCTCCGGGTGCACAATGACTCTCAACTGGTGGTGGGGCAAGTCAGCGGGAATTACGAAGTGCGGGAGGACAGTATGGCCAAATACCTTGAGAAGGTAAAGGAGCTCACCCCTGCCTTCAGCAGCTTCAACATTAGACAGATCCCAAGATTGGAAAATATCAGGGCTGACCTTCTCTCCAAGCTGGCGACGTCGGCTCCAGCCGAATTGCCCAAAGGCATCCTCTTTGAAGTTCTAAAACATCCGAGTACAGAAGAATCGCGGCCCGTAATGGAGATTGACCACGAGCCCAGCTGGGTCGACCCACTGATAATCTATCTCAGAGATGGAGTTCTCCCCCAGGATGCAAAGGAAGCTCGAAAGCTCCGAAATCAAGCCTCCCGATACATCCTTTATGAGGGCAAATTATACAAGAGATCATACTCCTTGCCCCTCTTGAAATGTCTCCAGCCTCGAAGCTGACTACGCCTTGTGGGAAGTACATGAAGGAGTTTGTGGAAACCATTTGGGGGCTAGATCTTTATCCCACAAGTTGCTCCGCCAAGGATATTACTGGCCAACGATGCATCATGATTCGATTGAATATGTCAAAAAGTGTGATCGATGCCAGAGATACGCCAACGTCCAAAGACAGCCCGCCACCGAGCTCACACCCTTGAGTGCCCCTTGGCCTTTTGCACAATGGGGGATGGACATCCTTGGCCCCTTTCCCATGGCGTCTGGGCAAAGAAAGTTCCTCCTTGTAGCGATCGACTACTTCACCAAATGGGTTGAAGCTGAACCACTAGCGAAAATCACAGAAGCAAAAGTGCAAGATTTCATCTGGAAGTCGATCGTGTGTAGGTTCAGTCTGCCTAGAACCCTAATCACTGATAATAGATGGCAATTTGCGGGAGCAAAATTCATCGAATTCTGTGAGGATCTAAACATCTCCCACAACTTCACATCAGTAGCCCATCCCAGGCGAACGGCGAAGCTGAGGTGACCAACAGAACCCTTTTGCAGGGGATTAAAACAAGGCTTGAAAAAGCGAAGGAAACTTGGGCGGACGAACTTTATCACGTGTTGTGGGCGTATCGAACTACCCAGAGGCTACCTACGGGGGAGACCCCTTTTGCTTTAGCCTTCGGTGCGGAAGCCGTCATCCCAATCGAGCTTAAACTCCCATCGGCATGAGTCGTGGCGTTCGACGAACATCAAAATTCACAAAGTCTTAGAGCCAACCTCGACCTGCTAGAAGAAAGATGGGAGATAGCCCAGGTTCGAATGGCAGCCTACAGACAGAAAGTCGCCCGATATTACAACGCCCGGGTCAAGAACAAAGCCTTTAGAGCGGGAGATCTAGTGCTTCGACGAGCCGCTGTCTCGCAACCTCAGGACCGAGAAAACTCATCCCAAACTGGGAAGGACCGTATGAAGTCAAAGAAGTAGTCCGGTCAGAAACTTATTATCTTAAGGAACTCGGAGGAGCCGATCTCCCGCGACCGTGGAGCTGGAAAACTTACGGATGTACTACCAGTAACTTCATTTTAATTGAAAATTACATACCTATATGTCTTTGGACAACCCAAACAAACTGTATCAAAAACGAAAGGAAAACTCATCCCGACAAAGTCGAAGGCCCGGTTCCATTTAGACCGGATGGGGGGAGAGGTCCTGCAACGCCCATATGCGCCCCCACAGCCCTGTTAGGGACAGGAGGAGAACCTCGCCCTAACTTGAGCAAAGTAGAAGGCCCGATTTCATTTAGACCGGATGGGGGGAGAGGTCCTGCAACGCCCATATGCGCCCCCATAGCCCTGTTAGGGACAGGAGGAGAACCTCGCCCTAACTTGAGCAAAGTAGAAGGCCCGGTTCCATTTAGACCGAATTAGGAGAGAGGCCCTGCAATGCCCATATGCGCCCCCACAGCCCTATTAGGGACAGAAAAGAACCTCGCCCTAACTTGAGCAAAGTCGAAGGTCCGGTTTCATTTAGACCGGATGGGGGGAGAGGCCCTACAACGCCCATACACACCCCCACAGCCCTGCTAAGGACAGGAGGAGAACCTCGCCCTGGATTGAGCGGAGTCGAAGGCCCGGACTCCTATGGGAGCCGAGCTCCGTCCGCAACCTATACCGCAAGGAGGCCCCCGCCCGAACTCCTACGGGAGTCGAGCTCCGTCACCAACTTTAACCAGTGGTAAGATCAGCCCGGACCCCTACGGGAGCCGGGCTCCGTCGCCAACTTCGATTTCTTATAAACCCCGTCCGGACTCCTACGGGAGCCGGACTTCGCACCTTACTTTAATTGCAGGGGGACTCCGTCCGGACTCCTACAGGAGTCGGGCTCCGTCCGCGACTCCAATCACAGGGAGGATTCCATCCGGACTCCTACGGGAGCCGGACTTCGTCACCAACTTCAACTGCTAGTGATCTTCGCCCAGACTCCCACGGGAGCCGAACTTCGCCCCGACTTCGCCTACGGGAGCCGAACTCCTGTAGCCTCGCTGAGAGTGGAGAAAAATTCCAAGCGAAAAAGAAAAAGGAAGGCGATGGACCACATCAACGACGATTGGAAAACAAACAGCGTCCGAGGTGCATAGAACCCTGTCACAGCAAGGATTGAGGCTCCCATCAGGAGTCCCAGCTTTCAAGGAAGCTTTCAACGCAAAATATGACAACTTCCTCAGGGTGACAGAAGCTCGGACCTCCGAGCTCAAGCCCTGAGGGGACACCAAGCCTGAATGGCCCCAGGCGAGCCTGCGGCCACCGACGGAAAAGATGGGTTGATACGATGACAATCGGGTACCTTCGAACGACGTAAAAGCCGAAAAGAAGCTCGGCAAACGATAATTCAACATGAATAAAAGGGCCACCGGCGACCTTGGGATGACGTCAAAAAAAAAAAAAAAAAAAAAGAAAAAGAAAAAGAGAGGAAGAGAGAAGAAAGAAGAAGAAGGAAGTTCGACAGACAACGATTCGATGCAAGTTGCGGACGAGGTAACAAAATCTCCTTCTCATTTTCAACTGACAAGATGTATGTTACAAGACTCGGAGGGCCGAAAAAGAATACATTATTACAAGGCTTGAGAACACGGCTTGGAAAGGACACACCGGAGGCCGCTTCAAGCTGCAAACTTCCCTTCCCGTTTCTGTCCTTCCCGGCGTATTTTCCAGTGCGTGTAGCAGGCCTATCGGCTCTCGCCCCACCTTGTTTCGCTCTATCTCCGAAGTCCCAACCCCAGGGGAAAAAGGATGGGATAGATTCCAGGGGGCCGTAAGGGCAACGACAGCAGTGACGAAGACCTGTTTCAAGAAGAACCGAAGTCACCCTGGAGGCGGCTGTAGTGCCAGAGATATGCGCCATCACCGAATGCTCCGCACAGCCGCCGTCCAAGATGCTCCGGCAAGGTCGGCATGCGCTGCTTCCACCGCCCCCGCAACAAGCTTTACTGCCCCACCATCGACGCCGACCGCTTCTGGTCCCTCGACCCCGACGACACCAAGGATCCCGCCACGGCTCGTGACGGCAGCTCTGCCCTCCTGACCGGTTTCATCCCGTCTTGCTACTCCAAATTCTTGGGCAGAATACCTTTACCGGCAGTCCCTGATATTAAACCCCTGTTGTTGAAGGAATCTTCCTCGAGCCCCCTTTAAAACAACGGGGACCTTCAGCGGCCGCTCGATGACTGGAGAACTCACAGACCGCTGTTCTCCTCCTTGCCTTCCTCCAAGCCCCTGACATCCCCTTGAGGATGGCCTCCGGGGTGGAGGACATGGCGGAGAAACCCCTCAGAGAGGAATCGGGGGGCTGAAGATGGCAAAGACCGGCGCAGAGGATGCTCGGAGTTGGCAGGGACACCGAGAGAGTGGCTGAGTAGCTAGGCTCTCAGACAGAAGAAAGGTGCCATCCTTTTGGCAAAATAAAGCCCCGAGGGAAGGGTAGGGGGTTTAAATAGGCAGCGAATCTTGGTGCAATTATGATGGCGGGCATCTTCAGACCAACCGGTGCTTGCCGCATGTCCCACTCGCCGCTATCGAGGATTGACTGTTCGCAAATTTCCATGGCGCGATGCTTGGGATCACATCTCGGTGGGAGTTCGAAAAGACTCTTGGATCGCCATAATTAGAAAAAGGGCTCTGGCACGCGCACATTAAATGCCGACATATCCGAGGACGGTTGCGCCCGGGCGTCAGGGGAAGAACTTCGGCCGCGACAACTTCTCCGTACTTCCTTCATTCGAAATTCGAACTCGGAAGTGGGGGGACTGGTGTTGGGCATAAAATTCCCTCGGTTGAAGTTCTTGGCAGGGTCGACCCTCGCGAGACTCCATCCGAACTTTCGACAACTGTTTGTGAACCCCCGTCACTTCGCCCGGACTCCTACGGGAGTCGGACTCCGTCCACAACTTCGACAGAAGGAAGACTTCGCCCGGACTCCTACGGGAGCCGGGCTCCGTCCGCGAGTTCTACAGTAAGGAAGACTTCGCCCGGACTCCTACGGGAGCCGGGCTCCGTCCACAACTTCGGCAGCAAGGAAGACTTCGCCCGGACTCCTACGGGAGCCGGGCTCCGTCCGCGAGTTCTACAGTAAGGAAGACTTCGCCCAGACTCCTACGGGAGCCGGGCTCCGTCCACAACTTCGGCCGCAAGGAAGACTTCGCCCAGACTCCTACGGGAGCCGGGCTCCGTCCATGAGTTCTACAGCAAGGAAGACTTCGCCCGGACTCCTACGGGAGCCGGGCTCCGTCCGCAACTTCGGCAGCAAGGAAGACTTCGCCTGGACTCCTACGGGAGCTGGGCTCCGTCCGCAACTTCGGCAGCAAGGAAGACTTCACCCGGACTCCTACGGGAGCCGGGCTCCGTCCGTGAGTTCTACAGCAAGGAAGACTTCGGCCGGACTCCTACGGGAGCCGGGCTCCGTTCACAGTTTCTGCAGCAAGGAAGACTTCGTCCGGACTCCTACAGGAGCTGGACTTCGCCCACGACTTCAACCGCAAGCAGACTCCACCCGGACTCCTACGGGAGCCGGGCTCCATCTTCAACCTCAACTATCGGTAAGCCTCGTCCGGACTCCTACGGAAGCCGACTTCGCACCTAACTTTAATTACAGGGGACTCCGCCCGGACTCCTACGGGAGCCGGACTCCGCCCACGACTTCAACCGCAAGCAGACTCCACCCAGACTCCTACGGGAGCCGGGCTTCGTCCTCGACTCCAATAGCAGCAGACAGACCCCGCACGGACTCCTACAGGAGCCGAACTTCGCCCGCAACCCCGACTGCAAATAGACTTCATCCGAACTCCTACGGGTGCCGGACCTCACCTCGCTACCGACTCCAACCGAACTTCGGCCGACAAGTCTGGACCCCCTGCAGGCCACAGTAACGGACAGCACTGCTCCACTCCCTACGGCAGACGCCACCGGCTCCATTACTCCCTGACAGGCCGTATTAACAGCCACGAGTCCGCTCCACTTCCTGCGGCGGATCCCATGCGATTCCATCCCCCCCTGACGAGTCACGACAGCGGACACCGCTCTACTCCCCGTAACTGATTTCACGTGGCGAGCCACGACAATAACCACGATCCCACTCCACTGCCCTCCGCAATAAATTTTTTCTGACTCTGGACGGCCCACTACCAGACGGTTACAGCGTCGCCATCAATCTGTTGCCCCCTCCGTCTATAAAAGGGGAACTCCAGATACGTTATTCCTTAAGCTCTTATTTTTATCTCAAAACTCTGCTAAATTCTCCGTTCGAGCACTCCATTCTTGTTGAGGCAGAGAACTGACTTGAGCGTCGGAGGGTCTTGTCGGAGCAACCCCACCTCTGGTTTAGACTTCCTTTGCAGGTCCCGACGGCGACCGTGACTCCCTCGACTCCAGCATCTCTGGTGCAAGCGAATTTTTGCACCAACAGCATACATGATAGATCCCACTGTCGAAGCATATAAAATTCTATCCATACGCTCTCTCTCTTGAGGTGTTGTCGGACAATCCCTCTTCGAGAGAGAAATTTCATGGCCTATCGATAGATAGCCTTTCTTGAAATTCTCCATGCTGAACCTCTTCAGCATAGTATCAATGTACGTAGATTGGGATAAGCCAAGCAACCTTTTAGATCTATCCCTATAGATCCTCATCCCTAGGATGTAGGAAGCTTCTCCCAGATCCTTCATGGAGAACTGTGACGACAGCCAAATCTTTGTTCCTTGTAATGTAGGGACATCATTTTCGATTAAGAGAATGTCATCCACATACAATATAAGAAATACCACTACTGGACCATTAGCCCACTTATAAATGCAGGGCTCTTCTCCGTTCTTAACGAAGTCATACGTTTTGATCATCCTATCAAAACATATATTCCAACTTCGGGATGCCTACTTAAGTCCATAAATGGACCTCTGTAGCCTGCACACCTTAGGCTCATTTGTAGATGTGAACCCTTCAGGTTGTATCATATATACCTCTTCATCTAGCTCTCCGTTTAGAAAAGCTGTTTTCACATCCATCTGTCAGATTTCATAGTCCAGATGGGCAGCTATCGCAAGCAAAATCCGAATGGATTTGAGCATTACCACAGGAGAAAATATCTCATCATAGTCTATACCATAACGTTGACGATATCCCTTGACAACCAGATGGACTTTATAGGTCTCCACCTTTTCGTCTGCACCCCTCTTCCTCTTGAAGACCCACTTACACCCTATGAGTTTTACTCCTTCGGGTGGATCAACCAATGTCCACACATCGTTGACCTTCATGGACTCTATTTCGAATTTCATGGCCTCTAGCCATTTCTCAGAGTCAGATCTCTGCATTGCATTATGTAGGTGATCGGATCCTCATCATTTTCATCAAGTTCGACAGGATCGCCATCCCAGACCAAAAAACCATAGTATCTGTCCGGTTGACGTGGTACTCTACCAGACTGCCTTAAGGGTGCAGGAACAATGGGCTTCGGATCTGATCTAACCAAATTCGGTTCAGGTTCAGCAACTTGTATCAGTTTTTTCACCTACCGAACTTCCTCAAGTTCGACCTTAGAGGCAACAGTCCCTTCACCAAGGAACTTCTTTTCCAAAAAGATTATCTTAAGGCTGACAAACACCTTTTGCTCATCAACTAGGTAGAAATAATACCCTTTGGTCTCTTTTGAGTACCCTATGAAATAACACTTGTCAGACCTAGGTCCAAGCTTGTCCGTAATTAAATGTTTAACATAAGCCGGACACCCCCAAACCCTAAGGTGCGAGAGTACTGGCTCACGTCCTATCCATATCTCATAAGGCATTTTGGTTACAGACTTACTCGGAACTCTATTTAGAAGATAACAAATCGATTCGAGCGCATATCCTCAGAGGGAGATCGGCAGATCAGCAAACTCCATCATGGATCGAACCATGTCCAACAAGGTCCGATTCCTCCTTTCAGACCCACCATTATGCTGTGGTGTTCCAGGAGGAGTCCACTGAGAGAGAATCCCATTCTCCCCAAGATATGTCAGAAACCCATTGAAAAGATATTCACCTCCTCGATCAGATCGAAGAGTTTTAATACACTTCCAGTTTGTTTTTCTACCTCATTTCGGAATAGTTTGAATATTTCAAACGACTCCGACTTATGCTTCATTAAGTAGACATACCCATACCTCGATAGGTCGTCTGTGAAGGTATGAAGTAGAAATATCCACTTCTTGCACTTGAGCTCATGGGTCCACATACATCAGAATGTACCAGACCCAAGAGTTCACTGGCTCGCTCACCTTTTTCAGTAAAAGGTGACTTGGTCATCTTCCCAAGAAGACAGGACTCACAGGTTGGAAGTGATTCACAATCACCAACTTCAAAAATTTCTTCTTGAGCCAACCTGTTTATCCTGTTCTTATTGATATGACCTAGCCTATAGTGTCAAAGGTAGACTTCTGACATATTATCCATTCTAGGATGTTTATCGGAGGTTTGAACCATATTAACAGGCTGTGATAGTAAGTAAATTCTATTATTTAGTTGTCCAACAAATATTGTAACACCATTCAAAATGATATTGCAAACATTTTTTTATTAAAAATTCATAACTATACATGGCCAAAAGGCCTACAGAAATAATATTTAATAAAAAACTTGGACAATAGTGACATTCACTCAGAATTACATTACGAGAGTTGATTACAAGGTTCATGATTCCTAAAGCTAGAACTAGAACTTTACTTCCATCTCCAACGTTCAGGAACCTCTCACCTTCATCAAATCTTCTACTGACCTGCAGACCCTGTATCGAATTACAGATATGATAAGGGCTTCCGATATCCAATACTCAGGCAGTAGTATCACAAATGAAAAAGTTACAAGGTGTTATCATATAATTACCTTGCTTCTTCTTCGGCCTGTTCGGGTCCAGGGAGGCAATGTATAGAGGACAGTTCCTCTTCCAGTGCCCCTGCTTCTTACAAAAGAAGCACTCCGCCTGGCTCAAGTCGGGCTTGTGCTTTTTGATCTGACCCTGTGCAGACGTCCCAGCATGTGGCCGCACCTTCTTATTCTTCTTCTTCCTGTTCTTCTTCTCTTTCCTAAAGGGTCGACGACCAGAAGAAGACCCTCCCACAACATTCACTGACTCCTTATGGAGCCGGTGGTCCTTCTCAAAGTTCTGCAGCAACCCCAATAAGCCGTGGTAGTTCACTGCAGGCTTCATCATCCAAAAATGAGTAAGGAAGGGGAGGAAGGATTTGGGCAAAGAATTAAGGATTGCATCCTTACCAAGCTGCTCATGCAAGGGAAAGCCCAGTTTACTTAGGCACTCAATCATTTCGATCATGTACAGTACATGATCGGTGACTGAGGCCCCATCCCTCATCCGAGCATTGAAAATGGCATAACTAGTTTTGTGCCTTTCAACATCGTCAGGCATGCCAAAGGAGTCGTTCAACATTTGAAGCATCTCCTGCGGTTGGACGTTCTCGAACCTGCGGCTGAACTCATCATTCATTACCGCCAGCATTATGCACCGAATGGTGGTGCGGTCGTTGAGCCACTTTTGGTAAGTGTCTCGGACTGCCCCTCTAGCATTCGGGCTGGCTCCTCAAGTGTCAGATCCGTTACAACATAAAGGATCCGTTCATGCTCAAGGATGATTTTCAATTTTCGATACCAGCTATCGAAATTAGGTCCCATGAGCTTGTCATTATCTAATAATGATCGGAGCGACAGGGTAGTGGCCATAGGTGCATAAAGGAAAACCAGACCTTTATTAGTACATAAATTATTAATACTAAAGACTTGGACTTTAGTCTAAAATTTCTCTCAGTATTTTTATGAACTGGTAGCCTCAACCTCCAATTCGAAGAATTACTTTAATTCCTTAGTAGGTACTAGAATCCACACAGACCACACACGAGCCCAACTTTGGTTGGTCAACCCATGTGCATCTATGGGTAGGTTCATAACCAGTTATTTCTCTAAATAACTTCTAGTAATTAATTTTGCCCCAGAACCTAATCAGTAGGCTTTGGCCTCCACGAAAAAGATCTGGTTAGGCCCAACCATTAACATGACTTGATTTGGTGAATCGGATCAATAAATGATCAGACCTGACTTTGGCCGGCCAATCTGACCACCATCAGAAAGACTCAACCAAATTATCATATTATGAATGATAATTCCATTAGTCAATAAGCACCAGGCCTTTAGGCCTCTAGTGATTATTAAACTAATGGACTCATTGTCACTCACTTAATGGGAGGCTATGACTTAGTTATCACAATAACTTAATCATTTTTAGGGATCTAATAATTTTTGAGGATTTTATTAAAGGATAGAAGAGAAGAAATTGACCAGCCAATTTCAATCCTCCCACTGACTTCATCAAGTCAGATTAAAAAAGATTTAATTAAAGCCAGTATTAGGAGCACCTAAATCAATCACACTGATTTACCTAATGACATGGGTGAGCCCTAATCACCAAATGATCTAATCAAAACCTAACTCACCAGGTTGGCCAGGTAAGTAAGATCAATGGAAGGGATATGCCATTAACTCGTCAGAGATCGAATCAATGCGAGTAGCTCCCAGTTAAAAATCATGGTCAGACTGCCGAACTTATCTTAGACACCAACCGGTTCATTAGTTTTAATTTGATCAACTTAGTAAATAGGGTTCCACTGCGTAGCCATAAATTAAGTCTATTTTGATCTAGTTAAAGACATGGACCCATTCAACTACAACTATTGAAGTTGAGTCTAGAGTATCCTTGACCTAATCTAATTCAACTTTTGATTAGATTTGATCAATTACTCTAATTTAGTCCATTTCTTTAAGCTAACCTTAGGTCTAACCCAATTATAGACCTAATCCATCTAACCCATTGACCCACAAGTTTATGAAATTGTCTTAGGTCTTAATTCATAATTCTAGACCAACTAGACAATACTTAATTCTTTTAATTAAGTATTAGGACTGATGGATCAGGGTTTGGCATTTCGAAAATAATTTTCAAATTTGAAAGGTTTTATTTTCTGTTCACCAAATGTGTTGACTCATTTCACAAACGGATCAGTACATTTCATAAACAGCAATTTTATTGCTAATTACATAACAGAAAATAACTCAATCAAAATAAATCATGAATATTTCTTTAGATCTAATCTAACACATTCATGATAAATTTTATAATTGAACATTTACAATTAAGTCCTTTCACTTCTTCGTCTGCATGGGATATAATCGCTCGGCACCCCTACCGCCATAGGAGAAACCCATCGAATGGGAGGAGAGGGCCTTTAAATCCTACTTTTCTCCTATGACCGGATGACCATGGCAACCAACCCAATTAGACTACTTGCTACTTGGATCAAGTATATCTAAATATATCAATTTTAAAATTTAAATTTTAAATTTTAAATTTTAAATTTTAAATTTTGAATGTTAAATTTCAAACAAATTTCAAATAAATTTTAAATTTTAAATTTTAAATTTGAATTTCAAATTTTTGAATTTTGAATTTTGAATTTAAAATTCAAATTTTAAATTTTGAATTTTAAATTTCAAATTCAAATTTCAAATTTAAACTTTTAGATTACTACTTAATCTATGCATGCAAATGTATATCATATTTTAGAACCTGCTCTGATACCAATTGTGGGTTAATATAGTGCAGGGGTAAAATGGTAATTTTAAATTTTTTTTAAAATTATAATTTTATAATTATTGCTCCTTGGATTGATTTTGATGATTACAAAGTATTTGAAGGGGTACTAATGATTTTTGCTTGAAAAAGACTTATTGCTTTTCAGGGGCAAAATCATAATTTTACCAAATCTGATTTGAAAGCATCAAGTGATAGACCAAAAGATTTGTGATCCATTGATAAAAATTTTATTATTTTTGGACTTGTATTTTGAAAGATATTCATATTTGAAAAACATGAGTCGACCCATGAGTCGACTCATGGCACAATGAGCTGATTGGCACACAAATTTTTTGGCTTGGCACAGTCTGTGAGTCGACCCCATGGGGTCGACCCCCAGGCATGAATCGACCCTATGAGTCGACCCCTGCTGCTTTTAGGCCAAAAATTATAGAACCTTGTCTTCTGGTTGTTTTCTGTTATTTTTCCACAGAGGTCGACCCATGAGTCGACCCCTGTGACGGGAATATTCTGTAACGACTAGTTTTTAACCCATTTTAAGTACTTTTAATGCTCATTTAATATAGTCTAACGGCTCTATTTCAGTCCAGATTGTTCTCCACCATTCCTTAAAGCTATAAAAGGGACAAAAAGGTGGGAATCATCAAGTAGAATCAAGAAGAGAGATTTTCAAAAAGAGGATTTCAAACTTACTTTTCAGTCCTAAGCAAGAGCTCACTCAAAGCAGTCAAGAAGCCTTTAATTCAAGCTCACCAACTCCTCAAGTGCACATTCAAGTCACCAACCACCTTGAGAAATCGAAAAGAGCCTTCTTCTCTTTGAGTAAAATATATTTAAAGTCTCATTCGCTCATTAAAGGAGCTTTCTTTTATATTTACTGTGCTATTGATTGTTATACTCTATTTGAGTTATTGTTTTTGTTTTGGAAGGGTTCCAAAACAAGAAAAGGTTGATCCGAACCTTGAATCAGAGTATATCGGGTTGGCTTGTATCCGAAAAATAAGTGAACTAGCTTGGGATAGCTAGAGTCGGAGTTTCGATATGTGTATTCAGGTTGAATACAAGTTAGTGGATTGGAATTCCCAAGTAGGAGCATGGAGAGTGGATGTAGGTGCAAGGTTGGCACCGAACCACTATAAATCCTTATATTTGTGTTGTGCCTAATTGCTCTTCTTTAGAACTTCTTTATTCTCTTGCATTCTTGCTTTTAATTATTAGCCTTGAATCAACTATACTCTCCCTATTTATTTAGCTATTGTTAAATATTTTTCATAAGACATAAGTTAAGTTTAAAATTTTTAGAAATCCAATTCACCCCCCCTCTTGGGTTGCATAGCTGGGCAACAAGTGGTATCAGAGCCCGGTGCTCTAGCCCTACTTTGATCTAACCAATCAAAGAGCTAAAGATCTATGGCAACTCAAGTCGGTACTTCTCTAGCCGAGAGGCAGTCCACTAACCGATCTTCACTTTTCAATGGGTCCAATTACACCTATTGAAAAGCTTGGATGAAAATTTTATTCAAACACTCGACTATGATATGTGGAGTATCATAGTGAACGGTCCTCACACACCCACTAAAATTATTGATGGTGTGGAATCAGCCAAACCCGAAAAAGAGTGGGATGAGGTTGATAAAAAAATGGCCCAATTAAATGCTAAAGCTATGAATGTTCTATATTGTGCTCTTGATGCTAACGAATTTAATCGCATTTCAACTTGCTTGTCTGCTAAAGAAATATAGGATAGGTTAGAAGTAAACCATGAAGGAACCAATCAAGTAAAGGAGTCCAAAATTAACATGCTCGTGCATAAATATGAATTGTTTAAAATAGAGCATGATGAGTCTATAACTGAAATGTTTACTCGCTTCACTGATATTATAAATGGTTTAAAGAGTCTTGATAAGTCCTATTCTAACAGTGAGCTTGTAAGAAAGATTTTCAGATCCTTACTAAGAACTTGGGAAGCCAAAGTGACCGCTATCCAAGATGCCAAGGATTTAAACATTCTACCTTTGGAAGAGCTTCTTGGATCATTAATGACACATGAGCTGAGCATGAAACAACACCAAGAGAAGAATCAAAAAGAAGAGAACAATCGTCCTCAAATCCACAACTCCACCAGATGAAGAAATTGATGACACCAAAAATGAAGAGCAGGATGAAGAGATGGCACTCATTACTCGAAGGTTCAAAAAATTTTTGAGAAAAAGAAACAAGGAATGAGGAAGAAGCCATTCACAAAAAGGGAACAGAGCAAAGAAAAGGATAAAGACCAACCCCTTATCTGCTATGAATGCAAAAATCGGGATACTTCAAGTCCGAATGCCCACAACTGAAGAAGGATCCCAAGAAGTACAAGAAGAAGTCCATGATGGCCACTTGGAGTGGGAGTGATGACTCAAACTCCGAAGAGGAAGACTCAACTGAACAAGCCAACTTGTGCCTTATGGCACACGATAATGAGGTAAATTTTGAAACTCCTAGTGACTTTACATTTGAAGAACTGCATGAAGCTTTTTATGATTTAATTGATGAACTAAAGAAAGTAGGGATAAAGAACAAAGATCTAAAATCGAAAAATCAATCTTTACTGAAACAAAATGAAAGCATTTCAATTGAAAAATCCACCCTGCTTTAAGAAAATCAAAATTTAAAGAATAAAATTGCCAAGCTAAAATCAATAGTTGAAAAATTCACCTTGAGTTCTAATAAACTTAATATGATTCTTAAAAATCAAAAGGCCGTGTATGATAAGGCTGGACTTGGCTATAACCCCTTGAAGAAATAAAAGTATCTGAAAAATATCTATGTAAACTCTTCAAGTAACAAGTTTTCTAATATTACTTGCTTTAAATATGATAGAGTAGGACACAAGTCATACACTTGCTTCTCTAACAAATCTGTAAACTCAAATGTAAAGAAAATATGGGTTCCAAAAGGAACCATTATGACTAACCAAAAAGGACCCAAGAAAGTTTGGGTACCTAAGAAAAAACTTGACTTTTGCCTGCAGGTGTGTCTAGCATCCCAAGAAGGAAACAGAAAATGGTATCTTGATAGCGGATGCTCGAGACACATGACTGGTGATGAATCCCAATTCATCACACTTGATGCTAAGAATGGAGGAACGGTCACCTTTGGAGACAATGGTAAAGGAAAGATCATCGATATAGGTAACATTGGTATCACTCCCTCCAAATACATTGAAAATATTTTGTTAGTAGATGGTTTAAAGCATAATTTACTAAGCATTAGTCAATTTTGTGATAAAGGATATAAAGTTATTTTTGAATCTTCTGTTTGCATTGTAACTAGTCCTATTAATGAAGGCATTAAATTTGTTGGACATAGACATGGTAATGTTTATATGATAGATTTGAATGATCTATCCAAGATAAACATGCAATGCCTAGTATCTTTGAATGCCAAGATTAATGAGACTAGTTGGCTTTGCCATAGGCTTGCACATATTAGCATGCATTCACTTTCAAAATTAATTAAGAAAGAATTGGTTCTTGGTTTGCTAAAATTGAATTTTAAAAAGGATAGAATTTGTGATGCATGCCAACTAGATAAACAAATAAGAGTTTCATTTAAATCTAAAAATATTGTTTCAACCTCTAGACTTTTAGAGCTATTGCACATGGACTTATTTGGACCTCCTAGAACTACTAGTCTAGGAGGAAAATGATATGTTTTGTAATTATTGATGATTTCTCTCATTTTATATGGTTTTCTTTTTAGCACACAAGGATGAAATTTTTCAAATTTTCACTAAATTTTATCGAAAAGTCACTAATGAGCAAGGATTTTCAATTCAAAATATTCGAAGTGATCATAGAACTGAATTTGAAAATCAAGACTTTAAAAAATTTTGTGATGAAAAAGGAACAGGCCATAATTTCTCTGCACCTAGGACACCCCAACAAAATGGGATAGTAGAAAGAAAAATAGAATCCTAGAAGAAATGACCCGTACCATACTATGTGAAAGCAACCTTCCAAGATACTTTTGGGCGGAAGCTATTAACACGGCATGTTATATTTTAAATCGTCCTTTGATTAGACAAATTTTAAAGAAAACCCCCTATGAGCTTTGGAAAGGAAGAAAACCTAATATTGCATATTTTCATATTTTTGGTTGTCGATATTTTGTATTAAATAATGGTAAAGAAAGACTTGAAAAATTTGATGCAAAATCCGATGAAGCAATCTTTCTTAGTTACTCCTCATCTAGTAAAGCTTTTAGGATTTTTAACAAAAGAACCTTAGTAGTAGATGAGTCAATACATGTTGTCTTTGATGAATCTAACGATCTTCCTTCAAGGAAGAATGAAGGTGTTGATGATGCAGATCTCTTATAGAAAGAATGAAGGAGATCACTCTGAAAGATTCAACAATTCAAGATGATGAGGAGCATGAAGACAAACAAGATGAGGGAGGTGAAGAACATCAAGAACAACCTCAAGGTACAAATGACCTACCCAAATAATGGAGGTATGTTACAATCACCCTAAGGAGCTAATTATTGGTGATCCTATGCATGGGGTAAGAACTCATTCTTCACTTAAAGATATATTCAATCATTGTGCCTTTGTCTCTCATCTTGAACCTAAAACCATTGAAGAAGCTGAAAATGACTATAATTGGATTAATGCAATGCAAGAGGAACTTAATCAATTTGAAAGAAATAATGTATGGACTTTAGTATCAAGACCTAAAAATTATTCAATAATTGGCACAAAATGGGTTTTTAGGAATAAATTAGATGAACATGGAAATGTAATAAGAAATAAAGTAAGATTGGTTGCTAAAGGTTATAATTAAGAAAAAAAATTGATTTTGATGAGACTTTTGCACCTGTTGCTAGATTAGAGGCAATTAGACTTCTACTTGCATATGCTTGCTTTATGAAATTTAAATTATTTCAAATGGATGTCAAAAGTGCCTTTTTGAATGGATATATTGCTAAAGAAGTCTATGTAGAACAACCCTCAGGTTTTGAAAATCATGCTTTTCTTAATCATATTTTTAAATTAAATAAAGCTCTATATGGTTTGAAACAAGCACCCAGGGCTTGGTATGATAGGCTAAGTAAATTTTTACTTAATAATAATTTTTCAAGAGGAAATGTAGATACAACCCTTTTCATTAAAAGAAATAAAGATGATATATTAGTCATACAAATATATGTTGATGACATTATCTTTGGGTCTACTAATGAATCTCTTTGTCAAGATTTTACAAAGCTCATGCAGGGGGAGTTCGAGATGAGCATGATGGGAGAACTTACATTCTTCCTCGGACTCCAAATCAAACAAACAAAGGAAGGAATCTCTATCACCCAAAGCAAGTACACAAGGGAATTACTCAAAAGATTTGGAATGGAGAACTCCAAAGCAATTGGCACACCCATGAGCCCTTCATGTAAGCTTGACAAGGATGAAGAAGGTAAAAATATAGACTTAAAATATTATAGAGGTATGATTGGCTCTCTACTATATTTAACTACAAGTAGACCTGATATTATGTTTAGTGTTTGTCTTTGTGCTCGATTTCAATCTAATCCTAAAGAATCTCACTTGAATACTGTTAAAAGAATCCTTAGATATTTGAATGGTACTCAAACTCTAGGATTATGGTACTCTAAGGACTCATTAATTGATTTAATAGGATATTCAGATACTGATTTTGCTGGATGTAGATTAGATAGAAAAAGCATAAGTGAAACTTGCCAATTTTTTGAAGTTAATCTAATCTCCTGGTTTAGCAAGAAACAAAATTCGATAGCACTGTCTACGGCCGAGGCCGAATACATTGCAGTCGGAAGTTGTTGTGCTCAAATCTTGTGGATTAAGCAACAACTCGAAGATTTTGATATAAAACTTAATGAAACACCCATAAGATGTGATAATACTAGTGCCATAAATCTTACTAAAAATCCAATTTAGCATTCTAGGTCAAACATATTGAAATCAGGCATCATTTTATAAGAGAACATGTTCAAAATAAACATATAATTCTTGACTATGTTTGTACTGAAAAATAATTAGCTGACATCTTTACAAAGGCCCTAAGTGAAGATAGATTCTGTGAAATTAGGAGAGAGCTAAGAATCCTTGATCCATCTGCTTAAATATCTCTCTGATCCCAAGGGATCAATGTCAAAAATTCTTTGAACTCAATTCTCATCATTTCTCTTGAGCTTAAAAGCTTAAAATTATCATTCTCATAATTGATCATTGAGCAAATATCCTTCTCCCAGAGTTTCGAATTTTTCAAAAATTGTTCATCAATTTTTTGAATTTTGTGAACCATGAGCCCTAGGGTCGACCCAATGGCAAACTTGCAGTTTTGGCCAAAATCCCATGGGCTCTTCTTATTTTGTTGAAATTCCTCTCCTTTGAGCCGACTCATTTCACCGTCTTCTTTCTCCCTCCAAAACCTAAGGTCCTCTTCTTCTTCCTCTCCAAATCCAAGGTCTACCCCCAAGATCCTTCTCCCATCACCCCTTACACCTCAAATCGCCCTTGGGAACCGAGCTCTTCCCATTTTCCTCCCTTGATTGGAGCGATTGGAGCGTGCCCTAGCTTCCACCCTTCTCCTCCAAATTGGGATTTCACTCTTCCAAAAATCCCTATTCTTTCCCTAAAATCCCTCTATCTCTTCACATATTTGATCTCCCAAGACCCCTTGCTTGCTCTAGTGGTGGAAATGGCTCCAAAAATGAAGCTCCCACAAAGAAGAAAGTCGGTTCGCGAGTTGGAAGAGGGCGTGCGCAGGAAGAGATAGGCTTCTCAGACCTCACCTGCTTCCATTCCTATTTCGGCATCTGCTCTAGGTTCTTCTCGATCTCCATTAAGCCCAGTAAAATTTTCTTATCTGTTAGAAAGGTAGAATCCGGAAAAAATATAGATTTCAGATTTTATGAAAAAGAGGGGTTCTCCATTGGTTCAAAAATCAAAGATCAAGGTTGGAGATTTTACTGTTCACTTAAAGAAGTTACCTATGTGGATTTGGTTAGGAAATTTTATCTGAACTTGAGCTATGGCAATGGAACAGTAACATCCACTGTTAAGGGTATAGATATCTGTTTAGATCCTGTACTTTTGGGAGAGATTCTTCATTTACCTTGTGAGGGATACTCAAACATGGAACTCCCAGTCAAGGAAGAAGGAATTATTATAATTTTAGGAGGAACCTACTCGGGAAGCCTAAACAAACTAGAAGCCAAGATCCTGTCCATTGAGATGAGGATTCTACATCAACTGGTAACAAAGCTTTTCTTCCAAGAAGTGGTAGACATGACCTCCTCTCAAGCCGAGATATCTGCATCATGTTTCATGTGATTACCCAAACCCCCCTAAACCTCCCTGCATTAATGATAGAAGCCATGAGGGAAACCCTGAATAGATCCAAGGCACATCTGCCTTTCGGTATGGCCCTCACTTTGGTATTCAGGAGGTTTGGAGTTAGTTTTGAGGGGGAGGCAGCAGCTAGGCTTTCTCACTCTGACACCATCAACCAACATACTTTGCACCGCATGGGATTTACTAGGACTGATGGTGGTTGGATTAAGGGTGCAGAAGAGAGAGTTGAGGACAGAGCTGAGGAAGAAGGTCCTTCATCACCTCTCCATGATATCAGGGCAGCATCTCCAGACATTCAGTTCGTTTCAGATCCCGAGGCTGGCCCATCAGAGTCTACTAGGAGGCACACTCCAGTCCAACAGTCAGACAGCAGAGCACTCCCCTCAAAGATCAGATTGGCTGACGACCAGATTGAGATGATCTCTCAGCTGTGGCTTCCTTACTTTCTCGATAGTGGGGCACTTCAGCTTTTGCACAGAGATCCACATCACATGATGTATCTGATCAGACTTTGATCCCTCACATCTTCACTGTCTTCCAGATAATTTTAGATCAGTCAATTCGGATTCAGCGCTTGAGGGTTATATATTGAGACTGACTGAGAGAGTACTTGACTTACAGGGCAAGTATTAGCTCTGGCACATCCACAGCCACAGGAGTGCACCACTGAGGTCTCAAACCTATCTATGGAGGCAGTCAGACTTAGAGGAGTATTGAAGAGTGGATTTGATTTCCTGAGGAGAGAGATCAGAGGCTCTAGTGAGCATGCATCCACCCAGTTCACTGCACTGCTACAGTCTGTTTCGAGAGCTCTGAACCTTCTAGACACCATCAGACTCTCTCTTGCAGTTCAGTCTGTTGCTTCTCAGCCTTCAGGATTATCTCGCCCGTCCACTCGTGCCGGCACCTCCACTCGTGGCAGAGGCAGACGGGGTAGAGGACGAGCCCTTTGTCATGATCCTTCATCTCCCCACCCTATCTCTGATTCATCTGACTCTGATCCATCCATCATAAGCTCTACTAGATCCTTATAGTTAGTCTTGTCTTTTGTCTCTTTCTAGGATCTATCTTTTGGGCCATGTAATGATGTTGACTGATTGACTTTTATGTTTTAGTATATGTATTGGAACCACTATGTGGCATCAGTCACTTTTTGATTATATATATCTACTCTTTGACTTTTAATGTATGACCTTCAAATTTAGTTGCTTTCAATTATGTGCATACTATGAATTGCAATTTCATATCTATGATATCCAATGGTATATCTTTTATATTTGCTGTATTCAGGGGGAGTAAAATAATATGCAATTAAGGAACAAACAAAAAAAAACTAAAGAAGTAACATTAGTAAAATTAATTCCATCAAAAGAAAGAAATAGAGAAAATATATTCAGAAAAGGGAGAGTAAACAATCTTTGTTGATGCTGTCAAAAAGGGGGAGAAATTAAAGAATCAAAAGCAAATTGATAAAAGAATCAAAAGCAAATTGATAAAAGAATCAAAAGCAAATTGAGCAAAAAATTAAGTAAATGAGTAAATTTTCAAACTCTTAGGCATGCTCTGATACCAAAATTAAATAATCAAATGAGCAAATGAGATATTTTCAAATCAGCAAAGAGCAAATTTTCAAAATTCTTAGGCAAATTCTGCTTTGTTCTGATAACAAAAATTCTGCTCTGATACCAAAATTAAATAATCAAATGAGTAAATTTTCAAATTCTTAAGCAATAGGCAAATTGTTAGGCAAATAAGCAACACAAACAAATGGGCACATGTACTACATGCCAAAGAATCAATCTTTTTTTCAAGCAAATGTATTTATAAGTAATTTTAATTTGGTAGCAAATTTTCTATTTATTTTCAAACTACCTATGATGCATTTCATTTCTTTGAAATTCATGCTCAATGTTTCATATATATGCTTTTGCTCAAGTGTTTTGTCATCATCAAAAAGGGAGAGATTGTTGCTCCTTGGATTGATTTTGATGATTACAAAGCATTTGAAGGGGTACTAATGATTTTCGCTTGAAAAAGATTTATTGCTTTTCAGGGGCAAAATCATAATTTTATCAAATCCTGATTTGAAAGCATCAAGTGATAGACCAAAAGATTTGTGATCCATTGGTGAAAATTTTATTATTTTTGGACTTGTATTTTGAAAGATATTCATATTTGAAAAACATGAGTCGACCCATGAGTCGACTCATGGCACAATGAGCTGATTGGCACGTAGATTTTTTGGCTTGGCACAGTCTGTGAGTCGATCCCATGGGGTCGACCCCAGGCATGAGTCGACCCTATGAGTCGACCCCTGCTGTTTTTAGGTCAAAAATTACAGAACCTTATCTTCTGATTATTTTCTGTTATTTTTCCACAGAGGTCGACCCATGAGTCGACCCATGAGCATGAGTCGACCCCTGTGATGGGAATATTCTACAACGGCTAGTTTTTAACCTTTTTAAGTACTTTTAATGCTCATTTAATGTGATCTAACGGCTCTATTTCAGCCCAGATTGTTCTCCACCATTCCTTAAAGCTATAAAAGGGATAAAAAGGTGAGAATCATCAAGTAGAATCAAGAAGAGAGATTTTCAAAAAGAGGATTTCAAGCTTATTTTTCAGCCTAAGTAAGAGCTCACTCAAAGCATTCAAGAAGCCTTTAATTCAAGCTCACCAACTCCTCAAGTGCACATTCAAGTCACCAACCACCTTGAGAAAATCGAAAAGAGCCTTCTTCTCTTTGAGTAAAGTATATTTAAAGTCTCATTCGCTCATTAAAGGAGCTTTCTTTTGTATTTACTGTGCTATTGATTGTTATACTCTGTTTGAATTATTATTTTTGTTTTGGAAGGGTTTCAAAATAAGGGAAGGTTGATCCGAACCTTGAATCGGAGTGTATTGAGTTGACTTGTACCCGAAAAATAAGTGAACTAGCTTGGGATAGCTAGAGTCAGAGTTTCCGACGTGTGTATTCAGGTTGAATACAAGTTAGTGGATTGAAATTTTCAAGTAGGAGCTTGGAAAGTGGATGTAGGTGCAAGGTTGGCACCGAACCACTATAAATCTTTGTGTTTGTGTTATGCCTAATTGCTCTTCTTTAGAACTTCTTTATTCTCTTGCATTCTTGCTTTTAATCATTAGCCGTGAATCAACTATACTCTCCCTATTTATTTAGCTATTGTTAAACATTTTTCATAAGACATAAGTTAAGTTTAAAATTTTTAGAAACCCAATTCACCCCCCCTCTTGGGTTGCATAGCTGGGCAACAACAGTAGAAATTGTTAATTAATCTAATTAATTAATATATATTAACCCTACACAAGGATATAAATTTGATATAATAGCATGCATTTAAATTTGAAATTTTGAATTCTATAGTAAAAATTTTACTGTTATGTGTTCAGAACACATTACCTTCGTGCAGGTAGTTGATCGCCGCAGTCTGATCATCATCGGGATGGTCTGATCATTGCAATACAGCCACACAATATGTCTGGCCTCTGCGGATCGTCCACACGAAGCTCCTGATCTGATCGGCTCCTCCCGAATACTAGTTCATTGCAAAATCCTTTCAACGGCCGATGCTGATCGAACTCCTTCGATCATTGTCTGTCGACTCTTTGAATGCTCCAGATCATCAGCAAAGGTGCTTGAGAGGTTGATAAAGTTCTTTCTGAAGTTTGGTGGGCTCATGACACTCGTAGCTCACCTTCTCACTTCCCGAACCCTAGGCAGAAACCCTAAGATACTCACAGATGACCCTACATCCTTTCTCTCTTCTTTTCTTTTCTTTTCTCATGCAGAGGCCCTTTCTCATGCCACCCTTTCTCTCTAAGAAATCATGTGCACGCCCCACCTTCTCTTCCCTTTTTAAAATAGTGCAAGACTGCGTCTTTACCGCATCTTCACCGTGTGAGAGGATAAAGCTAGGTGGTTGCTCACTTGAATTCAAATCGAATTTGAATTCAAATGCCAACCAACCAATCTTTATCCACTCTTGGCGTGAGAAGAAGGGGTGTGGGTTCTTTGTGCGTAGAGAATTTACACGAGAAACTTTTTCTCGTGTAGAGTAAGTGGCGCACAAGTGGATAGGTAGCGCATGAGATTAGTTGCCCATTCAAATTCAAACATCATTTGAATTTGAATGGCCAACCAACCATCTTTATCCACTCAAAATGGCGCACATAGGAGGGGCGTGGGAAGGCTTCTGCGTGAGAGAAAATTCATGAGAACTTGTTTCTCGTGAATTCAAATAGGCGCATGTGAGGTGAGGTGGAGCAAGGAGATAAGTCAAAGGTGGTTTCAAACCTAATTGAACCAACCTTATTAAAATAGGTTAGGCACAATTAGACTAAATTAAATCCAACACAATTAGGTTTAATTAGGCTCAATAAAATCTTAACCAAATTAGGAATTGACTAAGCCCAACCCCTGATCAGATCAGGGACCAAACCACCTCGGCGATTAGATCAACTCTTAACCTAATCGGATCAAACCCAACTGAATCCAATTCAATTGGACTTGATCCAAAAATAATTACTCAATCAAATTGAGTTAATTAGCAATTAAATCACTAATTAAATCTCTCATAAATACTGAGTCCAAATTCGATGGGCAATCGGCATCAAAGTCCATCGATATGAAACCTTGATCGAAGAGTCCCAAACCAGTGGGACTCTTGACCCCGGTACCCAAAATATGTGGAACTCATGATCAGAGAATCTTGATTCTCGATCATAGAGTCTCAGACACGTAGGACTCAGAGTCCCCAAGCATTAGGACTCTTGGTCGAAGAGTCCCAGTCCAGTGGGACTCTTCACCAGCCATTAGATCAGATAGGAACCTTTAATGTGTGTGACTCCGTAGGTTCGAATCTAAGCCGGCAGCACAGGAATCAATTTCTGTACTAATCAAAGTGACATCTAGCAATAGTACCCGATATCCGGATAGGTCGAATAGTCACAATCGCAACATTCAGAACCTACCCGAATATGGTTACTGTATAATTCATCCCTTTTGACCTCTGTGTATAGGATGACTCAGGGTTAAACTGTCAACCCTGATTAGATCATCCGAATCGTGCTCAACTCAAACAGTCCTATGACTCCTCACTAGGACTACCCTGGCCAAGGTTTTGCTAAATTGAAACATGACTGTACATAGCTCCTGAACTGGAGTGGTCAATTCCATCTTGACACACGCACCGACAAGTCAAGTACTTGACTACACCCAGCAGCCTTCTGTCACTGAATTAGAAATTCAAGTAGTCCAGTGCCTAAGTGCAGTGAGTTGCTTGCAAGTCATCATGGTGGTCTCAGATCGAAAGGATAGTTATATCCATATCCCATCGGAGCGAATCTTGACAGCAGAATAAGCTCCGGAGTCGGTCATGTTCAGTGAAGATGTACCCTTACATCTCACCTGTATGCCATACCAGTATCTCTACACTCTTGGTTAAGAGGACAACCAACCCATATGGCACACAACGATCTATACTTGATAAATGTTGTTGTCCTTGGTAACAACGTATCATTTGGTCGCGAACTGGTTTAAGACTAAACGACAAATCCTCCTTTATCGAGTCTAAATAGTCCTAAGGACTTCACCACAACACAGAAGTTTATTAGAAGATAAAACAATTTGTGATGAAAAATATCAAAATAATTTTTATTTATAATTCATATACTAATACAAGAAAGAGCACAACCGTCAACAGGCTGACGATTGGCTTTGGGATACTATTCCCAACACCCTGGAAGCCAGATTGACTGATACTTGTAAAATTTTTTTAAGACATATTTTGTATGATTAATTTTTATATTAATAAAATTTAAGTTTTTATCCATTCACATCTGTATTTATTGTGTCTGTGAATCATTCATTGAGTGGGTATGATAACACATATTCTTAAGAGTTGAGAATTTGAGATATGTGTTATTATTACTTATGATTGTAGGATCATCATGGGGATAGTGATTGATCCAAAAAGATTGGTACATGATTGTTTCCTTTAGATAGATGAGTTTTGAATCTATGGTGTAAAGACACTGGAGCAAAAGTGTAAGTACTTGTTAGAAACAAAGGTACTGAGCGTGACCAAACACGAGTAGTCACTAGAATATCTATCTTCTCATCAATAACATACTCGATATTGCAATAATATGTTTAGTTCTCTGACCTAAAGTACATCGACCGTTCACCTTGAGGGTGCTGTAGTTTGACTACATCATAATTCGATCTTCTAGTCAGATGAAGCCTTGAGGTGTATGTTGGTTCCAGTAGACTCATTGTAGGAATAGGATGTGTACCAAGATGAGATCTATTAATCTCGGTAGATGAAGAGTAGTCCTACATAAATCATGAGACTGAGTCTTAAAGCCCATGGCCATAGCAGTGTGAAAGATAGAAAGATATTTCTATTGATTTTTATATTGGACTCGAGTCAGTTGATTTTAACATATGACAGAGATAAGGTTTGATGAGTTATGCTTGACCTCTATCATGTCAGGACTCATGATAGAAGAATCGAATCATATGGTAACCGCATCTAGAGGTTCATCATTCAGTTCTGCTGGATTGCCACTACATACTGCTATATGTCACTAATAGATCATGAGACTAATTAAGAATCATTTTGATGATCAATAATTCTTAATTGATTGAATTAAAAATATTTTAATCCATTGAAAAGAGTTTCAATGATATTGATAATGTAGATCATAATATTTCTCACTATTAGACAGAATTGGACTTATGGGGCCACACAAACAAGGGTTTTAGTCTACGATTGCACAATTGGGCTAGTGTAGTCTGATTGGATTAGGATGAATTAAAGTTCTAGCTTTAGGTTTAAGAAAACTATGCTAGCACAGGATTAAACCCATTTTCTCCTACTTGATTCAGGTTCCCTATTGGATAGGGATCAACCAAATCGAAGCAAGCTCAATTGGGTATCAAGAGTTGGTGCACTCATGTTAAACCTAACCACCTAATCAGATTAGGTTGGAGGTTGGCGCCCACATGGTTTCTTCACTCATGAAGTGGTCGCACGCCCCATGGATCAGATCTATGATGTCGCCCACTTGGAGATGAGAGAGAGAGAGAGATGGATAAACCCCATCCTCTTGTAGATAAGAATAAGATTGAGAGGGTCTCATTTGAATTCGAATTTAGATTTGAATTCAGATTTAAATTTGAAGTGTTCAAATTTGAAATGTGGGAGGATTGGTTTGTGCGATAACAACCTTATCCATGGCATTCATCCCATCTGAATTTCTCGATGATTTTATGCAAAAAAATGAGGAAAAAAATTAGGGCTGGGCGGTACCAAGCAGAGTCCTACTTTAAAACTTTGATCCGATCAAAGTCTATAAAAAAGTGCCCTGTTAAAGCCGTTTGACACTAGTGCTCATCATAAGAAAGTCTCCACGCCTTCTCTCCTCTTCTCCACACCATCACCCTCTCCTCTCTGATCTTTGATTCTCTCCAATGCCTAAAGGAGTTGGGCATCCCATTTGGTGGTCTCGAAGCATCGAGTTCTATTCGATTTGCATGAAGGAACAAGAAGGCTACGATCAAGCATTGGTCGAAATCTTGTCGGAGATCAGATCCAAGGTTGATCTAGAAGCTTGCAAATTCATCTAGGAGTAGATGAATTAAAGATGGAGAAATCATCCTGGTCCGAGTCCGAGTTCGAGTGGATATCTGTAGAGATCGGACACGTGCGCAGCTCAACAGTAAACTTTAAAACTCCACGATCATCGGACTGTGAAGTTCATCTACCTGCACAAGATGATGTGATCATCTCATATTCTGATTTAAATAATTTAAATCTCTATTTTCTCTTAATCTAGATGCATGATCGATCTGACCATGATCAAGATCATATCTTAATCGGATCGCACATCGGATCAAAAAATTTTTGAATTCTGCTGCATCCTGATCTGATCAATCGGGCATGCGATCATTCCTTCAATATGTATGTATGTGTGTGTATGTATGTATATATAATTTTATCTATATTATTTATCTTATACTATTAATTTTGTTACTAATTATTTTAGTTTTATCTCATAATTCCCATAATTCTAAGTAAGCAATTGGAATTGTCTTCTATTTTTTTTATTGGTATTCATTATGTTTTAGTCAACTATTTGTATAAAATTAATTAAATATTTAAACTAAATCATAAATTAATTAGTTATTTATATAATTAATATATAAATAAATTTATTCATATATAATTAATATATAAAATATTATTTATTAAACTAAATAAAATTAAAATTAAATTTTTATATAATTTTTATATAATTATAAATTATAAATATTATAAATTTATATATTGATCTATTTTTTTAATATAAATAAGTATTATAAATTGATAATAATAATTTTATCTAAAGGTAGTTTAATAAAAATATCATTCAAGTATTATCCATCCTTTTTTTCTTTCTTTCCTTACCAAATGGAGAAAGAAATCATTTCCATCTATCTTTTTTAAGTTTCACCAAACATATGAGAGGATAAATAGAAGATTCATCTATCTTCTCCCTCATCTATCTTTTCTCTATCCATCCTTTCTCCGATGCATCTTTTGTATGAAATATTGCATTAATGCTATCATATGGAATGTAATGAGCTATTGGATTGAATGGGGTAGCTTGGCAAGTCCTAAATCCTTATCGACATTGTCTAATGCAAGACATATGTATTTGCTGCAATCTGATGGATATATTCATTTAATTCTCATGACATGAAATGATGGCTAAATACCATCTCTCCCTAGGAAAAAATAAAAAGGAATAAGCCCTCCAAATTCCATCATCCAGCATGGTTGCATGAGCACCAATTTCCCTGTTTTATTTTTGTCAAGTTGGTCGACAATGATATGGTCTCACCTACTCAAAAAACTTTTCTCAAAGTTTTGTGGAACATTTCCAACATAGGAGTACTATCACGCTCTCTCCAGCAAAATTTATTAACCGAGCAAGTGATGTCGGGGCGATAGGTAGGTGCTCATCAAATTGAGCATGTAGGTCTGGATAATATTCAATTGATCCAAAAAAGGTTGAAAATAGGGATAAAAGTAGACAGAATAATATTCATATAAATTTGAGCATTCGACTAATATCTGTATTTGTATCCATATCAGTTAAAAAAAATAGATATGGATATAAATACACAATTATCCAATCCATATTCGTATATCCAATTCTATTTATAATCCTATGTAATTTTATATAGTAATCATGAACGAAAATAAATAGCCATATAAACATACTATTACCTTGATTTATCTTCTATTTAATAATTTTTTTAATTTTATGGTAATAAAGTTTAATTATCCTAATGATATTTGTATTTATATTTATACTTCTTAGGTTGAAATGGGCCAGGCCACAATGTTACTAGTGCTTGGGCTAATTTGTTTTGAGGCTTTGGACTAGGTTTAATCCTAAAATAATCTTCGGCCCAAGCCTGGCTTGAAACCAATTGGGCCTCTTCTACTTCTTATTCTACCCCTTGAGCTATCTCAAGGGTTTTTTAGGTGGTCAAGCAGGGCCTTCGATGATAGGGGAGGTAGAGCCGTTGTTATCAGTGTTGGAGCAGGAGAAGCTCTTCGTCATTTGGATCTTGTTGGAGATGAGGGAGGAGGTGCTCATGGAGGACTTCAAGAAGTACGGGAGATAAAAGATATCGAGATGGAAGTCATATAGGAGAGGACTACGACTGTACAGCCTGTTTCCCGCACTCCCACCTGAACTCTAAAATCCTTGCATCCTCTGTTCCCCTTTCCTCGAGTCCTATCCCCCTCCTCCGAACTCCACTCTCCCAAATTTCTCCAATCTCTAGGGGTTTTACGTGGTCAAGAAGGGGCCTTCGACGATGGGGAAGGTGGAGCTGCTACCATCTGTGTTGTCACTAATATTAGAGCAAGAAAATCTCTTCATTGGTGGGAACTTGTAGAAAAAGAAGGAGGAGATGCTTGGGCTCCATGTCAGACTATTCGGGCTCTATATTTATGTCCAAACTTAGTCTAAAATATTCTAGACGTGGTCCGTTGCCCGACCCACGTCAACCCGGCCCAACGGCTTTGAATCGACTTGAACCCACTTCCAATCCTAATTTTCAATATCCAATTTATATTTATATCTATTTAAAATAAATATAAATATAAATTTTTATATCTAATATATATTCGTATTCGTGTATAAAGTGATTATAGATATGGATACCGTAAATATCCAATCCTTATCAGATTGCTTTGGATGAAAGCCTCATGGTGAAAAAAGCATATGTTCACCATGCCATTATATGTCTGACTAGACCGGCTGGTCAAAGAAATCTTTGGGTTTTATTCTCACATGCTCTTTTCTTGGTTAAAACCTTACCCCCTATTGTTTTTATTGCTGTTTGACCAAGTCATCCAACTATCTGTGACGCATGTGCTTACATCGGTCTTTCCGTCCCATTCCCTTCTACTGTCTTTTTAGTTAAAATCGGTTGCGTCTCCATCTTGGTTTCTGCGGGTTTCCACGTTCCTGGGGATTTGAACTGTACGTGGTGGATGGCGAGCTTTGGCAGGCCCAAGTTTTCACGTTGGGCCGAAGTGTATGTCAAGATAACTTTTGGACACTCTTGGGAGAAATGAAACTTTATTAGCGTTGTGCTCCTGTTGTTATGAACAGAACTAAAATATGAATTGTGTGACATATAGTGATGCACAGTTTGCTCTCATCTACCTGCATGTTAATAGCATTTTCTCATTTATGACCATATAGAAAACGATAACATAAGGAATGACAGATGTTGCCTTTTACTGCCATTATCTTATTGCTATTTCAATTCGTAGAAATCTATCTTATTGAAACAAATATGAAATGATCTAATGGTTAATGGGGAACATAGCCTTGCAATAAATTTCTATTCCATTCCCATAGTTTACAATATCATCAAGCACATCATAAAGTCAAGACTGGACCATGCAACCCTCTAAATAAGAGTGAGATTCTTAATCAATTTGTGAAGAAGGTCATCATCATCCATCTCCATTTTATATTTGTGGCATGCATTATGTTTCGATGGACTTCAAACCATGGTTCGAGGTGAAAAGAATCCGTTTGGGCCGGCTATGGCTAATGCGCGTTTATGCGAGTCAGTGCTTTAATGGGCTGCTGCGTTCGGTTTCTTTGGTCAACGGTGCTGTCGCGAAGGAGTCCAGCAACTGCCCTTGTCCCATGTCCAGGTTCAGAGGGGAAATGCCGACGAACCCAGTTCGATCGAAAGTCAAAGCACTGCACCAGTTCTAACCTTTTGGAATATTAATGCCGATAAAGAATTAAACTCTAGAGAGAAATACCCTCATGCTTGCTGTTTATTACCTAAACAGGGACCTCTATTCTGTAGGAAGGTCGTTCCAGGAGTGCCTTTCTCTTCCCCAGTTTTTACCTGACAATGATAGATTTAATCTTTCAATTGTTTAATCATTCCAGAGGACTTTCAATGATTTATGAAGATTACTTTCTTCCCTTGTTACTTCTATAGATATTTAATATTTAAAATTATAAGTTACATATTTCTTGAGCTTTTTTTTTTTTTAAATAAGGAAAAGAAAGAAATCCACTTGCATATCCATCTTGATTCCAGGGATGCACAATGTGGGACTGGAATTTGATTTTTTTTTTTTTTTGCGTGATAGGCAAACTAAAGCGTTTAATTGCTATTCTCAGAGGGAGTAAAAAAATATTTACAAAACATGAATAAATAGTCATGATCTTTTAAAACCATTTACAAAAAAAAAAAAAAAAAAAAAACTAAATAAAATTAGGGACTTGTGGCGTAGAAGGGAAAAGGCTTTTATTATGAATTATTTTATTTATTCAGAAAAAAGATGTACTAATCTGTAGTTCTTAGCATTGCTAGTCTTAAGCCTATTATTTTGCACTATTAGCATATTCATAGCATGAGAATTGATGCTTAATATCATATTCTTTATGGACTAATACACCAATTCTGCCGCCCAACATGGTTTGTGAAAAAGTTTTCTTTTTGATGAAGGATATGGGAAGAAGCTTTGAAACCTAGCTTTGGACCTGTGATTTAACTCTTTATAGCATCATTATAATATTTAAATAATATTATAGAATAATAATAGTGATAGTCGTAATAACAGAATATTAATTTTTGGAAAAGAAAGATAATACCACATCGGAATCCCGCTAACGAAGAATTTAATTACCGGGCTGCGGCAGTCATTTGGGTAACACAAAAGCAAATATCTCCATCTTTGGTGGCATGTAGACTCCTCCTTCCCTCTCCCCGAAATAAAACCCAAGCCCCTCTGCCATCCCCGGCCCGGCGCGCCCCCCCCCTCCCCGTCATCTCCTTCACCTTTGACCACCCATCGCCCCCCTCTCCGCCTCTCCTGAGCTCTCCCCTCCGAGAGAAGGAGAGCTCGGAAACCAACCAAACCCTAACTCTAATCCCCTCCATCAAACCCTAGTCCCCTCGTAACCCCTCCGCCTCGATCCGGCGTTTTCTTCCGCGGAAAGGGAGTCTTCTTTGTGATCTCGAGCCTCCCCTCGATCCCTCCGCGCTCTCCTCCAGCCCCCGTGCATCCGATCTTGTTCCTTTTCTTCGTAGCCATGGCGATTCGCATCACCGTCGCCTATTCCACCTACCTGGCCCAATCCCTCGCCGCCTCCGCCAGCCTCCGCTGCGGCAGCTGCCGCCTCTTCCACGACTTCGCCGGCCGCGTCCCCCTCGCCCTCTTCGCCGGCCACCGCCGCTCCGACAATGATCATCCCCCGCCCCCCGGCCCCGGCCGCGTTCCCAATCGGTTTAGGGCTTCCGATTGGTCCAAGACCCAGCTTCCAGGTTCTCCTCCTCGTCTTCCTTTTCCAAGGATCCCTCGGTGAAGGATCGCTGCATGCCGAATCTGACTGTTGGGTTGCTCTCTGTCATGGTTTCCGGATCCGGTTCATCGAAGTCCGGCGTTGGAATTTTTGGGATCTCGTCTTCCGTGGCGATGGGGTTCAATCCCTCGTCACTGCTCCCGTTCTTTCAGGCGACGAAGTGGTTTCCTTGTAGTGAGTTCCTCCTGGGGTCGCCGAGAAGTACCCCGGTGGATAAGGGAGGGACAGTTCCCAGCGACAACAATAAGGGTGGGATGGTTTCTGGTGAGGGAAGTGGGGCTAAGGAGAGTTCGAGCTCCATGTTGACTGCGAAGGAGTTGGGTAGCAAGCTCAGGGAAATGAATTCGGGTGAGAGGCTTGGGTGGCTTTCGCGGTGGATGAGCTCCTGCTCAGATGACTGTAAGATTGTTTTTGCAGCGCTGACTGTTCCGCTGCTGTCCGGGTCATTCTTGGCAGAGCCAAGATCGATCCCTTCTAGGTCTATGTATCCGACTTTTGATGTTGGAGACAGGATTCTGGCAGAAAAGGTAATGATTTTTTTCAGTATTATGCCGATTCAACTGGTAGATTGTCATTGCTTGTATACATAATTTTGGTTTAAGTTCGATTCCTTGCACGATTTGGGTGGTACAGTATGCTGTTAATTGTTACAATTAGGAAATAACAACTGAATTCTATGGAAATTATGTGTTCCTCTCGTGGGATAAAGTAAACTAAACTCTCGATGAGGGGAATTTTGCGTAATTAGGAATATATAAGTTTGTGGTTATTGAATAACTTTGAAAAATGATTGAGGAATCATCACTTATATCAATTAATTAGAAATTAGACAAGTCACTAAACTCTACAAGAGCTTTATATATTTTGACTTGCTATATGTGGATATTATGTAGACAAACTCTTGTATTTGTGTTGATGCTGTTTATTGGTGACTAATTTTGTATTCTGAAATCTGTGTTGATTTATTTTGTTCTTGCTGTTAAAATTGCAGGTCTCCTATGTATTCAGAGAGCCAGAAGTTACAGACATTGTCATCTTCAAGGTTCCTCCAATTCTTCAGGTATATTATAGTTATGTAATTGATGCAGCTATTTATGCATCTCCTATACCTATAAGCATCAATTGCGCTATCTGTCTGGTTAGGTTCACTAGAAATTTGCTTTTTGCAGGAAATTGGATACAATTCAAATGATGTCTTCATCAAAAGGGTTGTGGCTAAGGCAGGGGATTATGTTGAAGTAAGTTCCCACTTCCCACTATTGGTGCAGGCCCTTCCTTTTATTTGCATATGTTTTGTCTAAATGGGCATTCCATGATCAAATGATAAGCTGATGATGTATGCAATTTTATTCATGATAGGTGCATGATGGTAAATTGTTGGTGAATGGTGTTGTCCAAGATGAAGAGTTTGTACTGGAGCCTCTTGACTATGAAATGGATCCAGTGGTATGACATCTTTATCGTTCTTGTCTTTTTGTATGTATTTAGAACCAACGGATGTATGTCTGACATTGGATATATCCTAGAGATGATGTCATATAAATCTCCTAGTTTAAAAGTATAGTCATGCATTTTTCTTGCAATGCCTTGAGATGAAAGATCTTTGTTCCAAAATATGCTTTGGATTTTCTTTCTCTCTCTCTCTCTCTCTCTCTCTCTCTCTCTCTCTCTCTCTCTCTCTTTCCAAAGAATCAATGTTGATTTGTATTCCTAACTGGCTGCTGTTGCTTATGTAGCTTGTACCTGAAGGTTATGTCTTTGTGCTGGGTGACAATCGGAATAACAGCTTTGACTCTCATAACTGGTAAGTCCTGAAACCCAAGATAAAAGCTGTTCATGTTTCCATGCTGGAAATGTTGAGAAGTGTTGATCCTAAAGTTGGAACAACTAAGATCTGCAATATACCAGCTTAGGATGGTACGGTCGATAGGGTATGATGTACATTCTGTACTGACAAAGGTTTTCAACACTTTTCTCACATCCAACCGTTGTACCACCTGAATGTTCCACTCAGTTCAGACTGGTATGGACCGGTTTGGCTTGTGCACCGAACTGAACCTCGGTATGATATTAATACTTTATCGGTACATAATGGTACGGTCAGTATGTGGTGGTATGGCAGATCCTCAGTACAATTAAGGTCTGCAATGCGTGCCAATATTTTGTGTTTGATCATTATTTCATCGTGCATGCTAATATTTTCTATCTGATCATTATTTCATTGTTATTTCAGGGGTCCGCTTCCTGTCAAAAATATTCTTGGAAGGTCCGTATTTCGATATTGGCCGCCATCAAAAATATCAGACACTATTTATGAACCAAATGCAATGCAAAATGTGCTGGAAGTTTCTTGACACATCCCCTTCCGCTTGAAGAACAAGATTCTGACTAGTAAGGTGGATTTTTCAAGAGTCCTGCCCAGAGCTCACTTTGATTTTTCTTTTGTTTTGTTGTTTATCCCTGGAAAGTAACTGTTCGTATGAAATCCTTGATTTTTTTTTTTTTTTGTTTTTCCCTGCCTGCCCCATGGGCAGATGTTTGCTTAAGCATCTCTCATCATTGTCATTTGGAACACATCTTGTGTCAGTTGTGGCCGATGAAGGAGCAGTGCATTTTTTTATTAATCCCCAAATTTCACGTTGCAGGATGATTCTGATGGTTCCCTGATATGTTAATATGCTGGACATTCTACTTCCAGCATCGGTTTGTTTCTCTCAATGTTTTGTGCACTCCTGCACTTTCTTTTGCCTTGAGATGGCTTAAAAGACGATGAAACAAGTCAATGGACGAGGCACATCTGATACGGCTCTTGGGATTATTGTGATTCCAACAGCTTCCTTCTGGGCTCTTGAGCCTAGCCCGAGGAGGAGCAGAACAAGCGCAGACATATTGAGTGTCATGGCTTTGTTCTGATGTGCGGACATACCGACTGTCATGCCTTTTCTATGGATGAAGAAGGCTTATTTGAGGTTCCACAGATGAAGAAAGCATTTGGGGTATTTCATGGATACGTGCTCTTGAAGTGGCTATGATGCCTTCTATATATATATATATATGTGATTGCCATCTGGTCACCGCATGGGGATCGCTTTCGTGGTGAAATGGTTTTGCAAGATTGTTTCTATAAAAAAATAAAAGAAAGAAAAGGAAAGCAAGATTGGAAGACTTGCAATGCCTGGTTGAATATCTAGTATCTGCTTGCAGGCTTTGGTCAATCTGGAGGTGGACTTTGGTGGTCTCTTAAGAACTACTACATGGTGTCTATCTAGCAGAATGCATCTTTTCGAAAGTACTTGTTCAATTTACTCTGCAAACTTGTTTTGGCTCAAGGGATTAACAGGTTTGTGAGGGCAGGTTGTGAATTCTTTTATGATTCATTTGGTTGGGATACGTGAGATTATAATCTAACAATTTTTGAGAATTACGTGTCTAAAAATAATTGTAAAAAAAAATAAACTTTACTATGTCTAGTTAATAGAAAAATTATTTGAAAAATTGGTATCGAAAAATGATTAGTATATTTAGTTAGAGGTAATCTTGTATGCAAATGTTTACAAATTTCTAACAATTCGCTTAATAACCAATTTAGGTAACAATTTTTTTTTCTCAGTTTATTTGTTAATCGTTTATGGCCGCATTATATAAATATTGTCAATATTAATTATTTTGAATAATGAAATATATTTACATGAGTTAATAAATATTTTTAAATTAATTAAATATATATTAGAAAATATATTTTTTATTATAAATAAATTTTAGTATATTTTGGTAGTTAAATAAATATATTGACTATTAATAAATATTTAGTAATTAGCTATTAATAATTAGTATTTATTAATAAATATATTAATATATTTATAATTTATTAATATATTATATATTAATATAAATATAATTCATATAATAGTAATATAATATAAGTACATGTGTGTTGGTGCAAAAATCCGCCTGCGTCGGAGAAGCTGGAGTCGAGGGAGTTGCGGTCGCCGTCGAGACCTGTAAAAGAAGTCTAAACCGGAGGTGGGGTTGCTCCGGCAAGACCCTCCGACGCTCAAGTCAGTTCTCTGCCTCAACAAGAATGAAGTGCTCGAACGAAAATTTTAGCAGAGTTTCTAGGTAAGAAATGAGAGTTTAGAGAATAACGTATCTGGGGTCCCTTTTTTATAGGCGGAGGGAGCAACAGATTGATAGCGATGTTTGTAACCGTCTGGTAGTGGGCTACCCATGGTCAGGATGAGTTTGTTGCGAAGAGTAGTGGAGTGAAATCGTGGCTATCACCAAGACATGCCACGTGGAGTCTGTCGCGGAGAGTGGAGCGGCGTCTGTTGTCGCGACTTGCCAGAGGATGGAGGAATCGCACGGTATCCATCGCAGAAAGTGGAGCAGGATCATGGCCATTATTGTGGTCTGCCAGGGAGTGATGGAGCCGCGCGGAATTCGTCGCAGAAAGTGGAGCAGAGTCATGGCCGTTACTGCGGCCCGTCAGGGAGTGATGGAGCCGCGCGGAATCCATCACAGAAAGTGGAGCAGAATCGTGGCCGTTGCTGTGGCCTGCTAGAGGGTCCAGGCCTGTCGGCCGAAGTCCGGCTGGAGTGTCTGGCGGAGAGAGGTGGCTAGTTACCTGTTTGAGAGGAGCTCGGAGTTCGGCTCTCGCAGGAGTCCGGACGAAGTCTTCCTTCAGTCGAAGTCGGGGATGAGATCTGGCTTCCGTAGGAGTCCAGGCTGAGTCTTCCTGCAATTGGAGTTGGGGGCGAAGTCCGGCTCTCGTAGGAGTCTGGACGAAGTCTGCCTGCAGCCGGAGTCGGGGACGAGGTCCGGCTCCCGTAGGAGTCCGAGCTGAGTCTTCCTGCAATTGGAGTTAGGGGCGAAGTACAACTCCCATAGGAGTCCGGACGAAGTCTACCTGCAATTGGAGTTGTGGGTGAAGTCCGGCTTCCGTGGGAGTCCGGACGAAGTTTACCTATAAGTGAAGTCGTGGGCGGAGCCCGGCTCCCGTAGGAGTCCAGGCAAAGTCTGCAGGTGAAGTCATGGGCGGAGTCCGGCTCCCGTAGGAGTTCGGACGAAGTCTGTCTGCAGCCGGAGTCGGGGGCGAAGTTCGGCTCCCGTAGGAGTCCGGGCAGAGTCTTCCTGCAACCAGAGTTGGGGATGAGGTCCGGCTCCCGCAGGAGTCCGGACGAAGTCTGCCTGCAGCCGGAGTCGGGGACGAGGTCCGACTCCCGTAGGAGTCCGGGCTGAGCCTTCCTGCAATTGGAGTTGGGGGCGAAGTACGGCTCCCGTAGGAGTTCGGACGAAGTCTACCTGCAATTAGAGTTGTGGGTGAAGTCCGGCTTCCGTAGGAGTCCGGACGAAGTTTACCTGTAAGTGAAGTCGTGGGTGGAGCCCGGCTCCCGTAGGAGTCCGGGCAAAGTCTGCAGGTGAAGTCATGGGCGGAGTCCGGCTTCCGTAGGAGTTCGGACGAAGTCTGCCTGCAGCCGGAGTCGGGGGTGAGGTCCGGCTCCCGTAGGAGTCCGGGCAGAGTCTTCCTGCAACCAGAGTTGGGGACGAGGTCCGGCTCCCGCAGGAGTTCGGATGAAGTCTGCCTGCAGCCGGAGTCGGGGACGAGGTCCGGCTCCCGTAGGAATCCGGGCTGAGTCTTCTTACAATTGGAGTTGGGGGCGAAGTCTGGCTCCCGTAGGAGTCCGGACGAAGTCTACCTGCAATTGGAGTTGTGGGTGAAGTCTGGCTTCCGTAAGAGTCCGGACGAAGTTTACCTGTAAGTGAAGTCGTGGGCGGAGCCCAGCTCCCGTAGGAGTCCGGGCAAAGTTTGCAGGTGAAGTCATGGGCGGAGTCCGGCTCCCTGGAGTTCGGACGAAGTCTGCCTGTAGCCGGAGTCAGGGGCGAGGTCCGACTCCCGTAGGAGTCCGGGCAGAGTCTTCCTGCAACCAGAGTTGGGGACGAGGTCCGGCTCCCGCAGGAGTCCGGACGAAATCTGCCTGCAGCCGGAGTCGGGGACGAGGTCCGGCTCCCGTAGGAATCCGGGCTGAGTCTTCCTGCAATTGGAGTTGGGGGCGAAGTCCGGCTCCCGTAGGAGCCCGTCTGCCGTGAAGAATCTGGTCGACGCTGGCGGGGGTTGATCCATTGGCAAAACTTGAGAATGTTGTGGAGGCTCGGTCGCCAGAGAGGTTCGGAGAGATGCCGCCGAAGGTCGGAAGTCGGTTGGATTCCCGGAGGGTCACTCCTGTCATGAACTTCGGCTGGGGGTTATTTTATACCCAACACCAGTCTCCCTACTTTCGAGTTTGAATTCGAATAAAGGAAGTACAAAGAAATTTTCGCAGCCGAAGTTGTCCCTTTGAATCCCGTACACGATCGCCCCCAGATATTTTGGCATTAAATGCGTGCGTGCTAGAGTCTTTTCGAATCAGGGCGATTCGAAGGGACCTTTCAGAATTCTCGCTGGTACGTTGGCTCAGGTATGGTGCAGTAATGGCTCTGTCAGCTGTCAGCCGCTTTTAGCCGCCTGCCGCGGTGAGTGGGACACGTGGCGAGCGCGGGTCGGCCTGGGGGGATTCACGATCATTATGGCATCGGATCCCAGTGTCTATTTAAACCCGTCCTTCCGCCTTTAGGGGTCCTACTCCGCCTGAAAGTTCTATCGGTGTCCGTCTTTTCTTCGAGAGCCCTGACCCTCCTTGGCGTCTACCTTGGCCCTAGGTGTCCTTCGAGTCATCCCTGTCCTCGCACCTTCTGCATCCTTCGGAGCGACTTAGGTTAGTCCTCAAACTTTGTTCCCCTTCTTGCCATTCGGGTGCCCCTTTTTCTCCGTCTTTCTCCTGTCGCCCTCCTTTGGTTTGGTTCCCCGCAAACCTTTCGGCCCTTGTTCCGCCTGATTTCTCCGAGATTTTTAGGGTTCTCATTTGAAATGTCTTCCGACAACTCCGTCTCTAGCGGTTCAGGGAGTTCGTCCGTCTCAGCCCCCCAGGACCCCCGCACTGTAGGCGAACCCACATCTGGAGCTGGGCTTCGCCCGATTTTTGCGCCGGATGCCATTCCCTACTCTTTGACTCCGGATGAACTCCTACTGATAAGGGTTAAGTATGGAGTTCCTCCAGAGTACGATTTGGAGCTTCCTGGTCCCTCCGACCGGGCTAGCACTCCCCCACCCAGTCGTTTCTGCCTGTATCAGGAGGCCTTCCGTGCCGGACTCCGACTTCCGCCTTTCGTTATCGCCCTCTTCCGTTTCTTGGATATTTCTTTAGCTTCAGTGGTGCCGAATTCCTTTAGGTTTTTAATAGGATTTCTCTCCCTTTACCACGTAGTCGAGGTTCAGCCATCCCTCTCTTTGTTTAGGCATTTCTACATCTTCAAGCGTCATCCCTTGGCAAAGGACTGGTGGTATTTCTCCCCTCAGTTTGGCAAGAAGGGGTTGCTGAAAGGTGCTCCCTCTTCAATCCACAATTGGAAAGGGAAGTACCTCTTCATCCACTGCCCGACTTTGAGCTTGGGCTTGCCCCCTTGGGGCTCTCTGAGGGACTCTGTCCGTCGGGCTCCCAGTCTGGGGGAGGACGACCTTCAGGCCGTCCGGAAACTTCTTGGCTATTCCGCTCCTTCCCTTCCCAACCTTCTGAAGGAGCAGCTTTTGTTCAACATCGGCTTGAGTCCTCAGGATCCTGCGAGTATTTCATCTTTTCTTTCCTCTTCTTTTCTCCCGTCCTTCTTCTTTTTCTCTTCTTTTCTTCTTTCTCTCTGTTTTTTTTTTTTTGCATGTCACTTCTTTCTTTTTCACCCCATCATCGATTTTTGATTGACTTATTTTTTTTTTTTTAGGAATGGACGCCGAAGCAGTACGGATGCTCGTCAGGGGCCTCAAGGCCCACAAAAGAAAAGGCGTCACGGCCTCCGGATCAGCAAAGAAGGCCAGAACAGAGGAGACGAGCTCGGCCGCGCCTGCCCAGGCGGCCTTCGCAGTCGAAGTCCCTTCGGATGCCGAACCTCCGGCTCCCCGAGCTTCTTCCAAGAGTCCCCCTACTGAGGTTCCCGTTCCGAGGGTCCGTCCCGCGGAGGCGCCCGAGGTTGAGAGGGGGAGGAGAAGGAAGTCGATGGCCCGCAGGATAAGCGGCCGTCGGGTCGCCATCGAAGAATCCTACGGTTCTGAAGAAGAGCCGGAGAATCCCTTCAATGATAGGGATTTGATCAAGCGGTTGATCGACGGCTGCATTCTGCCCGAAGTCGTCGAGAGGATTGATCGTGCCGATCCTGAGCAACGGGTTTGGGACTCTCTAGGGTCCTTTCTCGAGGTAAACAAATCTTCATTTAATTGACTTTTCGACCTTTATTCTGATCCCCTAGCTGCCTTTGCAAATTAGGCACCAGCTCCTTGCCAATATCGAGGCGACGAACCGGGCGAGGAGGGACGCCATCCAGGTGGAGGAGCATCGTCGGACTGAAGTCACTCGCCTCAAAGAAAAGGCCACCAAACTAGTTACCCTCCAAGAGGCCCCGGAGAAAGAAAAGCAGGCCCGGGAGGAAGAGAAGGAGACCTCGGAGGAGACGGTGAGGAAGGCAGAGGTCGAGGTCGCAAATTTGGCAGAGCAGATCCCGGTCCTGGTCTTGGAGGCTAGGGCTCTTGTGGTGGAGGAGTTCAAGGCCTCTGCGGAGATGAGGGACCTGAATGTCAGGTTTGGCCAAGAAGCATTCATCAAGGGATTCGAGCTCTGCCAGGAGAAGGTGGCCAGGAAATTTTTCGAGCTCGATCTCAGCTTCTTGGGCGAGGAGTCCGAAGATGAGGCCGGTCCCTCTCCTGCTGCTACTGCTGCCACAGCCCCCCTTCCAAGGACACCGAGCTCCCCAATTCCTACTGCAGAGGTCTGAGACCTCCGACCTTGTATTTTCTTTTACTGTAATTTTTTTTCTTTTTTATCTTTAAGAAACATTCAATCAATAAAGTTGAGTTTCTTCTTGTGGACGGCTTTTCCACTCTTCTCCACTCTTCCTTCCTCTTCATTTTTGTTTTTCTTTCTACCATGAGGCGCGCCTTGACGCTTTTGTCTTCCGATGACAGTGTCCTGCCGAAGCCTTCCCCTGCCCCAGGAGATTCCGCTGAAGTCCACGATCCAACACCTGAAGAAGGAAGTTCTTCATTTGACAAAAAGGTGGAAGAAGATGGAAAGCGAGCTTCGCAGGTTGAGGGAGAGCCACTCTGAAGCCGCCGCGAAGGCCACCTGCTTCCGGAACCTCCACGTGAAGGGGATCATGGAGTACACCCGGAGGAAGGCGAACTTCGAGAAGGAGCTTGAGGAACACAAGAAGCGCGCCAGCGATCGAATTTGGGCTGAAGCTGCCAAGATCAGTTTCCTCTGAGTGGAGCTGTCGGCTGCACAGGAGAGGATTAGCAGTTGGAAGGAAGCTCATCCCGGCTTTTGACTCGGGCCGACAGCGATCGGGAATGGTCGAAGAAGGTCTCCGACCTTCAGCAACAGCTCCAAGATGCCGAGGTGAGCTATGATGCGTACCGGACCAGCTGGCGTAAGCAGGTGGACGAATACAAAGGGAGACTCAGGATGGCGACCGACGAAGTTACCCACCTTCAAGGGCAGCTAGCTGGAGGGGCTCAGCTTGCTTTTGCTCGGGATTCCAACGAACTTCAATCCCTGAGAAGAACCGTAGAAGAGCTATCTGTCGCCCTTGGGGAGGGGAAGGTCGAGCTGCAGCAATTGAAGATCCAGCTGGTATGCGAGCAGCAGGCCGTCAAGGACACGGAGGTGGAATCCGAGGTCCTGAGAAAAAGGTGTCGAGAGGCGGAGAACGAAAGCCAGCGATTTCATCGAAGATACATGGAGATATTAATGAGAGAAAGGAAATTGGAAGCAGAAGTCGAAAGTTTAAGACGCTCCCTGGTGAGGGTCGAAGTCGAAAGTTCGAGGTCGGAGGAAGTCGGGCCCCCTTAGGGCTCTTTTTGTCCTTTGTTCCTCTAAGTGTCTTCTTTCACCGTTTGTCCGTTTGTCGTCGCCGTTGTCGCTGTCGTTGTTGTTTTTGTCGTTTTTCTTCTTCGAGCTTCCAGGCTCTGTAACGCATGTTTTGCTAATGAAATGAAAAGGTCTTTGCCATCTTACTCGTACGTCGTGTTGAACTGTCGTGTGCCGGACTTCTTTCATTTTTGTCCCGTGTGATGTCGATGTTGTTCGAGGATTCTCTGTTCATCTGTGTATTAGGTCGTCATTGCCGAGTTTTCGGTTCAGCATCAACGTCGCTTGGAGGTTCCTGGTCATTGTCGTGTCGGCTTGCCTTTCGTTTGCGACCGTAGATCTTACTCTCTCTTCCTCCCTCTTCATAGAGACGAGGTTCCTTGTGCTTTTAATGTAGTTCGGCCTCCATTTTTCGCTGGGGTAGAGGGTCGCGGTGGCATAGAGGGGTCGTCGCGAAAGTTTTCTTTTACTTGCCGGGTCTCGAATGGTCGGACCTTAGTCGGCGTCGCGACGAGGTTCTTTCCTTGTTTCTGATGTGGTCGATTTCAGCCCAGGTTAGGACGAGGTTCTCCTTCTATTCCTAACGGGGCTGTTGAGGGCACATATGAGCGCTGTATGGCCTCTCCTCCCACCCGGACTGAGTGTGACCGGGCCTTTGACTTTGCTCATGTTAGGGCTAGGTTCTCCGCCTATCCCTAACATGGCTGTGAGGGCACATGTGGGCGCTGTTTGGCCTCTCCCCCCATCCGGTCTAAGAGGAACCGGCCTTTGACTTTGCTCATGTTAGGACGAGGTTCTCCTCCTGTTCCTAACATGGCTGTGGGGGCACATTAGGGCGTTGTAGGGCTCTCCCCCCATCCGGTCTAAAAGAACCGGGCCTTTGACTTTGCTCATGTTAGGATGAGGTTCTCCTCCTGTTCCTAACATGGCTGTGGGGGCACATATGGGCACTGTTTGGCCTCTCCCCCCATCCGATCTGAGAGGAACCGGACCTTCGACTTTGCTCATGTTAGGACGAAGTTCTCCTCCTGTTCCTAACATGGCTGTGGGGGCACATTAGGGCGTTGTAGGGCCTCTCCCCCCATCCGGTCTAAAAGAACCGGACCTTTGACTTGGCTCATGTTAGGACGAGGTTCTCCTCCTATTCCTAATATGGCCGTGGGGGCACATAAGGGCCGTTACATGGGCCTCTCCTCCGATCCGATCTTGAAATAATCGAACTTTCATTTTGCTCGTGTTAGGACGAGGTTCTCTCTCTGTTCCTAACATAACCTTGTTTTGATTGTTTGAAGGGGTTATCTCCAGTCGTAACAAGTCCATGCCAAAAGGGAAAGACATGCAAAGTCGAAAGGAATTTTGATTCAAAGCAAAGTCGTTAGTAATACATTTACAGATTTTTCAAGTCCCATGGTCGTGGAAGGTCTGCTCCCCTTTGAGGTCCTCCGACGATGGAGTTGATGATCCCGATTGGAGGCCGATCCCTGGGTTGCTCTTCCCTCCTTGGTGGCTCAGGCCACGGCAGGACCCTTGGCCGATCTTCTCTACTCTCAGGCCGGCGTCGAATGAATCTGTCGAGCCGACCTCATCGGATGAGCTCCTCGATCTCGTCTCGGAGCTGGATGCATTCCTCCGTGTCGTGGCCGTGGTCACGATGGTAGAGGCAGAATTTGTTCGGATTGTGCTTCCCGGGGTGCGTGCGTATCCTCTCTGGCCTAGGGAGCTGCTCCCTGACCTCCATCAGCACCTGGATTTTCGACGCGTTGAGGGGGGCATAATTGCGGAATCTTCCTGGGGGAGAACCTCGCCGAGCCCGACGATCCGGACTTCCCTGCCTGCGCACCCGGGAGGAGTCTGGACACGCTTGTGCCCGGGAGGAGTTCGAGAACGTGGCCGAGCTTCTCTCGACCCTTTTTCGACTGCGGGCTTACTCGAGTCTCCCGCCTGCCGCTCTCTCGCAGTCTCCTCATCCTTCATTTTAAAGACTTCTTCCGCTCGGGCGTACCCTTCGGCCCGAGCCAATAGGTCAGCAAAATTCCTGGGGTACTTCTTCTCCAGGGAGAACAAAAGGTCATTCTTCTGAAGGCTGCCCTTCAGAGCGGCCATCGCTACCGACTGGTCCAAGTTTCGGACCTCCAGCGCGGCGACATTGAAATGGTTGATGTAGGCCTGAATGGACTCCCCCTCCCTCTGCTTGATGTTGATGAGGGACTCCAAACCCTTCCAGGGGCGCCGGCTGCTGACAAAATGGGCCACAAATTGGTGGCTCATCTGATCGAAGGAAAAGATGGTACCCGGCTTCAGCACCGAGTACCAGTTTCTCGCCGCTCCCTTCAAGGTGGATGGGAAGGCTCGGCATAGAATAGCGTCGGGTGCGCCATGAAGCAGCATCATCGTCCGAAAGGCCTCCAGGTGGTCAACCGGGTCCGAAGTCCCGTCGTAGCTTTCAAATTGGGGAGTTTGAAGTTTGGCGGGATCGGTTCCTGCATGATCATTTGAGAAAAGGGAGGGTCAGTACAAATGTCCTCACCATAAGCAGGGGGAGCGTGGCGGAGTTCTTCGATCCGCCGGTTCATCTCCTGGAGCCTCCGGTCCAGGAAATCCTCTCGACTACGGGTTTCGAGGGTCCTCTAGCAGAATGGAGGTAGGGATTTTTCAGAGGTGGAATCGTGATCCGACTGAGGGCTCTCCACCCTCGGATTCGTCTTTTCGGGAAAGACGGGGCGGCTGGCTCAAGTGGCCCGTCCTACCGTCGGATTCTGGTGTTCCGGTGATGCTCTTTCCAGTCGCACTGACGCCTGCGACAGTTGCTGCTGTTGCATGGCCTGCACAGCTTCAGTGAGGCCTCTGACCTGCTGCACCAGTAGGTCAAATTGCTCCGCGCCAACCGCCGCTGCCGGAGAAGGAGGAGGAGGCTGGGAAAACGGGAGGTGAGGTCGGAGCCTGAGATCTGGCCGCGGAGGCCGTGGATCGTCGCGTGGATGCCCTGCGGGGAGGCATCGGGCGAGGACCGAGTGGGGGAAGGAGAGGATGTCAGAAAAGATGACCGGAGGCGGTCCCGTTGAGCGCTCCTTTAAGAACAAGGGTACCGCGAAGATACAGGCCCCTTCCTCTAGCGCCAATCCTGTTGGTGCAAAAATCCGCCTGCGTCGGAGAAGCTGGAGTCGAGGGAGTCGCGGTCGCCGTCGGGACCTGCAAAAGAAGTCTAAACCGGAGGTGGGGTTGCTCCGGCAAGACCCTCCGACGTTCAAGTCAGTTCTCTGCCTCAACAAGAATGGAGTGCTCGAACGAAAATTTTAGCAGAGTTTCTAGATAAGAAATGAGAGCTTAGAAATAACGTATCTGGGGTCCCCCTTTTATAGGCGGAGGGAGCAACAGACTGATAGCGATGTTTGTAACCGTCTGGCAGTGGCTACCCATGGTCAGGAGGAGTTTGTTGCGAAGAGTAGTGGAGTGGATTCGTGGCTATCACCGGGACATGCCACGTGGAGTCTGTCGTGGGGAGTGGAGCGGCGTCCGTTGTCGTGACTTGCCAGAGGATGGAGGAATCGCGCGGTATCCATCGCAGGAAGTGGAACAGGATCATGGCCATTATTGTGGTCTGCCAGGGAGTGATGGAGCCGCACGGAATTCGTCGCAGGAAGTGGAGCAGAGTCGTGGCCGTTACTACGGCCCGTCAGGGAGTGATGGAGCCGCGCGGAATCCGTCACAGGAAGTGGAGCAGAGTCGTGGCCGTTGCTGTGGCCTGCTAGAGGGTCCAGGCCTGTCGGCCGAAGTCCAGCTGGAGTGTCTGGCGGAGAGAGGTGGCTAGTTACCCATTTGAGAGGAGCTCAGAGTTCGGCTTTCGCAGGAGTCCGGACGAAGTCTTCCTTCAGTCGAAGTCGGGGATGAGGTCCGGCTCCCGTAGGAGTCCGGGCTGAGTCTTCCTGCAATTGGAGTTGGGGACGAAGTCTGGCTCCCGTAGGAGTCCGGACGAAGTCTACCTACATCCGGAGTCGGGGATGAGGTCCGGCTCCCGTAGGAGTCCAGGTTGAGTCTTCCTGTAATTGGAGTTGGGGGCGAAGTATGGCTTCCGTAGGAGTTCGGACGAAGTCTACCTGCAATTGGAGTTGTGGGTGAAGTCTGGCTTCCGTAGGAGTCCGGACGAAGTTTACCTGTAAGTGAAGTCGTGGGCGGAGCCCGGTTCCCGTAGGAGTCCGGACAAAGTCTGCAGGTGAAGTCATGTACGGAGTCCGGCTCCCGTAGGAGTCCGGACGAAGTCTGCCTGCAGTCGGAGTCGGGGGCGAGGTCCGGCTCCCGTAGGAGTCCGAGCAGAGTCTTCCTGCAACCAGAGTTGGGGACGAGGTCCGGCTCTCGCAGGAGTCCGGACGAAGTCTGCCTGCAGCCGGAGTTGGGGACGAGGTCCGGCTCCCGTAGGAGTCCGGGCTGAGCCTTCCTGCAATTGGAGTTGGGGGCGAAGTACGGCTCCCGTAGGAGTCCGGATGAAGTCTACCTGCAATTGGAGTTGTGGGTGAAGTCCGGCTTCCATAGGAGTCCGGACGAAGTTTACCTGTAAGTGAAGTCGTGGGCGGAGCCCGGCTCCCGTAGGAGTCTGGGCAAAGTCTGCAGGTGAAGTCATAGGCGGAGTCTGACTCCCGTAAGAGTCCGGACGAAGTCTGCATGCAGTCGGAGTCGGGGGCGAGGTCTGGCTCCCGTAGGAGTCCGGGCAGAGTCTTCCTGCAACCAGAGTTGGGGACGAGGTCCGGCTCCCGCAGGAGTCCGGACGAAGTCTGCCTGCAGCCGGAGTCGGGGACGAGGTCCGGCTCCCGTAGGAATCCGGACTGAGTCTTCCTGCAATTGGGGTTGGGGGCGAAGTCCGGCTTCCGTAGGAGTCCGAACGAAGTCTACCTGCAATTGGAGTTGTGGGTGAAGTCCGGCTTCCGTAGGAGTCCGGACGAAGTTTACCTGTAAGTGAAGTCGTGGGCGGAGCCCGGCTCCCGTAGGAGTCTGGGCAAAGTCTGCAGGTGAAGTCATGGGCGGAGTCCGGCTCCCGTAGGAGTCCGGACGAAGTCTGCCTATAGCCGGAGTCGGGGGCGAGGTCCGGCTCCCGTAGGAATCCGAGCAGAGTCTTCCTGCAACCAGAGTTGGGGACGAGGTCCAGCTCCCGCAGGAGTCCGGACGAAGTCTGCCTGCAGCCAGAGTCGGGGACGAGGTCCGGCTCCCGTAGGAATCCGGGCTGAGTCTTCCTGCAATTGGAGTTGGGGGCGAAGTCCGGCTCCCGTAGGAGCCCGTCTACCGTGAAGAATCTGGTCGACGCTGGCGGGGGTTGATCCGTTGGCAAAACTTGGGAATGTTGCGGAGGCTCGGCCGCCAGAGAGGATCGGAGAGATGCCGCCGAAGGTCGGAAGTCGGTTGGATTCCCGGAGGGTCACTCCTATCACGAACTTCGACTGGGAGGTATTTTATACCCAACAATGTGTATTCATTAAGAAATAATATTTTCATATTACCATTACTTGGTAATCCAACAGCGAAAAATAAGTACCATCATGATGGTATTCGTTTCAACTTCTTGCTCAAGAAAATTTATATGAGATCCAATATTTAATTTATTTTATTATCTCTCTCATCTATTTTTTATATCAAATATATATGATATAAAATTTATTTTCTTGTGCCAGATTGGCCCCAACTAAATGGACACTAAGTGGTTTTGGTGAAAAGGTTTTCTGTAGTTATTTAGTTTTTCCAATTTGTATCATAGGGCTCAACCAAGGGAATCATAGTATCCCAATTATTTATCTTAATAAGTTTGAGAACCTCATTATGCATGTTTTACTAAGTTTTGGTGTTACTCTACTTTGGATGGCTTTTCTGTTTTTTTGTAGACAAACTCAAAATGGTTATTTTTTTTTGGGTAAAGGAAAAATGTTTAAGTTTTGAAACCTTTCATTTAGTAAAGATGAGGGGCAGTATGGTTAGATAAATTAGCATATAACTTATGCAATGTGTTGGATGTGATGTTTTCTCCATTTATTTATTTATTCTTAAAATTTTATATGAAATAATAATAGAATAGATAACAAAAATATGATAAAATATAATAGCAATAAGAGCATAATTATTTTCTAAAATAAATTCTTGACATCAATATTATGATATCATTATGCAAAATTTTAAAAATATATGCACATCTATTGATATAGTGAAATAATATATTATATTAAAATAATAAGATCATAATGGAACATGTATGCAATAAGAAATTATATGTAGGAAATCTATAAATAATATACCAAAATCAATAGTGGTTGTATTTTCACTTTTAAATAAGATCATGATCATAAAAATATGATAAAAATTAATAAAATACTGATGTAATCTAATGACCTGCATTGGATATAAGTAGAGCAAGTACTAATGAAAAATATTTTTGTTAATGCTGGCCCAATGTCATTAGTTTTTGTATTAGTTCAGTAGAACTAACAAACAGTTTTGGTAAACTTCTCATTAATGATATTATATTATTATGAATTACATTAAATAAGAGTCCTACTTATTATCCAAAATAAAAAAAACTCTATTAATAACATTATTAATATGAATGGTAATATGGTGAATGGAGAATTTTGCACAAGTGGAAAAATAATTTTTTTTTAAAAATTCTACATAATCATTTCCAAACATCCAAAATCACCTTTATTTTTATATATTTATATATTTTTTAAAGAACTAAAGTCGGCAAAAAATATGACTAATTTTTCTTACGAGACATCATACTAGGATAGCAAATAAGCAACCAAGCTTTCTATCCGTTATTCGACTCTACTTCTTGAAAGTATGACAAGTGATGGGTGGTTTGATGCTACTTTGCAATTTTATAATCGCTTCCTTCCTCCCCCTCATCATTGGTGCACTCCCTCTCCTTCTGATCTAATCTTCTTGATCCTCTTCTCTATTGTACTCATAGGAAATGAAGCTTCTTTTATTTTTTGGATGAAAATGTGAAGTCCTTTGAATGAAGATTTATATCCCATGGGATAGAGTTGTCCCTTTTGTCCCATATAATGGAGCGTGCCATTATCTCGCCTTGCCCCAAGTGTTGGGATAGGGATGTCCTAAGAGGTATTAGGATGATGGCCAAATGATTCTGTCCTAATATAGAGGATGGTACTCATCCTAATGTGCCACGGGACATCCCACCGAGTTCTAAATATTTGCTTTAAACTAACCAAAGCATCCGAGAAGAATATTCTCCTCTTACATTCTCGTGTAAACTCTCTCTCCTCTCTCTCTCTCTCTCTCGATTTAGTCAGTCCCCCTCCCTCTTTGAGATTCTTGTAGTTGTGATTCTTCAACAATTTTTTACCTTTTTTTTGGATAATGATTTGTGGTTTCTAAGGAAGTCTAGCAATGCACAAACAAATTCAATTGCAAATCTGAGCAGGTGAGCTTTATATGTTTTAGAACTCTTGTTTTATGAGGATGTGGAAGCATGACATAGGTAATGACACTAATGTGATCACAAATAATAATGGATTGAAGACATCAAGGCTGGTTTTATGACTTCAGATTTTCTAGACTTTTAGACATGGTTCTTTGAGTGATCTCAGGTTGATGGGCATAAGTTTGTTGGCTAGGCTATGAAGGCATCCATGGATTTGAAGGGTCTTTTTGGTAGCTAGGTTGAGTTAAAAGATGCAAGTTCAGTCCTAGTGTTCTAGGGATAGAAGGATAAACTTATGGCATGGACAAGGTTAGAATGATTGGTTTTATGATTGACTAGATTATAAAAAATTATCCAAGTCATCTGGAAGGATGAATTCGAGTTCAAAATTTTGAAATAAAAATTTTATAGTCAATTTAAATTTTATTTTCAAAAATAGAAAAATCATGTTTCTTTCTTTTTTTCCTAAATTTTCAAATGCGTAATCTTGTTTGCTGCAATCAACTATTTTATTCATGTAAATATAAAAGAATAAAAGAAAACTGCTATTCTAAAATATTTAGTGGTTGTAGTGGTGATGGAGGAGACATTGGTAATTGTTATTACTGGAGCTGGTGGTGGTTATGGTGATGATGACAGTATTAGTAGAAAGGATATCGAGGAAGTAGGAAGGTTCCAAGATTTTGCTCGAAAAACTTGCACTATGAAAAAAAAGGTGGAATAAGAATTTCTTGCTTCAAGCAAGCACTAATTTAAAAGGAGACTAAAGTTTGCACTAATGTTTTTGCCTTAATAACTTAGAAGTTTAGAATATAGTAATGAATCAATTTTATATAACTAACCAATGTTGTTAAGATTGAGATCGAATCATAAATTGTAAAGCGGCCTAGATCATCAATTGAACCATAGATTGTAACTTTTTCTTGAATTCTTTCATGAATTTCTAAATATAAAAGAAATGTGAGAATTAAAATAGGAGTCAAAGTGGAGAATTCTTGTTTTCACTAATTTAGATCTATATAATATTTCAAACAAAATGACTATTGTCTCTGGATGCTTATATACATCTATCACTTTAGCTATTCTTTTATGTAGAATGCTTTGGAACAAACAACAATAAGATTTTAAAATATAGCTTTAAAATTACAAAAACTTGCATCTTATTTTTAACTCTATGAACTACAATAATAAGCTTGCTAATTTTCCCATTTGAGAAATGTTAGTGATGAGTAATTTAAGAAACATATAATTAAAGAAAACATAAAACATCGACCTACACATAATTTAATATATAAATAACATAATCAAATTGGACCATTTGATCCAAACAAATGCCTAGTCCAATCATAGGAATCTAAATCTCATGATCCTAAACTGATCTTAATTCAAGGATGGGTTCTCTATCATTTAAGGCCTGCATTTCGATTTGGTTTGTAAATCCAGATCATAAATTGTAAGATTTAACAACTATATGAAATAAGAAAAGGAATATATATAATAAAAATGAAAGTGAACTTGTTCTGCGGAGACAGTTGTATGGATGCCTACGGAATGACCAATAATCGTGAAGCTATGAGTCCCTAAAACATGCTCCTAAAAGTGCCATGCCACCTCCACTAGTTTGTCAAGATACCTAATGGAGTACATAACACCGCATCCCCTTCCCCCAATCCTGCCACTTTTAAACCTTTGGTTTCAGTATTTCAATTACTTGTCTTTAATAATCTCGTTTCCTTTTTGTGACCATCCAGTTTTGCAGATCTTACTACCATTTCAAGAACTGAAATATCACTCCTTTACATGTGAAATCATCCGGTGCTAAAATACCTAGACTTGCATTAAACTGTGCATTGATATTCCAAAAAAGGCCATGTCAAGCATTGACACCCCTAGCTAACTTAAGAAGAATAATCCAACTTTAGGGTGTCGATGACTGTTGTGTCCAAATGTCCAGAAATAAACACTCAAAATTCTGAATGTGGATTTAAGTCTTCTATGAAGTCTCATGTTTTGACAAACTCTCTCATTAATTACAATTGTTTAGACCAACTGCACCTGCTCATTTCGTCATCTGTGATGAAGGGATTCATGAACTTTTCAATTTGATTAGCAAACCATTTTAAAAATTATCAGCAACCAAGGGTTATTTAATTCTGTCGTGCTTGGGGAAAGAATAGAAGGAGAAATACAGATCTCCATGGAGGGTATCCAAGGAGTAACAGTGTACGATTAAATTTGTCTGATCTGTTTAACAGTATGTGAGAAAAATGATGCCCTTGAATATGATCTAAAGATTATATTTTATTAGGGTTTCCGCGTGAGACCAAGGGTTTTTGTGTCTAATTTTCTTTTTTTCCTCAATATACTCTCTAAGAAACTTTCTCTGATCATCACCGTCATGTATAGACCGTAGGCTGAACAACAAAAATCTGTGTTTCTCTCCCTATTTGTTTTGCTATCTCTAGATCCATTCTCTTTGTACAACATATTTGTTACATAATACTTCGATGAGGGCCTGCCTCATTAATGGTACCCATTTGTACCATGGTCTTCATATAAATTGATTAAAATCAAATTGAATGTTTCTAAGAATCAAAACAGCAAACGTTCATCCCTACAGATTAGAGGGTAGTATTTTGACACAGAAACAGAGTAGCGTCGTTGGTGCAGGGCGCAGCCCTTACCGCAATACAAAGGTAAATCAGAACTCCTATTCCACTCATCATGTCATGCATTACGCTAAACCTTGATAATAGAGTCCGAGGCGTGCACGAACCTCAAACCCACCGCTCCTTCTTAACCTTCAAAAAAAATCAAAAGCCACCACTCCTCCCTCTATTGACCAATCCGAGCCAAGAAGACACCAGCGTCGCAGGCCAGACTACAGATATGAATAAAATTTGAATAAGTAAAAGCCAAGCCGCCAAGGTTTTCTCAAAGTTAATTTTGATAATAGTGTCCTAAATCGAGAAGAGTCAGATGAAACAAGCATTTTTATTAAGAATATGAGTGGTGCAGTACTGACAGCAGATGGAGTTAGATTATTTGATGCCATAATTTGTATGGTAGAGTTGCAGGCTACATGGAAAGGTTTATCATATGTAATTAGAATCTTGAAAGCTTCTTACATAGTTTTGGAGGGGGATTCTGTTGGGTGGATGTCTGGCCAGGACACCACCTCCCAAGACCCTTTCAGTACCACGCGATGCAGCAGGAAGAAAGAAGAAACAAAACAGAAGAAAAAACAATCAAAATACGTGGATCAGCCACAAAAGGGCTCGCCTCCACGGGGCATGCAAACTTCACTATGAAAAGAAAATTTTACAAGAGGAGACCTCACCCTCAACCCTTGTACACCCAATTCTCTCTCACATGAAGTTCCCCTCACAAAAGCTCTCTCTCTCTTGGAGACCCCCCTGAACCCCTGAAGAGCCTGGCGACCGCTGTCCAGGAGCCTCCTGCTCCTTCTCTCACAGCGCCTCACGCCTCTCTCTCTCTCCTCGGTTCGTACGGCGGCGAGAAACCAAACCGCTCGTTCTCTGCTGTGTCTCAGGCCTTTTAAAGCCTTAAACATAGGTTAGAGGGTGATTAGGAATCCTTAATCAAGCCAAATCACGTCCCAAGCCGTCCGATCAACACCGGGAGCTCTCTGGACCCTTAGATCGCGCTCCGGTCCACGGAATAGGGCCGTGGACCGCGAGAATCGAGTGAGAAACGTCCACGCGGTCCACAGGCCGCGCCGTGGACCACCCGATTCACGGTGGACCGGGGATGGGCCAGCAGGCTGCTGGGTCGCGCGTCCCGCACGGGCCTGGGCCTGGGTCGCGCGTCCCGCGCGGGCCTGGGCCTGGGACGCGCGTCCCGCGCGGGCCTGGGTCCCGCGTCCCGCCCGGGCCTGGGTCCCGCGTCCCACGCGGGCCAGCGGGCCTGGGACGCGCGTCCCGCGCGCCGCCGCCTGCGGCTGCGCCGCTGCCGCCCGCCGCCGGTCGCCGGCGGTCCTCCGCCGCCTCGGTTTTCGTGCTATCTTCGAAAGCTCGTATCTTCTCCATCCGAGCTCCGATTCAGGTGATCTTGGTCTCGTTGGACTCCGTTTTTCGCCGCGAACCTCACTGTGGGCTCAATGTGGGCTGAATCTCGAGGCGTCAAATCCTAACAATCTCCACCTCGACTCGATATTCGGCCTCCTCCAAACTTTGAGAGCATCTGGATCTCCTCGCCCCCATGCCCTGGGGCAATCGCCTGCTGATCATGGATGGGCAAACATGGGAGTCGAGCCAGGCTGCTCGATCCCATCTCCGTCGTATGCTGTGCTCCTCCTGACCTGAGACCTGCTCGGGGCATCATCCTGCGGCAATAGGAATCTTATCTTGCGACGTCGCCTCTCGTCCTCCCGAGTCTCCTGTCTCGTGCCCGATCCGCCTCCTGGAGCTCCACCTCGCTCTGGGCTCCACCTGGCTCCCGATGCTCCACCTCGCACTGGGCTCCCTGCCAGGCAATAATGTCCTCTGCTCCCCTTCTTCCCCTCCAGCACAATCCTATCGCCGCGTAGCACCCTCAGGATTCCTCCACCAGCTACCGTCCTGTAGCCTCTCGAATCCAGTCTGCTAAGTGAGATAAGATTCCGCCTGAAATTGGGTATGTATCGGACCTCCCCCAATCTCCTCACTGCACCGTCATGTGTCCTCCAGCTGACCGTCCCAATGCCTCTGATCGCACAGCTCGATCCATTCGGCAGATATACAGTGCTCTCACTGTTCTCCAGGGAGTCAAACTGCTCCTCTCTGCAACACACATGATAGGGGCATGCAGAATCTAATATCCACTGCTGGGAAGAAGTAGATACCTCGTCAGATATCTCCAGGACATCTCCATCTGAATCACTGCCGGCCGTCGCTACAGCAGCCACCGTCCGATTTTTCAGTTGAGGGCAATCTCTGGCTAGATGCCCCAACTCCTCACACCGGTAACACCTGATTTTGCTCAAGTCCCTCCTGGACTTAGACCGCCCTCGATGCGATCTCCTATCGCTCCGTCTACCGCCTCCTGCACCTCCAGAAGCCACCAAAGCTGAGCTATCGCCACCTGAGCTCGAAGCTGGGTTCTCCCTCCTGAGAACCTCGTTCTGGAGTATCGCCGCGGTGACCTCGTCCATCTTGATAGTGCTCTTCCCCACTAGAAGAGCAGTCACCAAGGACTCGTACGAAGGAGGAAGCGACGCCAGCAAAACCAGCGCCCTGGTCTTCTCCTCAACGTTCTCGCCAACGCTGAGAAGGTCGGTGAGGATCTTCTGGAAGTGGCTCAGATGCTCCTGCACGCTCTGTCCCTCAGTCATCCGCAGTTGGTAAAACTGCCTCCAGAGGAAAAGAGTGTTGGTGAGAGACTTCGCCATGTACAACTCCTCGAGCTTCGACCACAGCACCGTCGGGGAAGTCTCGCTCAGCACATGGATCACCACCTCATCCGCCAGGTACATACGGATGGTACTCACCGCCTGCATCTGTAGCCGTTTCCAATCCCGCACCTCCATGGTGGTCGGTTTCTCATCGCACAAGAGAGCTTCGATCAACCCCTGTTGGATGAGCACGTCCTTCACCCTTGCCTGCCACAAGGAGAAATTGCTCTTACCATCAAACTTGTTGATCTCCATCCTGATTGTTCCTGTTTTCTCCATCTTCAGTCTTGCTCACCACCACTGCAATCTGCGTCCTTGTACCGCCTTGCTCTGATACCACTTGTTGGGTGGATGTCTGGCCAGGACACCACCTCCCAAGACCCTTTCAGTACCACGCGATGCAGCAGGAAGAAAGAAGAAACAAAACAGAAGAAAAAACAATCAAAATACGTGGATCAGCCACAAAAGGGCTCGCCTCCACGGGGCATGCAAACTTCACTATGAAAAGAAAATTTTACAAGAGGAGACCTCACCCTCAACCCTTGTACACCCAATTCTCTCTCACATGAAGTTCCCCTCACAAAAGCTCTCTCTCTCTTGGAGACCCCCCTGAACCCCTGAAGAGCCTGGCGACCGCTGTCCAGGAGCCTCCTGCTCCTTCTCTCACAGCGCCTCACGCCTCTCTCTCTCTCCTCGGTTCGTACGGCGGCGAGAAACCAAACCGCTCGTTCTCTGCTGTGTCTCAGGCCTTTTAAAGCCTTAAACATAGGTTAGAGGGTGATTAGGAATCCTTAATCAAGCCAAATCACGTCCCAAGCCGTCCGATCAACACCGGGAGCTCTCTGGACCCTTAGATCGCGCTCCGGTCCACGGAATAGGGCCGTGGACCGCGAGAATCGAGTGAGAAACGTCCACGCGGTCCACAGGCCGCGCCGTGGACCACCCGATTCACGGTGGACCGGGGATGGGCCAGCAGGCTGCTGGGTCGCGCGTCCCGCACGGGCCTGGGCCTGGGTCGCGCGTCCCGCGCGGGCCTGGGCCTGGGACGCGCGTCCCGCGCGGGCCTGGGTCCCGCGTCCCGCCCGGGCCTGGGTCCCGCGTCCCACGCGGGCCAGCGGGCCTGGGACGCGCGTCCCGCGCGCCGCCGCCTGCGGCTGCGCCGCTGCCGCCCGCCGCCGGTCGCCGGCGGTCCTCCGCCGCCTCGGTTTTCGTGCTATCTTCGAAAGCTCGTATCTTCTCCATCCGAGCTCCGATTCAGGTGATCTTGGTCTCGTTGGACTCCGTTTTTCGCCGCGAACCTCACTGTGGGCTCAATGTGGGCTGAATCTCGAGGCGTCAAATCCTAACAGATTCATTGATAGTTACTAAGTGGTTCACAGATTCAAGTTTTTCAGCATTCAGCGTTCATCACTTGATGTAAGATTGTTTACGTATAGATGTCTTAATTCAGAGTTTTGAAGTAAGACATGTTTTTAAAGAAGTCAATCGTGCTTCGGATTGGATGGTATCATATGTCGCGGCTCATACAACATCTACTTTGTCGTGGGCTACTTCTGAGAGGCAGAAACAAATGCAAATTATGAGAGCAACAGTCCGGATACAACAAGCATTGCCATGTCATTGGTCATGCCAAGGCTGGTGGTGCAGTCGAGGTAGAATGCCAGGATTGGGGGTTCTTCCGAGTAATCAACCATGGGATTACGTCGGAGCTCCTCGAAGGCATTATGGCAATGTTGAAGGAATTTTTCATGCTGAGTGTTGTGTGAAGGCTCCGAAGCAAGCTGATATGATGGAAAAGAGACATCGGTCGGGACATCAGGACATCGTGAGAGATCGATAAAAGAAGTCCACTCACGTCAAAGGATGGGTGCTCCGGCAGAAGATCTTTTGATGCTTAATTTAGTCGGAGCTTTGAGCACAGTCGAGAAAAAGAAAATGTCGGTTTAGTGAGGTGTTGAGTGCCGTTCGTTACACCTTTTGGGGTCCCCTTATTATCTTTATATAGAGAAGATGCTGGGGTTTGTTATGCCTAAACCCGTAGGTTGTTAGGATAGAAGATCTGCCGTGGGCAGTTGACATGGCCATGTTTTGAGAGTTTGTTAGGAGATTCCAACTAATTGCTCACGTGACCCAATTTGGTTGGTGTACATTGAGATTGGTCTATGGCCGAGGTGTTGTCCCGTTTAGATCCATCTCAAGGCAGATCATGGAACCTTATCTTTTGTGGTCAGCGTGATACTGATCCAGAGGTCGGTGAGAGCTCAAATCGATGCTAGTCGGGGGACTCTATTCTTGTCATCGATGAGATGTTGACTCGGAGGTGGACAGTACTCCGACCTAAGGGTCGGATGGAATCCGATGAGGTTGCTTTGTCATGGTGGTCTACGATGGATTTGGTGGTGTACGTTGTTATAGTTCATCTTGGTATTTATGCCAGTCCGAGATTTCTGCGGATGAGTCATGAGGACATCGGCTAAGGTGACATTACTCTATAATACTTGCCCTTCACTTACGAGTTCAAGTGGTCGCTTCAGGCGGAGGAAGCAGTCTTCAAAAAAAGTCCTCAGAGTTTATCTGTGTTGGTGAATCCAAGTTGACTGTTTTTCGAGTGTGCATTGCTTCATAGAACATGACATTGATTTAACAAGCCGCTTCGCAAATTTTGCCTTAATTATTTTAGAGACATCTGATGCTTTGTGGGTTTTGGAGCATTTATGAGGGACAAACGGATCGGGGTACATCATTATTTCAACCTCGAAAGGCCAAGAGTCGATGGTTGCAGTCCAATCACTCAAAGATGACTAAATGCCTTGTGTCGCTCCTGAGTAGGGCTGAAAATGGATCAGATATCACCATATCCATATCCATATTTGTTTTATCTGACGAATACAAATATAGATATGGATATTATTTGGATGCAAAAATTTATATCCATATTTATTTTAAACGGACATAGATATAATTCGAATACTGGAAGTATGAATATAATTACGGATATTACTTAGATGATTCAAGTTTATAGCTATAAAATCAAACATATGACTAAATAAATGATAAATCAAGTTAATAACATATTTATATAGTTGTGTAATTCTCTTAAAATTAATAATTATTATATAAAATTATATGAGATTATATGTACATTCAGATATTTGGATACGGATCGGATAGTTGTCTATCCGTATTCATATCTATTTTTCTTTCATAGATATAGATATAGATATGGATATTAGTCAAACCTCAAATTTCTGTCCATATTTGGTTTGATTCGGATACAAAAATGATCTGGATGGATGATATCCATTTTCGAGACATTCACTTGTGGAGATCCTAGCCTAAGTTAGAATATCCCTTATTGTAAAAGTTTGATTGCCTTATCCAAGGGTTGTTCCCTTCGGATGTGGACGGTCTCAGTGGTCATATTCCCTATGGATTCTTGAAGCTTATCTTGACTAAGTTGGGTAGAATCTGTCGAGTTGACAGCTTCGGTGATGTCCTCAAATCAGTTTCGAGGATCTATTCGTAGAGATCCTAACTTGGGTCATGATGTCTTCTTATTATCATCAGATCATTTTTGGCTAATATTTGAAGGTCTCAGCCTGAGAAAAGATATCTTCGAGATTTACTTGTGGAGGTTCTAACTTGGATCAGGATATCTCCAATCGTCGGTGCCTTGTCGACTATTATTCAGAGGTCTTAGCCTAAGCCATGATATCTCTAAGGGATCAATCCACTGATCTAGTCATCGAGGTTTAGTTTGGTGCTCGAATGTCCTGTGGTTTTTATTGTCATTGTATTTGATATTTTACCGAATACTTTTTCAGAGGACTCGATCGGGACTGAGATATCTCTAACAGGTTGTGTGTCGAAGGGTTGCAGTCTCCAGGTATTTAATGTTTGTCACTTTCTCAGGCATTTAATGTTGGTCACTTCTCGAGAATGATAGCTTGTTGGAAAGGACAGCTAGAACCCTAATCTCTAGAAGGTGTGGTCTTCTAGGCCTTTCACATGATGGCATCCATCACATAGTCAAAGGGATAGTTGGGGGTTCTCAAGCTTAATTCTCCTATAAATAGGACTCTGCCTTTAGGCTAGAACCACTCCAGTTATTTTTCACGATGCTGCCTTGTCCGACGCCATGAGATCGTCATAGCATGCTTTCCAGCTATATCTCTGATTAACTGTAGTGTGGTTCAAGGGATGATGCTAATGGACGATCTTACTTGGCATGGGAGATGTCAGAAAAATCCATCGTTTGGCCCACCGAGTCGCAATGACAGGCATCGGGGTTTGCTCCTACATTATGCCCCATAGAAGGGTCTTGGACCTTTCTAGGGGGCCACTCCTCCCTCAATGAGATAGCTTTTCGGCCCTCCACAGAGATGCGTTATGAAGGCGAATGTGTTTTCGAGAATGGCGGAGCCGACATCGTCAAGTCCTGTGTTCTACATTGGAGGTTGCATCATCTTGACGTATGGCCCATGCTTTGAGTGTGGTGACTGAGCCTGTGTCCTTTTCTTTTTGTTGTAATGGATATCCGATGAAAGTCGTTCTATAACAAGCTTGCACAAAATTTGAATAAAATATCTTCTTGTTGTGTTAGTACAATGTCCTTATCGAACTGTTGTTGTTTCTTCATTCTAAGAGATCTTCGATGTAGATTCATGAAGACCTCCATCTAGCTCATTTGTAGATGGGGCATGCCAGGTGGCCGCTTGGGGTTTTCGGAGGGTTAGCCCTCTTTGTCATTGTCTTTGATTAATTTTGACAATCAATCTTAGTCAGGCTTTCAATTGTCTATTTTAGCCAAAAATTTATATGGATTTTGGGAAAGGATAACTTCATTGATAAAAATGAAAAGATTACACTTTTTACTAAAAGTACATTCGAAGATTTTCAGAGTTTCATGTTTAAGGAAATCGAGTTCCACTGGGGGTCTCTAGCCTATAGGCTCTAGGTTAGGCAACTTTAATAATCCGATATGATCCTTTTTAGTTTGGGGCCAAATTGGCTTGTTCTGTGGGTCTAGATACTTCAGCTGATCTCATGATGATGTCTCTAGATTGGAAGGCTTTTGCCTTGACTTGGACATTATAGTAACAAGCTACTTGTTGCTGGTACGATGCCATCCTGACCCACATAATTTCTCTTATTTCTTCAAGCAGGACTAAATTTGTTCATAGTCAGTTGGAATTATCCTACTCATCATAGAGTTCGAGTTAGTTGATGGTATCCCATCTCAACAGGTATGAGCGCTTTAGCTTCAAAGGTGAGGTTGAAGGGAGTTTCTCCAGTTGCTATCTGGAGTGTGCTTCAGTACGCCCACAAGATGTTGTAGAGTTCATCTATCCAAAGTCTCCTTGTCAGGGCGAGTTGATCTTTAGCTCTTGTACGATGATACGATTGATTACTTCAATTTTTTCATTAGACTATGGATGCCTGACCGAAGTGATGTTAGATATATGCTCTAGAAGTCAATCTTAGCTGACGTATTTATATCTTTAGGACATGATTTTATACTTATTGAGCAGTTATATTACCATTCATGTTTATGTGTCTATGAATTATTCAAGGGATTAACAAGATGATGACACATATTTCAAAGAGTTGAGAATTTGAGACATATGCCATTAATAGTTAATTTCTAAATTGCTCCTGGTCATAAGATCATCATAGGAATGGTGATTGATTCGGATAGACCAATGCATGGATCATTTCTTCAGACAGATGGATCTTGAGTCTGCAGTGTAGAGACACTAGAGCGAGAGTGCAAGTGTTGTTAGAGAACAACTAGCACTGAGCGTAACCAACATGAGAAGTCACATAGATGTCGCTCACTCGTTAGTGACTTTTTGATGCTGTAGTTATATGACTGATCCTTTGACCTGAGATGATACTACTGCTCGTAGTGAGACTGTTGGAGTTTGACTGACACATCAACATGGTCTCAAGAGCTTTCGTAGTGGATGTTGAGACAGTTGATCCACTGTAGGAGTAGGATGTATATCAAGATGGGATCTATCATCTTAGCAAAGAGAATAGTCCTATAAATTTAAGAGACTAAGTCTTTAAGTCTATGACCATAGCAGTGTGATGATGGAAAAGAATTTTCATAGAATCACATATGGACTCAAGCTGATTGAATCTATCATATGACCGATGTTGAGGTTTGACAATTCATCCATGACCTGCATCTGGTCGGGACTCACGATAGAGGGACTGTATCATATGTTAACTGTATCTAGAGATTCATTTTTTATTATACTGGATTACCACTACATACTACTAGGTTCACTGATGGATTGTGAGACTCATAAGCATCATCTTGATGATCAATGATCTTTGGTGGGCAGAGTTGAAATTATTCAATCTATTGAAAAAAGTTTCAATGATATTATGATAGGAATCAAAATATATCTCACTACCAGACAGAATAGAACCTATGGAGTCACACACAAAAAAAATTTTGACCGATCAAATGGTTGAATTATGATTATAACTCGTAACAGGATTTGATTGTCAATTTGATTGATAATTGATCTAATACAAATGTTGCATTATGTAACTCGCTAAAGAGTTAGTGAGTTATAGGAGAATTAATTAACAATAGGATTGTTAATTGGCTCAATTTGATTGAGCAATGGGGCTTGCATCAAGTCCAATTTGATTGAATTTAATTTGACTTATTATGAATTTGATTTGATCAATCCCAACAGGATTATAGGATAACCCCAACAGGGTTATAGGATAATCCGAAAAAGATCGGATGATTAGTCCCAATTGAATTAGGATTTTGATTTGATCCAATTTTAATTAGAATAAGATGTATGAATTTTTAATTGGATTAAAATTCTCATTTTTATAGATGCATCAAATTCTAATTGGATTAGGATTAAAAATTGAGTTTGACTCAAGCACCAAGAAAAAGTTCAATTGGACTAGGACTCCTCCTCTAATTAGGAGACATCTAATCTAAATAAATTGAGCTCCAAATCAGATTTGATTTCTCATCTTTTTGAGTCTAATCTGATCCTAATTTGATTAAGATTCATTGGTGTTTTATTTGATTTAAACAGCTAACTAATGAAGAGTACCATAAGTTTAAACCACCTTCTTTCCATGCACCATAAAAGGATCCCACACCAACCTGATTTGTGCGTCCAAAACCAACCCATGCCCACAAGCTTTTGTTGCCATATTTTCCCTCCTATTTGCGTGTAAGAAAGAAAACAAATCACCTTTTTAGCATGTAAAATCCGGGAATGAATTCCTTTGGGGTGGGCGACATCAAAAGGATAAGAGTCCATGGTTACAAGGACTCTATCTCCTAATCAAATTAGACTTCATCCAATGCCTATAAAATCCCACCCTTTAGGACGTGAGATAGGGGAGATAGAGACCAAGTTTTGATGCCCAAAATTAGAGAAGAAGGCATGGAGAAAAATAAGAAAGAAGTGGACGGCATGGTGCTTTATGGCGTGAGAAAGGTTTGGTGATATCCCTTCTTTCTTGCAACAACCAAGTGTTGGTTGTTTAGACATCTCTACTTCTCTCTCTTATCCATATTTAGACATGGATGTCTCTTTTTTTTTTATCCAAAATTTGATAAAATTCTTACATCTCTATTGTAGAGATTTGATGCATGAATTTTAGGAAGAAAAGAGAAAAAAAGATTCTTCTCATGATCTTTAGCGTAGAGATCAAGATCTTCATATATCTTCTTGTTCTCTAAAAGTATCTTAGGAGAAAAAAGATTTTAACTATCAAATACGATCTCTGCAAGGGAGCTAGCACCCAGTGAGATCAAAAGGCTTTTGATCAGATCAGAGTCTCGTGTGGATACTCATAGAGGTCGGACGTTTGTGCGGCTAAAAGAAACTTTCAAAAAATATCCATAATCATCAGTTCATATTAAGATTGATCTATATCTAGGTATGTTTTAAATTTATTTTTTTTATTTAATTTTTGTATCTAAATCTTATCTCACATATGATGATCCTGTTTATGATTTGAAGATTTGATCTTATGCATGCTTAGATTAAATTAGATTTAATTTAAAATTTTTAAAATTTTGTTACGTACTTATTTTGTAAAATATGCGTATATGAAATCATAAAACTCTAACAGTGATATCAAAGCCACATTATATACATAAGATTTAGATTTAGATTGAAATCTGTAGAGAAAAATTTAGATCTGAAAGGTTTTGATATTGTTCTAACATAAAGTTATCCTGACATAATTTGTTATGCATATGGTTTCCTAGAACGATGTTAAAATTTTTAATTAGATTAAATTTTTAGATCTAATTTTTTTTACATATATGTGATATATGTTTTATTATTTAGATCTGAAAAGATTTTGAGATCAATTTTGATTCATATATGTGATATATGAAAGCAAGTTTAGGACTGAAATTTATTTTATGGTCTGAACTTGTTTATATATGTAATACATATTTGTATGCATGATATAAAATTATTTGAGATCAAAAATTTACTATTCATATAAAAATTTAAATCTAAAAATTTTATTTTAAGATTTGAAATTAATATTTTGTATGAGGGATTGATCATGGGTAGATCAAATTAGATCATGTAATTTGATTACATCAAAAGATTTTTGATTTGATCATGTTGGGTCTAAATCAATTTAGCAATTGATTAAACTGAGTCAAGTGTTGATTAGGATGAGGTCAATAAGCTTAAGATATATAATTATTGTTATCGAATCAATTGACACCCATATGTAGAATCAATTAACCTAAGGACCTAATTCGCTCTGTGGCTCAGTCTGATTCACCTAAGCTAACCTGTTTGGATCAATTGATCGATTGGTGTCTAAGTAAGTAATTAAAGATGGTTATTTAATTATTTCGTTCACTTATTTGATCAATTTATTGGTGTCTAAGAAAGTAATGGGGGACGTCCACCAATCTCCACTTACCTGGCCAATTTGGAAGATTGATCTCAAATATGGTTGCTTGGTTGTTTGATTTAGCCTATGCCAATTATATCAGTCATGTGATGACTGATTAGATGAAATCTAAAGCAAATCTCTCCATCAAATATTAAGTCCAAGATCGTCCATCGTTGTAGATGTGGGGTGTGCTACCGACGTTGATTATTCTCGACTGTCATAGTGGTTCAGTTATATCAAAATATACAACTACTCTATTAGCAAAGAGTTGATTGGGGTAAAGATGGGATTGGACCCAATAACTGTTAGATGAGGGACCTAATGGCTTTGCACATGCTTGTGAATGGTGGGTCTGGCTTAACTAAGAAGTATGAACAATAACTGTTAGGTGAGTTTACATGATTTAGAGATCAAGTGGCTGCAACATGCTTAGAGAAGCATCTGGATAAAGAGTTGTCCATGCATCGATGTTATTTGTATTATCAATAACTGTTAGGTGAGGTGCACGGCATCGGTGGGACGCAGCATCTACTAAAAATTAATTGTCACATCAAATTTTTGTTTTTTCATCGAAGAGTGTGAGAGATCTGAAAAAATAATGGGAGTCTCCTTTTGCATCTAAAAGTTCTAAAGTAAATTATAAAAATAAGTACAAACATCCAATTAAATCTTTACTCTCTATTGTTCATTGTGTTAGCTTCCAACCATCTAGTTCAAATTTTAGATATAACCGATTAACCAAAACTGATTACATAGATTGGCTCACAAACTTAAAAATTATTTTTAATTTTAAAAAATTAAGCTATGTTCTCTATCAATTATTCTGATGTTAACAATCCGTCCAACCTATAGTCAACGAGCTATACTTGATGAGTGGATGGATAATGATAATAAAGAAGGTGTATGTATGAGTACACGAACGTCATGTTGATTCTCACAAGTGTTATGAGGTGATCAGAGTCCACAGTGCATATGATGGATGATGGTAGTCAGTCTATGATTGTTATTTGATAATAATCAAAGACATTAAGGAGCTTGAAAGGTTCGACATGATCATGCATAAGAAATTGCTTATGAATTTGATCCTGTGATTCCTGATTAGTTTATATGGATAGTTTATGGTAAACTACTATATGAAAACCATCATGGCAGTTTATCTGAATTGGTCAAAGTGTTGATAACAAAGAAATCTTAAAAGAGTTCAGAGGTAAATACCTGGAAAGCCTGAAAAAATAAAGACATGCCTAGAGTAAGCATGTCAAGATTGCTTAATGCTATTCTTACAATTTTCTCTTCTCCAGTTGAGCTGTGACTCTAAGTAGAGTCGATGAGAAGGTAGAGGGTTGAGGAAGTAACCCTTAAATTGACTATAGGACAATGTTGCTACTGTAGTATGGTATCTGTCCTTCATGATCATCATTTGGATTTAGTTCTTAGAGATAATTTTATCATTTGCATGGTGATGCATATATGAACTTAATTGAGCAAGCAGTGAATGCCATTGGATCTGATACATCCAGAATTGAGATAAAATTTAAAGTATATGTAGAACCTATGGCTAAGTCATATTGGAGAAGAAATAATTAACAAACTGAAGAAATATGCATTTTGGGCTCATTGACTATTGAGTCAAATCTAGTTTGTGTATTATCTCCTTGAGAAAATATGACCAAGCTACTCTTGTGGGATAAGAGAAAAAGACCATAGAGATACTTATCCTTGTACATATTTGATGTGTGTAGCCCATGTGATGTGCTAATCAAGAGTTGTCTCTACTTTGTATATGAGATATAAATCTAAAATTTTTGAAAGATTCAAAGAATTCAGATATAAAGTAGAGAAGCAAATCAAAAAATTCTTATAAGTACTTCGATCAGATCGAGATGCAATATCATTGAAAAAAATTTCGATTATCTTATAAAATGGCGTAGTTTCATATTGGACTGCTCTTAGAACATCTTAGCTCAATGAGATAAGAAGAGTCAAGGGACTATATGAGATATAGTCTATCCATAATGAACTTCACTGATTTATATTTTTTAGGGACATACTTTATTTCTATGAAATTGGGTTCTCTCTAAACCTGTTCCTACCACACCATATGAGATATGTATGGTGAGAACTGAATCTTGATTATTTGAGATTCAAGGATATCCAGCCTGTATTTAGCACAGTAGGTGGATATGTTAGAGGATAGTCTATAAAGCTCATCCTAAAAGAGTTTGGGATACTACTTTCTAAAAGGATTACAATATGATTGTGACCTGACATGCTATCTTCTTGAAAAATTATTTAACCAAGATAAAGCAGTGGAGGAAAGTTAAACTCAAAGAGAGTGTCTCTGAAGAGCAGCGAGCCTTGAGACCTTAAGAACCTATGAGCCAGTAGACGTACATTCCTCCTCCATCTTGTATATATAGTAGCATCTCCTATCCTCTCGAAAGGTACTTGGGTATGCTAATAGAGGATGTAGAGAAAGTCATTTCTCATGAGAGATGCAAGCACAGAGATGATCCCAAAACTACAACGAGGCGATGTGAGACCGACTCCAAAAAAAGATGTGAAATAGCTTGCCTGAGAAGAAATCTTCTGAAGATTTTTGTATGGAATAGCCTATGAATTTCACTTCTTATGATAGGTGATCACAAAGACTACAATACTCTTGGAATTGAAATATTCATTTCAATGATATGATCAAATTGTTTGATCAGAAAAGAGAAATTATGGATTTCAAAAGGGTCAGTGGGAGTGTCCAAAATAATATCAGTTAAAATATGATTGAATATAGATTTCTTCATAAAAGATATAAACGAGTGTCCAAAAGATCTATAGAGATAGATGTAATTGGATGCTTGTATTTTATAGATAAAGTATAGAGACTAATGCTGAAAAATTTAGCATAGAAATCTTAAAGAGGGGTCTGCTATCCTCTCAGACATTGATATTGCCATATAATGTACTTGAACTAATATAGTTATTACTTGAATGTACAAGTAGATATCAGTTGTATCCAACTGTGAGCGCTGGATTGCTGTGAAAATGATCTTAAGCTCTTAAGAAGAATTAAGGATATGCTCTTAATTTGGAGAAGAATCAAAGTTAGGAATGGAGGATACACCAATTCAGATTTTATGTTTGACATTGATGGTAGAATATCTACATTATAACATGTGTTCTATGTCGATATTTTGGAAGGGTACCAAATAATCGATCGATGGAAGCTGAGTACACTGTAGATGTGTAGGATGCATTCTGGTTCTAATGTTAGTTGCAAATTGGTTGTCATGTCATCAGATGCAGTAACACTATACTGCAAGGACAATAGTACCATAGCCCTTGCTAAGGAGCCTAGGTCTCATCAGATATCCAAGCACATAGAACAGCAGAACACGCGATTATCTTGAGTAGAAATACATAGAGGTGCAGAGAGCAAACTCACATATGATGTGGTTGACTCACTGGTAAGTCACATAGCTACCTTAGGACTAAAGCCTGTCTTGTGAAAATAGAGCTTGGTACATGGCAGATTGCTTTAGTGTAAGTGAGAGATTGTTGGATATATACCTTAGAAGTCAATCTTGGCTGACACATTTCATATCTCTAGGACGTGTTTTTATACTTATTGGGTAGTTATATTATCATTCATATTTATGTGTCTCTGAATCATCTAAGAGATTAACAAGATGATGACACATATTCTTAAAGAGTTAAAAATTTAAGACATGTGCCATTAATGGTTAATTCCTAAATTGCTCCTGATCATAGGATCATCATGAAAATGTGATTGATCTGAATAAATCAGTGCATGGATCACTTCCTTCAGATAGATGATCTCGAGTCTGCAGTGTAGAGACATGGAGCGAGAGTACAGCGATTGTTAGAGAACAACTAGCACTGAGCATGACCAACATGAGAAGTCACATGGATGTTTGCTCACTCGTTAGTGATTTCTCGATACTGTAGTTGTATGACTGGTTCTTTGACCTGAGATGACACTACTGCTCCAATGAGGCTGTTGGAGTTTGACTACACATCAACATGAGTCTCAAAAGCCTTGTAGTGATGTTGGCGACAGTTGATCCACTGTAGGAGTAGGGTGTGCATCAAGATGGGATCTATCACCCTAGCAGAAGAGAGTAGTCCTATGAATTTAAGAGGTTGAGTCCTTAAGTCTATGGCCATAGCAGTGAGATGATGGAAAAGAGTTTTCATAGAATCACATATGGATTCAAGCTGATTGAATCTATCATATGATCGATGTTGAGGTTTGACGATTCATCCATGACCTTCATCTGATCGGAACTCACGATAGAGGACTGTATCATGCGTTAACTGTACCTAGAGTTCATCTTTTATTCTGTTGGGTTGCCACTACATATTACTAGGTGTCACTGGTAGATTGTGAGACTCACAAGCATCATCTTGATGATCAATGATCCTTGTAGGTAGAGTTAGAATTGTTCCAACCATTGAAAAGAGTTTCAATAATATTGTGATAGGGATCACAATATATCTCACTATAGATAGAATAAACCTATGGGTCATACACAAAAGTGCTTTTAACTGATCAAATGGATAAATTATGATTATGAATCGTAATTGGATTTGATTATCAATTTGATTGATAATTGATCCAATGCAAATATTGCATTATGTAACTTACTAAAGAGTTAGTGAGTTATCGAAAGATTAATTAGCAATAGGATTGCTAATTGGCTCAATTTGATTGAGCAATGGGCGTGCATTAAGTCTAATTTGATTGAATTTAATTTGACTCATTATGGTTTGATTTGATCAATCCAACAGGGTTATAGGATAACCCAAAAGGATCGGATGATTAGTCTTAGTTGAATTAAGATTTGATTTAATCCAATTCTTAATTAGATTAGGATGTATGAATTTTTAATTGAATAAAATCTTTATTTTCATAGGTGCACCAAATCTAATTGAATTAGGATTAAAAATTGAGTTTGACTCAAGCACCAAGAAAGAGTCCAATTAGACTAGGACTCCTCCAATTAGAAGATATCTAATCTAAATAAATTGAGCTCCAAATCAGATTTGTTTTCATTTTTTGAGTCTACCCTGGTCCTAATTTGATTAGGATTCATTGGTATTTTATTTGGTTTAAAACAGCCAAGTAATGAAGAGTTCATAAGTTTAAACCACCTTCTTTCCACGCACCATAAAAGAATCCCACACCAACCTGATTTGTGCACCCAAAACCAACCCATGCCCACAAGCTTTTGACACCATATTTTCCCTCCTGATTAGCATGTAAGAAAGAAAACAAATCACTTTTTAGCATGGAAACTCTGGGCATGAATTCCTTTGGGGTGGGCGGCATTAAAAGGATAAGAGTCCAAGGTTACAAGGACTCTATCTCCTAATCAAATTAGACTTCATCCAACACCTATAAAATCCCACCCTTTGGGATGTGAGATAGGGAGATAGAGATCAAGTTTTGATGCCCAAAATCAGAGAAGAAGGCATGGAGAAAAATAAGGGAGAAGTGGACGGATGGCGTGGTGCTTTATGGTGAGAAAGTTTGGTGATATCCCTTCTTTCTTGCAACAACCAAGTGTGGGTTGTTTAGACATCTCTATTTCTCTCTCTTGTCCATGTTTAGACATAGATATCTCCTCTTTCTTTATTCAAAAGTTGGATAAAATTTTTACATCTCTATTGTAGAGATTTGGTGCATAGATTTTAGAAAAAAAGATTCTTCTCATAATCTCTAGCATAGAGATCAAGATCCTCTATATCTTCTTATTCTCTAAGAGTATCTTAGGAGAAAAAAAGATTTTCAACCATCAAGATGTGATCTCTGCAAGAGACTAGCACTCCGGTGAGATCAAAAGACTTCTGATCAGATCAGAGTCTCATGTGGATACCGTAGAGGCCGATGCTTGTGCGGCTAAAAAAACTTTCGAAAGATATCCATGATCATAGTTCATGTTGAAGATTAATCCATGTCCAGGTATGTTTTAAATTTATTTTTCTCTATTTAACTTCTGTATCTGAATCTTATCTCACATATGATGATCCTGTTTATGGTTTGAAGATTTATCTTATGCATGCTTAGATTAAATTAGATTTAATCTAAAAATTTTTTAAATTTTACTGGTACTTGCTTTGTAAAATCATGCGTGCATGAAACCATAAAACTCTAACAAGTGAGTCTGTAGTTGATGTGGAGCCTGGAGCAGAAATTCTTAAACTTCTAATTATCGAACTGGCACTTGTTGTCAATGATGATGATCTGAGGAAATCTGAATTGGTAAATGATTGACTTCCATAAGAAGTTTTGAGCTTTTATCTCAATAATTTATGCCAAGGGCTCAGCTTCCATCCACTTGATAAAATAGTTGACTGCTATGATCAAGAACTTTCTTTGTCCAGTCATCTATGGGAATGGTTCGAGGATGTTGATTGCCCACATGGTGAATAGATAAGGGAATGATCAATATGAGTTTAGTTGTCGGCCTACTTTGGATATTAGCATATTTTTGGCACTATTCATATCGCTTGATGAGCTCGATTGTCTTCCTCTGCATGGTTGGCCAGTAGTAGCCTTATCAGATGAACTTGTAGGCGAGCAATCTGTCTCTAAGTGATTGTCACAGATGCCCTCGTATACTTCTTGAAGAGAATAGTCAGCCTCAAAAGATTGTAAACATTAGAGTAGAGGTAGGGAGAAAGACTTTTTATAGAGTTTCGTATCAAGGATCACATACCATGGTGCTTGTCATTTAATTATGTGAGTCTGAATAAAATCAGAGGTTTGTTATCCCTTGTACTCCATGTAGTTGATGATCAGGTCATCTGGCTCAGCTCGTATTTGACCTGAAGTACCATGGGCTCCTTAATACTCTAGGTCTGCAAGCTCTCGATGAAGACTCACTTATTGTGGTCGATCTGTCCCGAGGTGGTAAGATGGGAGAGAGCATCAATCCGAGCATTTTTTGACCTGGCTATCTATTGAACCTTCAGAGTTTGGAAGCTACTGACATCTCCTTAACCTTTTGCAAGTACTTTACCATTGTTAAGCCTCAAGCTTCATATTCACCTTGGACTTATCTGGCGACGAGCTATGAGTCAATGAAGAATTTGATGTTTTACACCCAAAGCTCCTTCGTGAGATGAAATCCAACGATCAGGGCTTCATACTTGGCCTCATTGTTGGAGGCTTTGAAGTCAAACTAGAAGGCATACTCTATCATGACCCCATCTGGATTGATGAGAATGAGCCCTGCTTATATTCTTGTGTGTTCAAGGCCCCATCGACATGTGGGATCTAGTGTGGAGATTTCCGATGTCCACAGATCTTGTTAAGGGTAGCTCTCCAGTGTCCACAAATCTTGTGAGGATGGTTCCTTGTTTGGAATGGTGCACTCCATGGAAAATCAGCCAATACTTGGACTTGTATTGTAGTCGAGCTAGAAGCTATATCAAATTCTCCAAGTTCTATTATCCACTTCACTATGTATCTAGAGGTATCGGTCCTTCATAGGGCTGGAGACATTACACAGAAGTGATGAGCATGTAGATCATCTTTTTAGCCTTGAAGTATGTCGTCTCAGCATCTTGGAGAATTTTACTCATGTAGTAAACTAGTTTTTGAGTTTCTATATCCTCTCGGATCATAACCAAACTAATAGCATCAGGTGAAATAGCAAAATACAATGATAATTGCTCACCTTCCTCTGGTTTGGAAAGAAGCAGAGGGGATTCAAGGTATAGTTTGAGATCTTCGAATGTAGTTGACACTCATCCATTCACTTGAAGATCTTTATCTACCTAATTGTCTTGAAAAAGGAGAGACACTTCTCGATCAATCTAAAGATGAATCGGCTAAGGGTTGTAACACAACCCACTAAGCTTTGGATTTTTCACTTAGTGGTTGGATGTTTCAGATCGAGGAGAGCTTAGATCTTTTTCGGATTGGCCTCTATCTCTTGCTGGATCACTAAGAAGCTAAAATTTTTTTTTGATGTGACCCTAAAGATACACTTGTTCAAGTTCAACTTCATCTGATATCGTTGTATTTTATCAAAAGCTTCCTTGAGGTCAACTATGTGTCAATCAGCTTCTATACTTTTGACGAGCATATCATCAACATACACTTCATATTGCAGCTGTGGTATTTGAATACCTTATTGATGAGGTGCTAGTAAGTTACACCTGTATTCTTTAAATCAAAAGATATCATTTTGTAACAATACAACCTTTATCGGTTATAAATGCGGTCTTTTCCTCATCTTAGGATGCCATCCAAATTGATTGTATCCCGATCGAGAAGGCATCCAAGAAGTTTAAGAGTTAATGTTCTAAGATGGCATCGATGAGTTGGTCGATCCATAGGAGTGGAAAGTTATCTTTCGAACAAATCTTATTGAGGTCAGTGTAGTCAATGCAAATTCTCCACTTGTCATTAGATACTATACTTCCCAAATGAATCCTGCTATCGTCAACATATCGACCTCTTCTTTGATAGCCCATTTTCTTTCTAGATGAAACTTCTTTTCTTTTATCATGTTGATCAGTGACTCGGTTCACATTTAGCTTATAAACAATGATGCCAGAAAAGATATCTGACATATTCGATGTCGACCAGGTGAAGATATCCTCGTTGGCTTGAAGAAGTTTATCAACCAATCCCAGTTGCTGGTTGTGAGCTGGGAACCGATCCAAATTATTCTTATCAGATCATTTTCAAAAAGGATGATGATGCACTCCTCAGCCAGCTTTCCCTGAGACTCTTTTGCTTCCTCTCTATGATCGTTGATTGGTAGGGTCTCCAACAGCTTCTTCCCTTTGATTGTCGCAAGGAAATATTGTCAAGCAAGCATTTGGTCCCCTTAGATTTTGCCAACTCCACATCGAGTTGACAATTTGACCATGAAGTGGAATGTGGAGATGATCACTCAGAATGCATTGAGTTTGAGTTGTCCCAAGATTGCGTTGTCAGCAGAAGGCACTTGGACAACAAGGAAGGTTAGCTACTCAGTTTGTTACTGTGGCTCCATTCCAACAGTTACTGACAAGATGACTTCCCCTCCACCACCATGGAGTTTTTTGATAATCCGACTAAAGGAGTATTCACTCACCTTAGTCGATCAATTGATAATTTTATTTGTTGAAAGCATCATAAAATTAAAAGTCTACAAAACTATCATTATCAATAAGGACTCTTTTTACATCATAATTTGCCATCATCATTTAAATAACAACAATATCATTATAAGAGTTAGGACTTCTCGAACATCATCATCAGAAAAAGAAATCAAATCGCCAGTCCTCTGCTTCTTCAACTTCTAACTTGATCATCTGCCCCCTTTGCCTTCGAGGTTTGAGATCATGTTGATGACATAAGCTATTGATCGGCTATTGATCGATTGTTATTATCCTATCAACTGGTGCTGAGCCATTTCCTCGGATGCCTAGTTGCATTGCTTTCAGACATATTTACCTAGATGGCCTTTACAAATGAGATTCTCGATCTCATCCTTAGTTGGAGGTACTCTTCAGTATCGTGACCATGATTATGATGGAAGTAGTAGTACTTCTACTTTTCTATCGAGTAGATGGGGTCTTCATTGGTGATGGTAGGTGAAGGTATTCTTTCCCTCGATTTTTATGAGGATTTGGGCTCAAGAGGCAGTCAATAAGGCATAGTTGTTATAGCACTGAGGTGGGCTTCTCGATTGCAGAGCTTTTTCTAGTTGTGAGCATTCTAGTCCAGTCTGGTTCAGGTGTGTGTCCTCCTGTGCATGCTTTTTGTTGAATGCCCGATCTTTCTGATGCACAATCTGATTTCTTCGATCTGCATGTACTTACAGGCTCGAGCCAGAAGATCAATATAGTCTCTCAGATATTCTTGTGAGGTAGTAGATAAGGCACTCATTGTGGAGGCCTCACTTGAAAGCCAACATGGGATGGCTTCGCCCATGTTGTGCATTCCAACATAGTCACATTAAATTGTGCTACATAGTCATGCAAAGATTCTCCCTCTTCTTAGTGGAGGGAGAAGAGATTATCTGAAGTCCTCAGTTAGACTTGGATATTTCTAAAGTGAGCAACGAACCGCGTCTGAGTTGCTTGAAGGAGGTGATGGACTTTAACTGAAGCATGGAGTACTAGGTTTGTGCCACTTCTTCAAAGTTGCAGAGAAGCGAGGCAGAGGAGGATCTGAAGCACCTTGGAGCATCATAAGAGCCTTATAGCGCTCAAGGTGATCTAGCGGATCGGTGAAACCATCATAGGGCTTCACCATCGATATCTTAAACCAACTTGAGATCAGTTCCTGAATGATGGAGTGGCGAAGGATGGTCGAGAATTGAAGCTAAGATTTGTTGTTCCCTCTACCGCCCATCTGACCTTGGCCAACTAGCGCTCAATCTTATGGATCTTTGCTCAAGGCCCTTCTCCCAATGAGACCATTCAGGCTAAGAAAAATAGCCAGACATCGAGTCTCCATTGGAAGAGATGGGGGATCGTCGATGTCTTCTACCATGGAAGGATCTATGGTGGGATTGTTGACTTTATGATTGATTTTGATAATTATCAAATTTTAAGTAATTATGATTTAATTATGTATTTTAAAGTTAGATGTAAGATTTTTTAAGTATCAAAATAAAAAATTTTCTGAAGGATAAATTCTCCCAAGAAACCAAGCCAAATACTTAAAAGAATAAGTTCTCATAAATTTAGAGGGCTCATTATGAAGAAAATAAAATTAAAAGAAGCAAATATTATTTAAAAATATTAGAGCCAAAAATTCAAGTTTAAGAGGTTAAAATATGAAGAAAAATATTGTTGAAAGGTTTGGAGCCAATTCCAAAAAGTTTCGAGTCGACTCCAACATGTTAGAATATCTTGGTACAGTCATCGAGCCGATTCAGATTGAATCCAAGCGACTCTCTTAGACAAGATAGAAAACTATATTTTCAGAATCTTGCTTGAGGCAGATCGATTTCAATCTAAGTCGACTCATCTACAAATCGAGCTGACTCGTCTGCAAATCAAGCCAACTCCGTTCATGGAGACAGTAATAATAGCTAGTTTTTTATACTTTTTCAATGGTTATTTTTAGATTTAATAACTATTCCAAGCTCTCCAATAGCCAAAAGTCACTCTCAAACCATTTATAAATTTATAAAAGATTAGAGAATCATTTGGAAAGTAAAAAAATGGATTGAAAAGAAAAAATCATCAAGTTGAGTGAGGAACATTGAATACCATTGAAAAGAGAAGAAAAAAGATTAATTAGTGCATAGTTTTGAGAGCTTTCAAAGAGAAATCATCACCAACTTCTTTCACATCCTCTCAAGCTTAATTTGAGAAAGAATTCAAGTATCAAAGAGCAAATCATTAGCTTCTTTTTTGGGCTTTATTGAGTTTAAATTCTATTTTTGTTTTAAGCTGAAACTTTTCACTTTGTATTTTATTTTCTTTACAAGTTTTTTGGAAGAAAAAAACTTGACATAAAGATCCGTCTAAGCTTGAAATTAGACTTTATAGGTTTTGGTTTGAAAGCCTGTAAAACCAACTGAGTTGATTATGAATCCAAAAATAATCAGTATAAGATTTTGGTTGGTGATCTCGAAAAATAAACTGGATTTATTTATGAATTCGAGTAAAATAAATGCGCTATAATCAAGAAGATTATAGTAAAATTTTTAAGAGACTCTTGAAAAGTGAACGTAGGTGCGGAATTGCACCGAACTATTATAAATTATTTTATATTTATGTTGTGTCTTATCCCTTCCTTGCTTTATTGTCTTACTTTCTTTACTTGCTTTTAGTTCTTTCTTTGTTGCTTCAATATTTTAATTCTGTTGTAGTACTTTGCATTCACTTCATAATTATATAAGTTAGATTAATTTGAAACATAAATTATTTTAATTTTCAAATTTAGTTAAAATTTTTAAGCAATCCAATTTATCCCTCCACTTGGGTTGCTATCTTTTCGGATAACAATTAGTATCAGAGTGGGTGCTCTATTATTTGTTGTTGATCTAATGATCTAGAGCCCAAGATGATGGCAATCCAATTTGAGTCTTTGCTCATTGGAGGTCATTCTATAGATCGACCATCTCTTTTTAATGGATCTAATTATATGTATTAAAAAGCTAGAATAAATTTTTTTATACAAGCACATAATTATAATTTATAAAAAATTATAGTCGATGGCCCATACACACCCAATGCATTAAGTGAGCATGATAAAGAAATGATCCAACTAAATGCTAAAGCCATGAATATGCTTTATTGTTCATTAGATATAAATGAATTCAATCTAATTTCTTCTTGTATTTAACTAAATAATTATGAAAAAAATTGAAAACAACCTATGAGGGAGCAAATCAAAAAGAAGAATCAAACTCCCAAGAAAATAAGAAGGCCCGTCCCAACATATGTCTTATGGCTCGTGAGGATGAAAAAAAGAAAACAAAAAGAAGCAAAGGAGAAAGAAAGCAACGATTAAGGGAGAGCAAGGTAAAGAAAAGCAAAATGAGAAAGAAGAAGAAAGTATTACAAATTCTTGCTTTATGCCAATGACGATGAGGTAAACATTAATACCTCTTTCGATTTTATTTTTGATGAATTATTTAAAGTATTTAATAATTTAATAGATAAATACAAAAAGATGAGACTAGAAAATAAAGAACTTAAAAAGTTTAATTTATTTTTGGTTGAAAAAAAGAATATGATTTTGATAGAAAAAGTTGATCTTTTGAAAGAAAAAAAAATAATAGATGAAGAAAAAAGAATTTAAATCTAAAAAATTCTTGATGGAAGAAAATGTTAAATTAAAAGAAAATTTGAAAAATTAAAATTTTTAGTGGATGAAAAAAAATATTTAAAAGAAATGAATGCAGAAAGAAAAGATCTTATTGCTGAAAATAGTGAACAAAAGAAAGAAATTGAAAGATTGAAGTCTTTTATAAATAAATTTACACTTAGTTCTCAAATTTTCAATTGATGTTAAATAATCAAAAAATTATTTTTGATAAAGCTGGAATTAGGTTTAATTCTTCAAAAAAATAAAAATTTATTTGGAATATGTTTACTAGAGCTCATCATAAAAATTATTAATTCTATTGTTTACTTCAAATGTCATAAAGTAGGTCATAGAATTTCTGAATGTAATATTATTAGAAATGGTCATACTTTGGTCAAGCAAATTTAAATTTCAAAAGAAACTGTATGCATTAACTCCTATGGATCCAAGATGACTTGAGTACCAAAAGAAATAATTTTATAGGTATAGCAAGCATCCAAAGGTATGAAAAGAGTTAATTCATAAAAATGGATGCTTAGAACTTAAAGTAGATGGATGATGATATTTGGTAAAAGCTAAACTTTTCACACATCATACTATCATTACTTGTTAAATTTACGTTGCTTGATTGATTGATTTTGATAACTTTTTAGTGTTTACAATAATCTTATTTTATGACTTGAATGTTTGATGTATTGAATTTTATGCTCTCTTAAGCCTATGCATCATTTTGATTATTGTAAACATAAGTTTTATTTTAAATTTATCATGCTCTCAAACCCTTCATAACATGATATTACTTATGAAACTTAAATTAAAATAACATGATGGCATATGAAAATATTTGGGTGCAAAACTATCAAATAATTTTTGATATTCTTATAAAACATGTAACTATTGAAATATTTTAAAAATTACTTGATTTGAAAAATACAAGATAAGTCATCAAATCATATATAATAATAAAAAAAAGCACATGCTTGATGTTATTGATTTGCATTGCATCATAGCTTGACCCCTTAAGGATTTGAAAATTTTCTAATTGAACTTCACTCATAGAGCCATTATCTAGATTTCTCCTTAATTTGTTTTGATTAATTTTTAAACCTCCAATTGGTTAATTCTTGATTTTTTAAATTGGCTTGAACATCATTCTTGATCATCAATTTGATTGCCCATTGATCCCCAACCAAATCGATCAAATTTTTTTTAATTTGAAACTCCTTGGACTATTTTTTATATCAAGGAGTCGACTTTTAAAATCGAGGAGTTGACTCATGGTTTCTTAAAGAAAAATAGTTCTACAACAAGTTGACCCATATTCAATGTTCTCTTAATAAATTTGAATCTCCTTAATCCGGGATGGGTTTTTTTAATTGGAGACGTTCTGAGACTCTATTCATCCTTTCTCATTTCTTTCGAACCGAAACCATTTCCAAACCCCTCTCTCTTCAAAATTGGATCTCACCTCTCCATTTTCATCTGATTCTTATGGTTCTTATTCTCCAATGGCACCCCGAAAGTAATTCATCCAGAGAAAGAGGAAGTTTCATATGAAAATTCAAAGGCTTCTCCAAATGGCTCTCCCATGCAAGAAAGAAAGACCAAACTAAGTTTTTGGAGCAAGTAGGATTTGTAATTGGACAAAAGTCAAGAGATTGGACTAAAAATTTTTGTATTTTTTGGATCTCTTGACCTACCTGAACCTAGTTCGAGAATTATATAGAAATATAAAGTTCAGGTTGAAAACTTAGAATCAGAAATTTAAAGTATCTATATTGTATTAGATGATGTTGAGGATATCGAGGATACTAGTGCCAGCATTCATGCTACAGCAAATGATGATGATGAGACTCCTACAGCAAAATTCATTATGGTAGATATCAGAACTGAGGAGCCAGTTGTGCAAATAGAGATAGCTCACCTTCACAAACCAGCCATTCAGAGAGCAGCTCATGATTATCTAATAGACTGGATGAGGATACATTTATTGAGAGAGTTTCCACCAGGATCATCACTTTAGTCTATGCAAAGCTTTAAAGGTATACTTCAGAGGAACAACAAATGAGGTGAGATTTATTAAAGGCTCTATCTTTGGTCAGAGAGAAGTCAGAAAGATTGATTTAGATACTTACTTCAGCGAGGGAGGATGCTTGCGATTGGGTCAGTCATCTGAAAATATTAGACCACCCTCTCCTTCTAGCTAGCCTGGACCTTTCTCTTAAGATTATCCTGATCTATCTTTACTTAAGATGCTAAGATTTCTTTCATAGAGCTTTAGTGAACCTAACAATCTATTTCTATCATCTGTATAGGAATTAGCACTCATACATTTTGTATATCTTCATCATATTCTGTATTCATATTTTAGCTAATCAATAAAAATTTGATCTTTTATGAAAATATAATGTACTTGATGTTTATACTTGTTTGATTGAGTATGTGTTTATGTGCAAAACAAAAGGAGAGAAATGATTGCTTACTTGAATTAAATAATTGTACCTATTTGCTTAATTGAATATTTACCTTGTTTATAAAACTAAGGGAGAGAAATATATACTCTTATGATGTTTACTTTTAATGTGTATTCTTTGAAAAAAAAAGGAGGAGAATTAAGAAAATTAAGTTTTATTGTATTTATTATGAAAGATAAGGAGAGAAAATATTATCAGAATATCAAAAGAGAAATCATTTTGAAACTTAATAAAAATAGAAATTATTGATAATCATTTATCTTGGTCTATTTTATGCTCTTGTTGTTCTATCCATTTGATTTATTTTTTAAAATCATTATTAATCTTAAAGAAAGATCATTAATAAATAATTACACTTAGCTTGTCTTATAGATTTATTTGAGCATTCTTGTGATTTTCATCATTTGATTCATTTTGAACAACTATTCATACTTCATATATTTTGATCATATCATCAGTTTTTGATAATTAATTGATATCAAAAAATTATTTTAATCTCAAAAAAATTATTAATAAACATTGATACTTCAATCCGATTGATTTTTTTCAAAAATTGAATTTAAAATATACTCTTTTTGAACTTTCAAAGTTGATATCAAGCAAAATATTTCAAAAAAATTATTATTTATCTTTAAAGCTAAATATTTAAAGAAGATCTTAATTTTATTTCACTGATATCAGATAGCTTACTATTCATCTTGTATTTATTATCTATTTTTTGATAAAAAAAGAAGAATATCTTTATCTCAAATCTGGTTGTGCAAAGCTACATTCTTGATAAGACATCATCTGAGATAAATCCAAAAAATTAATTTTTTTTGAATTTAATTGCTTAAATTATGAAAAAGATGAGATGATCTTTTTGAAGAATAACTAAAATTTTTTAATTTGAATAATATACTAATATCAATTCAAATTGATTTATCATTCTCAAAACTATTTAATTTGAATCGATATATCTTTATCAGTTCAAAAGTAAAACAATTTGTACCAAAAATTTTTCAAAAAAGTTGCTATTTCAAAAAATCTAGTATCAAGTTAAATTTGAAATATATTTTCATATTTTACTATAATTGATTATTTTAAGAAATAGATTTAGAATATGTTCTTTTTAAAATCTCTAATTGATATCATGATAATTACTATTTGGTTTGATTTTCAAAATAATTGATATCAAGAAGATTAGTTTTCACAATTGGTATCAAGCAACCTAGTTTTGCTATGTACTCTATTATTTTATCTCTTAGTAAAAAGAAAAGAATGCCTTATCTCAAGTTTATTTTGCTCTGATACCATGTTTCGCTCTGATATGGTCTTAGTATGATATTATTTGAGACAAATTAAGAAAATTGATATCATTTCTGAATTTAAGTATTTGATTCTTTTCAAGAAAAGAAAGAAATAACTTTTAAAAAATGAAACTTATCTTGTGAAAATTCATTATTCTGAAAGCCTTTATCCTTCTTAAATTTTTTAAATTCAAAGCTATTTTGTAATTAAATTTGAGAATCTTTTAATGCATCAACTATGTTTAGAAAAGGGGAGATATGTTTTTAAATCTATATTGATCAAAAGAAGAAAGATAATTCTTTTTGGATAATTGCTATTTAGATTGAATCTCAAAATATTTGGTTTGAAGAAGAATTAAATTGATTATTCTCTATTGATCGTTTTTCAAAGAAATAAACTCAAACTTCTTTTAATTGATATTAGATAGAATTTTTCAAGAATATCATCATAATTAGTATCATGATTCTTATAATTGGTATCAAATAGTTTATTCATACCTTAAATTCTATCGCTTTATCTTTTGGCAAAAAAAAATATGCTATGTATCAAATCTAAATTTTTATGACTATACTCTTGCTATTACATCATTTGAGATAAATTTTTATGATATATTTTTGAGTGCTCTGCTTTAGTATCAAAACAAGTATTCCTAAGACTATATTACTCAAAAAATTCCATCTCCATTAAATTTTTAAAGCCTAAGATATTTTTCTAACTAAATTGAAAGATATTTTTGTATCTATATTTGTGAGAAAAAAAAATAAATCTAAATTTGAAAGTTGAATCCAAGATTTGAAAGGAAGAGAACTGAAATCAAATTCTGAAATTGAATATGTGTATATTTGGTTTAAATTAGTTTTGATGATTTATCTTAAATCCTTCTCTTGTGCTTTTTGATGCTATCAAAAAGGAAAAGAGTTATGTTGAGTATATACTCGAGTTGATTATATGCTTGAAATGCTCATTAATTTATTTTGCTTGAGATAATGATATAGAATGAGTATATTATATTGAATATAATTTTTGATGTATGTACTCTTGAATATAATTGTTGCCTAGAGATACAACCCAAGAGGAGGTGGGGGGTGAATTGGATTTTATAATTTTCTTACAAGTTAAAAACACCTATGTGCACTACTTATACTGAAAATTAAATATATGCAATGGAAGCAGTAAATATATCAATAAAAAATTAAAGTTATGATACAAGAAAGGATAGCACACACATAAATAAATGATGTATAGTGAATCAGTATTAGTCCAACATCTACATCCACTCCTCAAGCAATCCATTTGAGAATTTTACTATAATTACCAGGATTACAACAATATTATTTTGCAGGATCACAATCTTAATCCAATTGGTTTTGTGAGAGAACCAACTACAATCGAACCCCAAGCCAATCCTAAGCTTATACAAATCTAATTCAAGGCTTGGATGAGCCTGTCCCCAAGTTTCAAACCCTATTGAAACTTGAAATATAGAAAATATAGATGTAAAATTTAAATACGAACACAAACTCCTTGATGAGCTGATTTAAAACTTTGATGCATAAGATGAGAGGTTAGAGGACTTTTGCAATAAATGCTCTCTTCCTTCACTTAAGAATGACTTGATTCCACAGTAAGTTGGATGGTTGGAATGGAGTAAATTCTCTTGAAAGCTCCTTGAAGGCTAATTTTTCTTTTTCAATGTCTATTTATTTTTTTTTCTTTTTGTTGCCTTGTTTCCTTGAGTTCTCTTGCTTTAATAATCACTTGGAATCCTTCTAATCCAAGTTAGGATTATTAAAAATGGGTTTGTAGCTATTGAACTAGAGAAATAGCCATTGAAAAGAGTTCTACATGCATTTGTATAGTTCCAAAACTAGCCGTTACGCCTATCAGACGATGTCGAGTCACCTCGAATTGGTCTCAAGCTGGCTTGATTGCATTTGGGCCTGCTCCACTGTATTTTGGATCAACTCAACTTCGATTCTCAAAAATTCAGCATTCTGTCTCACTGAAAGAGCCGGCTCAATTTTATTTCAAGCTAGTTCAGTCTCAGACCCTGAAAAATAACTCTCTGTCCTTCTGAGAGAGCCGGCTTGATTCCAATTTGAGCCAACTTGACTGCGTGCCAAGTCAAATTTTCAGTTCTGTATCGTGCCAGAGCTGCTCGATTCTTCAGTGAGTCAGCTCTAAGTCTTCAAGAAGCTTTTCTTATGCCATTTGTCTTCAAAATTGATTTCACTTGACTCAATTGATCTTCAATCATACTTAGAGTCTTCCAACGGTGATTTTCTTAATAAAAATATTCTTTGACATACTTGAAAAATATTAGTATCAATTTATCCTCTAGTATTTTGTAATCATCAAAATTATTCTTGGGGTCAATAATCTCCTCTTTTTTTATGATGATAAAATATTGAGCATATAGTTGTGTATAAAATTTTTTAATATAAAGAAATATACAATATCAAGAGTAGATAAATGTTATAGAAGTTTACACTTCATTGTATACTATATGCATGAACAAATGTTGGTTCGGCAAGTTGTATAGAATACATACATTTCCACCAGTCTTGTAAAATTCTTAACAGGTATCAATCTATTAAATTTATGCTCCCCCTTACTAAGTACAATTTTTGAAATGGACTACATATTTAAAATTTATTGTAGAAAAATTTTTAACATGAAAAATTTTTAACATTCATCTTAACCCCTTAATTTTCTCCCCCTTAATAAGTGCTTTTTATGAAGTGATTTTCATCTAAACTTTTTGTAGAGGAAAAGTTCATATCAACCTTCAAATTTCTCCAAATTAATATGCTCGATCAATTTTTCTCCTCCTTTTTGACAACATCAAAAAAAAACATTCAAAAGTTCAAACAGTACAAATATTTGAGATAAGCTGAAGTAAATATTTATTGATGGATAATATTCATTACATATTTGTATTGTTTACAAAAAGTTGCAACTCAAAAAATATAACATAATATCAGACATTACAAACATAAAGACAAGCATAAAGAGAAACCTAAGCCTAAAGAGACTAGTCCTCATCAGAGTAAGGGAACTTTATGATGGGTTTAATTGGATCAGAGGAGGAGGAGGATCCTGATCTCTTGCTTTGGGTCCTTGCAAAGGGTTTGGGACAAAGAGGAGGGAAACCAGTGCCAGGGCTAATAATGGCACTAAAAGGGGTCTAACAGTGGAGGGAGATGGGTGAAGCTGGCTAGGGGAGGGTCTAGGCTGGATAGGCTGGCTAGGGGATATCCGAGCCATGAGTAGATCGATCTGTGCCTCAATCCTCTGAACAGCAATGATGAGAACCTCAATGCTGCCCTGCTGAGAAATAATAGCTTCCTTAACTTTTTTGAAAACTCTGGCAGCCTCTGCAGTCAGATGCCCAAAATCTCTAGATAGGTCAGAAGTCTGATCCTGAGCCTTCTCCAAAATCTCCAATCTCTGAGATAAGCTGTTGATCTACTAACTAAGCTAGCTGCTTAAACTGTCCCTGAGATGAAACTCTGTGCTCATCAAGACTTAGAGTGATCTGCTGCTGAAAACAATAAACAAGTCCTCCATTCTCTTCATAATTCTTTCCACAGCTTGTTCTACAGCCCTTTTAGCAGTGAAACTGTAATGCATAATAGGGGTGTGGGGAGAGACAAAAGCACCAAGTACATGCTCTTCAGCTACTAATGTAGGGGTCGGTGCTGGTGCTGGAGAAGATGGTCTAGCTATAGGTGCTGGTGAGGATGGAACTGTAGAATCTAATGGGGTTGATGAAGATGATCCAGAAGTCTGACCCTCAACTTCCCTAACCCACTGATCATTCACCTTTTGGTATCCCATGTGATGTAGAGAATGAACAATATAGTAGTGCGTGTGGGTGAGGGACTTGAAATCCTCAACATCCAAGTCAATCCCGACGTCAATAAAAGTAAGGGTGAAGACCATACCATAGGGCAAATAGGCCTTGGTCTTCGATCTCCCAACAGCATTTCTAATCTAGTCAATCATTATGGATGGCAAGTTCAGTGCAATCCCCTCAACCATATGAATCATCACAGCAAGATCTTTCCTTGAAACCCATTCAAATCTCCTTGCCCTAGGAAAGAAAATCCTGCAAATCATGCTACATAGTAGCTTTAGTTCAATAGGCAGCAGATTGGCTTTATAAAAGTCAAAGTTCTCCACATTATCTCTATCTAGAATCCTTCTTAAGCAATCAAAATCATTCTCTAGCTTAGGTACACTGATTCTAGAAGATGGCATTTCCAAGAGATGCCCTAGTTTTCTCTGATCTAGGACAAGCTCAGTCCCTTTAACCATTGACCAGATGAAGTCCGCATCAGTCATCAAATTTTCAAAAAACTCTCTCATACGGTTGGGATAGGTCGATACTTTTAGGTAATAGATTTTCTCTCACCCTTGTTGACGAATCCAAGACCCAATGCTAAAAATTTTTTGATCCAAAAATTCAAAATTGACCTTTCTACCCATTGTCACTGCCCATGAAGCCATAAAGACATGATTTGATGGAGAGATAGACACTGAAGGTGCGGGTCGAAGATCTTCAAGCTGTCGTCTTCACTTGGACCGTGCCTCACGATCCTCGACCATGCCTCGCTTCTTTATGCCACAGTTCATGCTCAGGGTGCCATTGCTCGAATTCCCAAGGTTTAGGAGGGTAAAAGGAGAAAGGAAGGGGTTTTGGTGGGTTTAGGAATGGAGCCGAGAGGATTTGAGATGGGCGTGCTCAAACGAGGGAGTGAACAGGGTTTGGAAAAGTCAGACATTTTAAGTAAAAAAATTGGGCCCTGACCATTGAGTCAGCTTGATGCTCTATTCGGATTGGCTCGATAGTCGAGTCAGCTCAATTGCACAGTCGAGCTGGCTCGGGCCATAGTTTTAGAAATAAAATAAAATTCAAAAGAGTTCGAAATTTGTCCAAAAAAATTTTAGAAATCTTAGATCAAATCAATCAATATATGAATAAAAAGTTAATCATAAATTCCTAATTTATCTCTAATCATATTAAATCTATCTTCATTCAAAGGTTTTGTGAAGATATTAGCTAATTAATTTTCAGTTGAAACAAATTTAAGCACAATAATATTGTTTTGAATATGGTCTCTTATTGAATAATGTCTAATATCTATGTATTTTGTTCTAGAGTGTAAGACAGGATTTTTTGTCAGATTAATTATACTTGTGTTATCATATTTTATTAAAATTTTAATCTATTTAATTTAAAATCTTCAAGTTGTTGTTTAATCCAGAGGATTTGAGTATAGCAACATCCAGCTATAATATACTCGACCTCAGTTGTGGAAAGTGCAACTGAGCTTTGCTTCTTGCTAAACCAATAGATTAAATTCAACCCAAAAATTGACAAGTTTTAGAGGTACTTTTTCTATCAATTCTACAGCCACCATCAGAATATCCAATTAAGTTAAATGAAAAGTGTTTAGTGTACCATAATCTTAGGTTTTGAGTGCCCATTAAATATCTAAAATATTTTTTTACGGCAAGCATATGAGATTCTTTTAGGTTTAATTAGAATCTAGCACATATGCATATACTAAATAGAATGTGAGGCCTACTAGCTGTGAGGTAAAGTAAAGATTCGATCATACCTCGATAAAGCTTTTAATTTATATATTTATCATTTTCATCCTTTTCAAATTTGCAAGATAAGCTCATGGGTGTTCCAATATCCTTTGCATTCTCCATCCCAAACTTTTTGAGTATCTTTCTAATATATTTAGTTTGGTTGATGAAGATACCTTCTTTTCTTTGCTTGACTTGAAGTTTGAGGAAGAAATTGAGCTCTCTCATTATGCTCATTTCAATTAACCCTGCATTAGCTCAGCAAACTCTTGACAAAGATTTTTATTAGTAGCTCCGAAAATGATATCATTAACATAAATTTGAACTACTAGTAGGTCATCATTTTTTGTTCTTAAAAATAGAGTAATATCTACATTACCTCTATGAAAATTGTTTTCAAGTATGAATTTGTTTCATCGTTCATACCAAATCCTAGATGCTTGTTTAAGATCATATAATACTTTATTAAGTTTAAAAATATGATTTGGATAAGTATGATTTTTAAAATCTAATGGTTATTCTACAAAAGCCTTTTCAATAATAAAATTATTTAAAAATATATTTTTTATATTCATTTGATATAATTTAAAATCTATGTAATAAGCGAATATAAGTAGCAATCTAATAACTTCTAATCTAGCTACAGATGCATATATTTCATCAAAATCTATTTCTTCTTCTTGATTATATCTTTTAGCAACTAATCTTTTCTTTATTTCTTACTACAATATAATTTTTATCTAATTTATTTCTGAAATACCCACTTAATTTCTATTATTGGGTGATCAATAGGTCTATCAACTAATATCCATAATTTATTTTTTTCAAACTGATTTAATTCTTCTTGCATAGTACTTATCCAATTAGGATCATTTTTAGCTTCTTCAATGATTTTATGTTCAATTTGAGATACAAAAGCTAGATAATTATCTATATTTCTCAAGAAAGAGTGAGTTTTTATCCCATGTGATGGATCACCAATGATTAGATCCTGGGATGCCCATACGTGTATCTCCATTCCTTAGACAAACCTTGATCTTGTTCAACTTCATGATGTTCCATTTCTTTTTCAGCTTCTTTGCCTTCTTTTCTATTATCTTGAGTTGAAGAATCTTTTAGAGTAGCTTTTTAACTTTTTTTTCAATTATTCCTGTATAATCATTAGTAAAATCTTCTTTTCTAGAAGATTTATCATTAGTTTGATCAAATACTACATATATAGACTCTTCAACAACAAGTGTCCTTTTGTTGAAGACTCTATAAGTCTTATTAGATAATGAGTATCTTACGAAGATACCCTCATCTGATTTGGTATCAAATTTTTTAATATTATCTTTGAAATTATTAAGTATAAAATATTTACAATCAAAAATATGAAATAATTGATATTTATTTTCTATTTTTTTAAAGTTTATAAAAAATTTTCTTCAATATATGTCATATCAATGCTCTCTTTAGAATATAACATGCTGTATTGATGGCTTCAATTCCAAAATATCTTGGAAGTTGACTTTCACACAATATGGTTTGGCCATTTTCTCTAGGATTCTATTTTTTCTTTCAACAATCCTATTTTGTTGAGGTATTCTAGGAGCAAAAAATTATATTCAATCTTCTTTTCATTACAAAAATTTTTAAAATATTGATTTTAAATTTAATTCCATGATCACTTCTAATGCAAATGATTGTTAAATTTTTTCATTTATGATTTTTCTATAAAACTTGGTGAATGCTGAAAATGCTTTATCTTTTTATCCCAAAAATAATATCCAAGTAAACCTGAAAAAGTCATCTACTATCACAAATTCATATCTTTTTACTCCTAGGCTTATAATTCTAGTTGATCCAAATAAGTTCATGTGAAGTATTTCAAGAGGTCTTAAAGTTGAAACCATATTTTTAGATTTAAAAAAAAATTAATTTATTTTTCAAATTGACATGCATCATAAATTCTATCTTTTTCAAAATTTATTTTGGTAAACCTTTTACAAGATTCTTTTTGATAATTTTGAGATTGAATTTATGCTAGCATATCCTAGTTTACGATGCCATAACCAGCTGGTTTCATTGATCTTGGCATTCATTGCCATTAGACATTAGTTATGCTTTATGAAATGATCATCTAGATCAAACATATAGATATTTCCATACCTATGTCCAATGAGAATGATGCAATTATCAATGGGACTAGATACAATGCACATCAAAGATTCAAAAATAACTTTAAACCCTTTATCACAAAGTTGACTTATGTTTAAAAGATTCTATTTTAGTCCATCTACTAGAAGAATATTTTTTATGAAAGTGGATGGAGTGATACATATTTTATCGATACCAATGATGTGTCCTTTGCCGTTGTCACCAAAGATCACCACTCCTCTTTCTTTAGCTTCTAAGTGATAAACTTTGATCTATCACCTAACATATGCCTTGAGTAGCCACTATCAAAGTATCACAATCCTTTCTTTTTCTTGACTGCAAGACACACCTACATGCAAAAATCAAGTAGAAGATTTAGGTTCCTAAGTCATCTTGGATCCTTTGAGCTTAGTAGACATATTCCTTTGGGAGCTCAAACTATTTTAAATTTCTATCTATTTTTTAATTTTTTAAAGTCAAATTGTATACTTTATGTCATCTTTTACCACAGCAAAAATAGGTTATATTTTGAAAATCAATGGCTAATTCTTTTACAAAGAAATTCTTTAGAAATTTTTGTTTGTTTTGACGTTTAAAACCAAGGCCTACTTTGTAGAAGACAGCTCTTTAGTCATTCAAAATCATATACAATTTTTTTGAACTATAGGTAAATTTTTCAACTATTGATTTGTATTTGTCTATCTCATTTCTTAGATTCTGATTTTCTATTTTAATAGATTTTTTTCTTTAAGAGTTCTTCTTTTTCCTTGACTAATGTTTGGTTTAAGGATTTGAGGTTTTTCTTTTTCAAGAAAAACTTTTTAAGTTCACCAATTAAATCTAGAAAAGCCTCTTGTAACTCATCAAAAGAAAATTCACATTGAGTTTCAAATTTTCTTCTTCTTCCTCTTATGCCATGAGATAAAGATTCACCACTTCTTATGCCTCTTCTTTTGAATTTGACTCATCACTATCATTCCAAGTAGCAATCATTGTCTTCTTCTTCTTTTCTTCTTGAAGGATTTGTTTAGTAAGCTAGGGGCAATCTATCTTGAAATGCCTCGATTTCTACACTCAAGCATGTCAGTGGCTCTTCTCTGTCCTCTCTTTCTTTGCTTGGCTCATCCATAGCAAATGGCTTCTTTCTAAAGTTTGGTCTCCTCTTCTTCATAAACCATCTGAATTTTTGATTATGAGGGTGAAATCTTCATCTTCATCTTCATCTTCCATATCCTCGCTCTCTTCTCAATCTTGGCTGTTGACTTGAGAGCTATGATCTTTTTCTTCTTGGTATCTTCCTTCATATTTTGTTCATAGTTAGTTCATAGGTTATTAAGAAGTAAAAGTTATCAAGTGGCAAGGTGTTGAGATCTTTTGCTTCTTGTATGCCGTCATCTTTGCCTTCTAAGTCTAAAGAAAAGATCTAAGAATTTTCTCACAAGTTCACTATTAGAATAGGATTTGCCCAAGCTCTTAAGACCATTAATTATATATCAGTAAAATGAGTGAATATTTTAGTTATGGTTTCAGTTGGTTCCATTTTAAACAACTCATATATATGCACTAACATGTTAATCTTGGATTTCTTTATTTGGTTTGTACCCTCATGGTAACCTCAAGTCTATCTTATATTTTTTTTTATAAAAATATAGATGAAAATTCATTAAATTTATGGCATTAAGTGAACAATAAAGCACATTCATTACATTAGCATTCAATTGTATCATTTTCTTATCAATATCATCCCAATCCTTTTTCAGTTTTAGAACAACATTGCCATCAATGGTGATAGTAGGTGTGTGTGGTCCATTAATTATAACACTCTATAGGTCATAATCGAGTCTTGAATAAATATGCACATGCATGCTTTCCAATATGTATAATTAGAACCATTAAACAAGGGAGGTCGGCTGGTGGATTGTCTTTCAGCTAGAGAAATATTCTATTAAGTTGTCATCTTTATCTTTTACTCTAGATCATAAGACAAACAAGTGAATGAGAGTGCCTGCTCTAATATCACTTATTGTCTAGAGATACAACCCAAGAGGGAGGTTGAATTAGATTTTATAATTTTATTGTAAGTTAAGAACACCTATGCACACTACTTATGCTGAAAATTAAATGTATCCAGCGGAAGTAGTACATATATCAGCAGAAAGTTAAAGTTATGATACAAGAGAGGATAGCACACACACAAATAAATAATGTATAGTGGTTCAATGTAGTCCAATACCTACATCCATCTCTAAGCAACCTACTTGAGAATTCACTATAATCACCAAGATTACAGTAAGATTATTTTTTGAGATCACAATCTTAATCCAGTTGATTTTGTAGGAGAACCAACTACAACCTAACCCAACCAATCTTAGACTTGTACAAATCTAATTCAAGGCTTAGATGAGCCAATCTCCCAAGTTTCAAATCCTATTGAAACTTGAAATACAGAAAATATAGGCACAAAAATTTAAATACAAACACAAACTCCTTGATGAGCTGATTTAAGACTTTGATGCATAAGATGAGAGGTTAGAGGGCTTTTACAATGAATGCTTCCTTCCTTCAATGAAGAATAACTTGATTCTATAGGAGGTTGGGTGGTTGGAATGGAGTAAATTCTCTTGAAAGCTCTCTTGAAAGCTGATTTCTCTTTTTCAATGTGTATTTAATTTTTTTTCTCTTTGTTGCTTGTTTCTTGAGTTCTCTTACTTTAATAATCACTTGGAACCCTTCTAATCTAAGCTAAGATTATTAAAAATGTTTGTAGCCATTGAAACCAAAGAAATAGCCATTGAAAAGAGTTCTACATGCGTCTGTACAATTTTAAAACTAGCCGTTATACCTATCAGACGATGTTGAGTCGGCTGGAACTTATCTCGAGCCAGTTCAAATTGCATTCGGACTTGCTCCACTTCATTTCATATCAGCTCAACTTCAATTCTCTAAAAATCAATGTTTTGTCCCATTGAGAGAGCTGGCTCAATTTTATTTTGAGCTGGCTCAAGTCTCAGACCCCAAAAAACAACTCTGTCCTTCTAAAGAGCCGGCTCGATTTTAATTCGAGTAGGCTCGGCTACCTGCCAAGCTAAATTTTCAGTTCTGTATCGTGCCAGAGCTGGCTCGATTCTTCGTTGAGTCAGCTCTAATTCTTCAAGAAGGCTTTTCTTATACCATTTATCTTCAAAATTGATTTCATTTGACTCAACTGATCTTCAATCATACTTAGAGTCTTCCAATGATCATTTGTTTAATAAAAATATTCTTTGACATACTTAAAAGATATTAGTATCAATTTATGCTCTAATATTTTATAATTATCAAAATCATTTTTGGGGTCAATAATAATAGTAACATTCATGAAGTAAGTATTTACAAATATTTACTTATTTATTTTATATTTACATTAGTAAATTAATTAAAATATATTATATTTTTACTGTGCATATACTCAAAATTTTATTATCATCAAAAAAGGAGAGATGTTGATCCTATGATTGATTTTGATGATTACCAAATTTGAGTAATTATGATTCTAATCATGTGTTTCAAGATTAGATGTAGGATTTTTTAAGTATCCAAAATGAAGAATTTATCTTAAAAACAAATTCTCTTAAGAAGCCAAGCCAAAATACTTAAAAGAACAAGTTCTCACAAATTTAGATGGCTCATTATGAAAAAATAAAATTAAAAAAAGTAAATATCATTTGAAAGTATTAGGGTCAAAAAATTCAAGTTTAGGAGACTAAAATATGAAGAAAAATATTGTTAGAAGGTTTGAAACCAATCCAAAAGATTTCGAGTCGACTCCGGCACGTTAGAATATCTTGACACAGTCATCGAGCTGACTCGGATTGAATCTGAGCTGACTCTCTCAGAAAAGATAGAAAATTATATTTTCAGATCTCTGCTTGAGCTAGCTTGATTTCAATCTAAGTCGACTTATCTGTAAACCAAGCCGACTCGTCTGTAAATGGAGCTGACTCTATTCACGAGGACAGCAATAACGGCTAGCTTTCTACACTTTTTCAACGGCTAGTTTTTGAGTCTAACGGCTACTCCAAGCTCTGTAATGGCCAAAACTCACTCTCAAGCCACTTTTAAGTTTATAAAAAGCTAGAAAATCATTTAGAAAGTAAGAAAATGGATTAAAAGAGAAAATCATCAAGTTGAGTGAGGAACATTGAATACCATTGAAAAGAGAAGAAAAGAGAAGAATTAGTGCATAATTTTGAGAGCTTTCAAAGAGAAATCATCACCAACTTCTTCCACATCCTCCCAAACTTTATTTGAGGAAGAAATTAAGCATCAAAGACCAAATTATGAGCTTCTTCTTCAAGCTTTATTGAGTTCAAATTCTGTTTTTATTTTGAGCTGAAACTTTTCACTTTGTATTTTGTTTTCTTTACAAGTTTCTTTGGGAGAAAAAAATTTAAGGTAAAGACCCGTCCAAGCCCGAAATTGAACTTTATAGATTTTGGTTGATGAGCCCGTAAAACTAACTGAGTTGATTGTGAATTCAAAAAATAATCGATGTAAAATTTTGATTGATGATCTCAGAAAATCAACTAGATTTATTTGTGAGCCTGAGTAAAATAAACACACTGTAATCAAAAGGATTATAGTAGAATTTTCAAGGAGTTCTTGAGGAGTGGACATAGGTATGAGGTTACACCAAATCAGTATAAATTATTTTGTGTTTATGTTATGCCTCATCCCTTCCTTGCTTTATTGTTTTGCTTTCTTTACTTGCTTTTAGTTCTTTCTTTGTTGCTTCAATATCTTAATTACACTGTAACACTTTGCATTCACTTCACAATCACATAAGTTAGATTAATTTGAAATATAAATTATTTTAATTTTCAGATTTAATTAAAATTTTTAAGCAACCCAATTCATCCCGCCTCTTGGGTTACTACCTTTTTGGACCACAGGGATGGTGATCGCCGATTGGGTGGGGATGACCAATGCATTGCTTGAGGAGGATTCTCCAAGACTGGGATTGGTCCTGATGGCTATGCCAAGATGGCACCATCTGAGGAGTGAAGTGGGATGGCTGTCACTGCTCTGTGGCTCATTGTGGGTGCTAGATGGCGTTCGTCAGCACTTGGACCTGACGGACCATGTCGCCAAATTGCTAGGGGTCTGCGATCATGCACAATCAGCTGCACAAGCTCCACAAATCTACGAGAGGCAAACAATTGGGTGGCTCTACCTTGCCTTCCCTAAGTAGACCGCCAGCGAGAACCAGCAGAGTTCTTGCAGTGAGGCATTTTCTCTATGCAATTATATTGTGAGTCCTTCCTCTAGCACCAAACTATTGCATCAAGGCTCCGAGGTGAGCTGTTGTGGTAGAAGAGAGACACTAGTCGGGACACCAGGGCATCGCGGAAGGCTTGCAAAAAAAGTCCACTCATGCTGGAGAGGGGGTGTTGTAACGGGGGACCCTCGAATACTTAAGTCAGTCGGAGCTTTCAGCACAGTCAAGAGAGGGATAGAATGCCAGTTTAGTGAGGCATTGAGTATCGTTGGATGTTGGGGTCCTCTTATTATCTTTATATAAAGAAGGTGCCAGAATTTGTTATGCCTAAATCTATAGATTGTTAGGATAGCGGGTCCACCCACTAACCAAATTGTTAGTCATGGACGGTTGATGTGGCCATGTTCTGAGAGCTTGTTGGGAGATCTCAACTAATTGCTCATGTGACCCAACTTAATCGATGCACTGAGGTCGACCTGTGGCCAAGGTTTGTCCCATTTAGATTCACCTCAAGGCAGATGAAACCCTATCTTTTATGGTTGGTGAGAGCTCGAATCGATGCTAGTCGGGGGACTTCATTCTTATTATCGATGAGATGTCGACCTGGAGGTTGGCGGTACTCCGACCTAAGAGTCGGATGGAACCTGATGAGGTTGCCTCATCATGGTGGTCCACAACGGGTTCGGTGGTGCATGTTGTCATGGTTCACCTTGGCATTTATGCCAGTCTAGAATTTCTATGAATGAATTGCGAGAATATCGACCGAGATGGCATGACTCCATAACACTGAGGATGGATCCGGTGAACTTGCTGGGGTGCTACGAGTTGGAGCACACCAAGAACATCAGGGACTGAAAGGAGGAGTTTGACTTGTTGGTGGAGCTGGTGGTTTTCCTGGTAGCGGTAAGCTTCTCATGCTGAGGAACCCATGGCCTCGCCACCCTACAGGATTTAGGTAACGACTTTTCTTTATTTTTTTTTCTCAAAAATTATTGACATGCTGCATGCATTTATCTATGCTTTTTTTTTCCCATAAATCAGATCAATTAGTCTATCTGTGCTTTTGAAACGTGCACAACTTTCTACATCAAACTTTATCATTTTTAATTAATTCAGATTTTATAAAAAATTAAAAAAGTATTCCTTATTCCCATGATATTATCTCCGTGATATATAGCTATTTTAAGTTGCTTGTTCAAGTTTGTGAACACTAATTAACCACTAGTAATGAGATAAATATTCCTGCTTGCAACTATGCAATGCGTGCTGAGGGACGCGGTTTAAATTATCACAATGCAAAAAGTTATTGGATCCATTTCAAAGACCCCACGCGTCATATGACCATAGGCGCATATGCAATCTAGTCCATGTTCATATGCTCATATAATGTCCCTTTATTCCCCGAACTTGCTTTGATCAATAACTAAACATCCACAAAAGGTAATGCTGTATATCATGTGTCCATTTATTGCATGCGGCAGTCAAGATTGGGTGCAGTATGTTGACTTCCACATAAGACTTCAAGCATAATTCATGTTTATAATGGTGATGTCAAATGTACAACCTATCAAATAATATCAGCCCAGTCCTTCAATAAGGTCTTCTCAAACTAGACTTGTAGTGTATGGCTTTGATTGGAAAAGCCTGGAGGAAGTTGATGATTTTGTTTTATCTTTATTCTTTGAAATTAAAAGATTTTAAGCAACATGGTCTCTTCCATATTCTTTCTCTTTTGTACAAGGATGCTGTTGAAAAATATGCCAAAGCTATGGAAGAGCTAGCTTTTAAGTTTATTGGAACTTATTTCATTGTCTATGGGCTTGCCGACCCAAGGATTGGATGGGTTCTTTAAAGATCAAGAATATTTCCTACCATGGGCTATCACTAATGGGATATAAAAACAAGTTGGATGTTAGACCGGTAAATCTCAATACAATTCCATGTGATCCACACAGCTCGTAGGGTTAGGTCCATCTGGGTAGTTACTTTCAATGTGGAATGAAAGGTAGAGAAGTCTTTGTGCATTGCGTGCATTGGAGCACGTAGCCATCGTCTCCCAACATGTATTTAATGCCTATAGTTCCACTTTTTTGTTTAAAGTTTTGAAAGATGAAAAATTTTTTTTTTCTAAAAAAAAACTATGACATTCTGCAGTCATATTATAATATTCTACAGTCAAATTATAACTTTCTATATACATAATGTCATAATTTTTCTTTCAGAAGTCATAAAGAGGGAAGGATATTTTCGTCATTGAAAATCTATGAAATTTTTAAATGACAAAAATATCCCTCTCTTTCCTATGATATTTTGTGAGCAAAAAGTCATAATTTAACCATAGAATATCATAATATGGCCACAGGATATCAAAATTTTTTTAGAAAAGGATGAGTACTGTTGGGTGTAAAACCCTCCCAGCCGAAGTTCGTGTCCGGAGTGACCCCTCGGGGATTCTACAGGCAAGCTTCGTCCGGACTCCTACGGGAGCCGGACTCCGTCTCCGACTTTCTGGAGTGACCCCTCGGAGACTCTACAGGCAAGCTTTGTCCGGACTCCTACGGGAGCCGGACTTCGTCTCCGACTTCAACTGCAGACAAGCTCCGTCCGGACTCCTACGGGAGCCGTACTCCGTCTCCAACTTCGACTGCAGACCGGACTCCTACGGGAGCCGGACTCCGTCTCCAACTTTGGCTGCAGGCAAACTTCGTCCGGACTCCTACGGGAGCCAGACTTCGCCCTCAACTTTGATCGAAAGAAGACTCCGTCCGGACTCCTACGGGAGCCGGACTTCATCCTCGACTTCGAACGCTGGTAAGCTCCGTCCGGACTCTTACGGGAGTTGGACTTCGTCCTCGACTTCGAATGCTGGTAAGCTCCGTCCGGACTCCTACAAGAGCCGGACTCCGTCTCCAACCCCGACTGCAGGCAAGCTTCGTCCGGACTCCTACGGGAGCCGGACTCCGTCTCCAACTTCGGCTGCAGGCAAACTTCGTCCGGACTCCTACGGGAGTCGGACTTCGCCTTCAACTTTGATCGAAAGAAGACTCCGTCCGGACTCCTACGGGAGCCAGACTTCATCCTCGACTTCGAACGCTGGTAAGCTCTGTCCGGACTCTTATGGGAGCCGGACTTCATCCTCGACTTCGAATGCTGGTAAGCTCCGTCCGGACTCCTATAAGAGCCGGACTCCGTCTCCAACCCCGACTACAGACAAACTCCGTCCGGACTCCTACGGGAGCCATACTTCATCTCTAACTTCGACTGCAGACCGGACTCCTACGGGAGCCGTACTTCATCTCCAACTTCGACTGCAGACCGGACTCCTACGGGAGCCAGACTCCGTCTCCAACTTCGGCTGCAGGCAAACTTCGTCCGGACTCCTATAGGAGCCGGACTTCGCCCTCAACTTTGATCAAAAGAAGACTCCGTCCGGACTCCTACGGGAGCCGGACTTCATCCTCGACTTCGAACGCTGGTAAGCTCCGTCTGGACTCCTACAAGAGCCAGACTCCGTCTCCAACCCCGACTACAGACAAACTCCGTCCGGACTCCTATGGAAGTCGTACTTCATCTCCAACTTCGACTGCAGGAAGACCTCGTCCGAGCTCCTACGGGAGCCAGACTTCGCCTCTGACTCCAGCTACAGACTCCAACCAAACTTCAACCGACAAGTCTGGACCCCCTGGCAGGCCGTAGTAACGGCCACGACTCTGCTCCACTCCCTGCGGCAGATCCTACGTGGCTCCATTACTCCCTGGCAGGCTGTAGTAACGGCCACGATTCTGCTCCACTCCCTGCGGCGGATCCTGTGCGGTTCCACCACTCTCTGACGAGTCACGACAACAGACGCCGCTCCACGCCCTGCAACTAATTCTATGTGGCAAGCCATGGTGACAGTCATGACTCCACCCCATTACTCTTCATGATAAATTCCTCCTGGCCCTGTACGGCCCACGACGAGGCGATCATAAACAGTCGTTATCAACCCGCTGCTCCCCCTGTCTATAAAAGGAGACCCCAGATACGTTATTCTCTAAGCTATCATTTTTACCTAGAAACTCTGCTAAAATTTTCATTCGAGCACTCCATTCTTGTTGAGGCAGAGAACTGACTTGAGCGTCGGAGGGTCTTGCCGGAGCAACCCCACCTCCGGTTTAGACTTTTTTTGAGGGTCCCGACGGCGACCGCGACTCCCTCGACTCCTGCTTCTCCGGTGCAGGCGGATTTTTGCACCAACATGATTGGCGCTAGAGGAAGGGGTGTGTCTTTGCGGTACCCTTGTTCTTAAAGGAGCGCTCAACGGGACCGCCCCCGGGCATCTTTTCTGACGTCCTCTCCTCCTTCCTCCACTGGATCCTCGCCCGATGCCTTCTCGCGAAGCATCCACACGATGACCCACGGCCTCCACGGCCAGATCTCAGGCTTCGGCCTCGCCTCCAGTTTTCCAGGCCCCGCATCCTCCGGCAACGGTGGCCGGCATGGAGCGATCGGACAATCGGCCTCCGACAGATTTCGCCAACACCATCTCGGGAGGATCCCGGCAGGAAGCAACCAACGTACTAGCCGTACCCCCAAGCGACAAAAGATTGAGGAGCCCATAACCTTTACTGAAGAAGATGCTCAGGGAGTCCAATTCTCTTATAACGACATGGTTGTAGTTTCCTTGAATATAGTAAATTACGATATCTGCCGCATTCTCGTCGACAATGGAAGTTTGGCCGACATTTTGTTCTACGACGCCTTCTCAAGAATGTCCATCCTTGACGATCATTTGAGGCCGATTAGCTCCCTTCTAGTAGGGTTAACCGGCGACGCTGTTCCGATGGAGGGAATGATAACTTTGACTGTGGCCGCGGATCGATATCCAAGGCAATCCCGGGCTCTGATAAATTTTTTGGTGGTGAAGGCACCGTCAGCCTATAATGCAATCCTCGACCGACCTGACCTCAATGCTCTCCGAGCCGTCGTGTCAACCTACCATTTGAAGTTGAAATTCTCTACCAACCAGGAGATCGGAGAGGTCAGAGAAGACCAAGCCCTGGCCAAACACTGCTACAACATAGCCTTGCAAAGAAGCGACCAATCCGACCCCTGTCCAGTTGATGGGCTGGATGCTCGCAACGACCTCACTGAAGAGAGGGGCGGCCCAATTGAAGATCTGGTACCGATCCCTTTGAACGACGGGAATGCGGAGCATGTGGCGATGATCGGTTCCAACCTGGGGGAAGAGGTGCGGATGCGTCTCATCGATTTTCTACGAAAGAATGCGGACGTCTTCGCTTGGGTTCCGGTGGACATGCCGGGGATCGACATGGAAGTCATGGAGCACCATCTGGCCGTCGATCCCAAGCATCGACCGACGAAAGAAAAAATTCGAGGTCATGCACCAGAGAGGCAGAAGGCGATAGCTGAGGAAGTGGACAAACTCCTTAAGGCCGGATTCATTAGGGAATCCATTATCCTGATTGGATTTCCAACGTTGTCCTAGTCAAAAAGGCAAACGGCAAGTGGAGGATGTGCATAGACTTCAAAAAACTGAATAAAGCCTGTCCAAAGGACAGCTACCCTTTGCCCAGAATTGATCAACTGGTGGACGCAACCTCGGGCCATGAGCCCTCACCTTTATGGATGCATTCTCCGGCTATAATCAAATCAGGATGGTGCCGGAAGATGAAGAAAAGACCGCTTTCATTACTAACCATGGCCTTTACTGTTACAGGGTCATACCTTTTAGCCTCAAAAATGCAGGCGCAACCTACCAGCGGTTGGTGAACAAAATCTTCAAGGAGCAGATCGGCCGCAACATGGAGGTCTACGTGGACGACATGCTCGTAAAAAGCAAATCTTTCATGGACCATGTCGCCGACCTCGAGGAGACCTTCGATACCCTCCGAAAATATAAAATGAAGCTGAATCTGACTAAATGTGCTTTCGGAGTAACCTCAGGAAAGTTTCTGGGCTTCATGGTATCGGGGTGCGAAATTGAAGCCAATCCGGAGAAAATTCGCGCCATCCAGGAAATGGCCGCCCCAAAGTCGATAAAAGAGGTTCAGCGCCTTATAGGGAGGGTAGCAGCCCTGAATCGCTTCATCGCGAGGTCGGCCGAACGGTGCTTACCCTTCTTCCAAACCCTCAAGCAGCCGAAGAACTTCTGTTGGACCCCTGAGTGCCAACAGGCATTCGAAGAACTAAGGAGCTACCTCGGTTCACCTCCGCTGCTGGCGAAGCCAGAGCCTGGAGAGGAACTATTTTTATACCTGGCGGTCTCTCCCATGGCTCTCGCGGCAGTCTTTGTCAAAGAAGAAGCAAAAGTCTAACGGTCGATCTACTACGTCAGTCGCGCGTTGAGAGACGCCGAGACCAGGTATACTAAATTGAAAAAACTGACTTACGCCCTGTTGATTGCAGCCCGGAGGCTCCGACCCTACTTTCAAGGGTACACCGTAACGCTGCTCACCGACCAACCGATCAAGGCGATTCTACACCGAGCGGATGCCTCCGAGAAGATGGTAAAATGAGCAATCGAGCTCACAGAATTCGACATCAACTATCGACCCAGGCCAGCAGTAAAGGCCCAGATATTGGCGAATTTCATAGTGGAGTGTACTATCCCAGAGGAGGCCGAACTTGAACAAGGCGAAACTGACGACTTGGAATCCCGACCGAACTCCCCCAAAGGAGAAGCGGATCCCTCTGATTGCTTTTGGGTCCTCTACGTGGATGGGTCTTCCAACACGACAGGCGCAGGTGCGGGTCTGATCTTGATCAGTCCAGAGAGAATCATCGTGGAGTACGCTCTGCACTTCGAGTTCCCCGCAACAAACAATGGAGCAGAATATGAAGCTCTGATCGCAGGACTGAGGATCATCAAAGAGCTGGGAATAGATCGGCTCCAGGTCCACAGCGACTCTCAACTAGTAGTGGGACAAGTCAACAAAAACTATGAAGCACGGGAGGACAGCATGGCTAAATATCTTGAAAAGGTAAAGGAGCTCGTCTCCGCCTTCAGCAGCTTCAACATCAGGCAGATTTCGAGGTTGGAAAATACTAGGACCGACCTTCTCTCCAAGCTGGCAATACTGGCTCCGGTCGAATTACCCAAGGGTGTTCTCTTTGAAGTGCTCAAGTGCCCGAGTACGGAAGAATCGCAGCCCGTGTTGGAAATTAACCACGAGCCCAGCTGGATCGACCCACTGATAACATATCTCAGAGACGGGGCTCTCCCCCAGGATGCGAAAGAAGCTCGGAAGCTCCGAAATCAAGCCTCCCGATACATCCTTTATGAGGGCAAGTTGTACAAGAGATCATACTCTTTGCCCCTTTTAAAATGTCTCCGGCCTTCGGAGGCTGACTACGCCTTGTGGGAGGTGCATGAAGAAATCTGCGGAAGCCATCTGGGGGCTAGATCTTTATCCCACAAGTTGCTCCGCCAAGGATATTACTGGCCGACGATGCATCATGACTCGATTGAATATGTCAGAAAGTGCGATCGATGCCAGAGATATGCCAAGATCCAGAGACAACCCACCACCGAGCTTACACCCTTGAGTGCCCCATGGCCTTTTGCGCAATGGGGGATGGACATCCTTGGACCCTTTCCCGTAGCGTTGGGGCAGAGGAAGTTCCTCCTGGTAGCGATTGACTACTTCACCAAGTGGGTTGAAGCCGAACCCCTGGCAAAAATGACAGAAGCTAAAGTATAAAATTTCGTTTGGAAGTCAATCATATGCAGGTTCGGTCTGCCAAGGACCCTAATCACTGATAATGGGCAGCAATTCGTGGGAGCAAGATTCGCCGAATTCTGTGAAGATCTAAACATTTTCCACAACTTCACATCAGTAGCCCATCCTCAGGCGAACGGCGAAGCTGAAGTGACCAACAGAACCCTGCTGCAGGGGATCAAGACAAGGCTTGAAAAGACGAAGGAAACTTGGGCAGACGAACTTTATCATGTGCTGTGGGCGTATCGAACTACCCAAAGACTGCCCACGGGGGAGACCCCCTTTGCTTTAGCCTTCGGAACGGAGGCCGTCATCCCAATTGAGCTTAAACTCCCGTTGGCACGAGTCGTGGCATTCAACGAACATCAAAATTTGCAAGGTCTTAAAGCCAACCTCGACTTGGTGGAAGAAAGGCGGGAGGTAGCTCAAGTTCGAATGGCAGCCTACAGACAGAAAGTCGCCCGCTATTACAACTCCCGGGTCAAGAATAAAGCCTTTAGAGCAGGAGATCTAGTGCTTCGACGAGCCGCTGTCTCGCAACCTCAGGATCGAGGGAAGCTCGCCCCAAACTGGGAAGGCCTGTATGAGGTCAAAGAAGTAGTCCGGCCCGAAACTATTACCTCAAGGAGCTCGGAGGAGCAGACCTCCCACGACCATGAAGCTCGAAAAACTTACGAATGTATTACCGATAACTTTATTTTAAATAAAAATTGCATATCTACATGTCTCCCCTCTTGGCACTAGCTTATATCGACAGGACAGTCAAAACAAACTGTGTCGGAAGCAGGAGGGGAACTTCATCTCGACAAAGTCGAAGGCCCGATTCTCTTTAGATCGGATGGGGGGAGAGGCCCTGCAACACCGATATGCGCCCCCACGACCCTGTTAGGGACAGGAGGAGAACCTCGCCCTAACTTGAGCAAAGTCAAAGGCTCAGTTCTCTTTAGATCGGATGGGGGGAGAGGTCCTGCAACGCCCATATGCACCCCCACGGCCCTGTTAGGGACAGGAGGAGAACCTCGCCCTAACTTGAGCAAAGTCGAAGGCCCGATTCTCTTTAGACCGGATGGGAGGAGAGACCCTGCAACGCCCATATGTGCCTCCACAGCCCTGTTAGGGACAGGAGGAGAACCTCGCCCTAACTTGAGCAAAGTCGAAGGTCCGGTTCTCTTTAGACTGGATGGGAGGAGAGGCCCTGCAACGCCCATATGCGCCCCCACAGCCCTGTTAGGGATAGGAGGAGAACCTCGCCCTAACTTGAGCAAAGTCAAAGGTCCGGTTCTCTTTAGATCAGATGGGGGGAAGGGCCCAGCAATGCCCATATGTGTCCCTACAGCCGTGTTAGAGACAAGAGGCGAACCTCGTCCTAACCAGAGCTGAAACCTGTTATGACAGAAATAGGAAAAGAACCTCGCCCCGATATCAATTAAGGTCTGGTCATTCAAGACCAGATGAGAAAAAGGGAGACCTTCCCCAGCGGCCCCTTCGCAATAAAACTTCATCCGGACTCCTACGGGAGCCGGACTTCGCCCTCGACTTTGATCGAAGGAAGACTCCGTCCGGACTCCTACGGGAGCCGGACTTTGTCCCCGACTTCGACCGCTAGTAAGCTCCGTCCGAACTCCTACGGGAGCCAAATTTTGCCTCTGACTTCAATTACAGGTAGACTCCGTCCGAACTCCCATGGGAGCCGGACTTCGCTCCGACTTCACCTACGGGAGCCGGACTCTCGCAGCCCCACCAAGAGCGGAGGGAAAAATCTCACTCAAAAAAAAAAAGGGGCAGAGGAGTTAAAAGGGAAAGCGATGGACTACGTCAACGACGAATGAAAAACAAACAGCGTCAAAGATGCAGAGAACCCCGTCTCAGCAAGTGTTGGGGTTCTTATCAAGAACCCCAACTTTCAAGGAAGCTTTCAACGCAAGTCCGAGATGAGACGATTTCCTCAGGGTGACGGAAGCTCAGACCTCCGAGCTCGAGCGCTGATGGGGGGCGCCAAACCCGAGCGGCCCCAGACGAATCTGCGGCCACGGACGAAAAAGACGAGTCGATACGATGGCAATCGGGTACCTCCGAACGATGCAAAGACCGAAAAGAAGCTCGGCAAGCGACAATTCAACACATGAGTAAAAGAGGTAGTAGAAAATTCTCTTCTCATATTATTCATCAAATATACATCATAGAGCCATTGAGGTTGAGAGAGAAAGACAACTGAAAGGCGAGCCAACGTGACAACTATCGGTAACCTACGGACGACGTCAAAAAAAAAAAAAAAGGAGAAAAAGAAGAAAAGAAAAGAAATAGAGAGAAGAGAATACAACAACAACAATGGTAAAGAAAAGAAGTTCGGCAGACAATAATTCGATGCAAAGTGCGAACGAAGTAACAAAATCTTCCTCTCATTTTTTGATTAACAAGATGTACGTTACAAGACTCGGAGGGTCAGAAAAAGAAAACATTATTACAAGACTCGAAAGGGATACACCGGAGGCCACTTCGAGCTATAGACTTCTCTTCCCGATTCTGTCCCTCCCAACAGCATTTTTCAGTACGTGTGACAAGCCTCTCGGCTCTCGCCGCCCCGCCTCATTCCGCTCCATCTCTGAAATCCCAACCCTAGGGGGAAAAGGATGGGATAGAATTCAGGGGGCAGCAAAGGCAACGGCAGCGGCGATGACGACCTGTTTCAAGAAGAACCGGAGTTACCCCGGAGGCAGCGATGGCGCCGGAGACATGCGCCACCACCGTGTGCTCCACGACAACCACCGTCCTAGGTGTTCCGGTAAGGTCGGCATGCGCTACTTCCACCATCCCCACAACAAGTTCTACTGCCCCACCGTCGGCGCCGACCGCTTCTGGTCCCTCGGCCCCGACGACATCAAGGATCCCATCACGGCTTGTGACGACAGCTCTGCCCTCTTGACCGGTGTCACTCCGTTCAGCTACTCCAAAATTCTCAAGCGGAGCGCCTTCACCGGTTGTCCCCGTTATTAAACCCCTGTTGTTGAAGGAATTCTCCCTCGACCCCCCTTTAAGGCGACAGGAACCCTCAGCGACAGTTTGACAACCGGAGAACTCGCAGACCGCTGTTCTCCTCCTCGCACTCTTCCTAGTCCATGGCATCCTCTTGAGGCTGGTCTCCGGGGCGGAGGCCCCAGCGGGAGAACCCCTCGGAGAGACTCGGGGGACTGAAGACAGCGGAGAGCCGGCGGAGATGGCAAAGACCGACGCGAAGGATGCTTGGAGTTGGAAAGGGCACCGATGGAGTGGCTGAGTGGCTAAGCTCTCAGGCGGAAGAAAGGCGTCGACCCTCAAGCGAAGTGAAGCCCCTGGAGGAAAGGCGGGGGCTTAAATAAGCAACGGAGCCTAGTGCAGTCATGGTGGCAGGTGTCCCTAGGCCAACCAGTGCCCACCACATGTCCCACTCACCGCAGCATAGGGTTGACCGTTCACAGACTTTCATGGCGCGACGCTTAGGATCATGTCCTGGTGGGAGTTTCGAAAAGACTCTTCGGGTCGCCCTAATCGGAAAAAGGCTCCAGCATGCGTGCATTAAATACCAAGATTTCTGAGGACGGTCGTGTGTAGAATTCAAGGAAACGACTTCGACTGTGAAAATTTTCTGTACTTCCTCCGATCGAAATTCGAACTCAGAAGTAGGGGGACTGGTGTTGGGTGTAAAACCTATAGGAACCAGATCTAGGGTTTCAGGGTTAGATCTTGAAACTTTTTCAAGATCTGACAGCAGAAGACTAAAATAAATCAAAATTTATTTTTTAAAATAAGAGAATCTCTAGATCTAAGATTCTATTACATGATTATTACATAACATTAAATCAAAAATTAAAATATATAAATATAGCATGAGCTACATGTTGATTATATCAACATGTTTCTATACCACATCTAATGTATGTATTAAACAATAGATCAGATCTATTACCTTGCAAGTTAGACACTCTAACCTCGCTGATCCGGGCTTAAGGATGATGTTGTAAGCCACACAAGCATCCGGCCTCTAGGAGTCGTCCACACAAGCCCACGAATCTCGATCAGAAGTCCTGCTTCAGGAAATCAGCACAGTATGCTAGTACTGCGCTGATCCTTCTTTGATGGTTGATCAGGTGCCTCCTTCTTCTTGATTTGAACACTTCTAAAGATGGAAAGTAAAAGGAGGAGTTTCAGATCTGAGACGCTCTTAGGAAACTCAAGATGGAGGGAGGAAAGATATGAAAACAAAAAACCCTAGAAGAAGACCCTCTTCTTCTTCACATTTTTTTCTCTAGACACCCTAACTTGCATCTTTTATATCTCCACGACCCAAAAGTATTTCTCTATGATTTTTGGATGTCAAAAAGGTCTCTCAAATCTCTATCTTCACCTAAAATTTTATGAAGAAAATCATTTTATACAGAGATATTCGATAGAGTCCTTGTCTAGGTCAAATACCTAGTCAAGGCTTATCCAAACATGGCAAGTTAAGGGGCGCCCAACTCTTGAGCACCTCCTCCATATTTTCATGCATGGATCACTAGAAAAGGGTGCACAATGTATATCCTAAAAGTCACAAAAATTCTAAAAAAAATTTGAATAAATTCGGTGCAAAATTGAAAGAGTTTTGGATTTCTAAAACTCTATCTCATAGAATTCGAAATCCAAACTTATTCCTTTTTTATTTGATCCAAACCACCTTCCATGTAAGAAAGAAGAGAGGAAACCTTTTGTGAACGTGGGAGAGACCTGGGAGAGGGCTTTTATCACGCAAAATAAGTGAAGATTGGCATTGAATAAGAGAGAGGGCGTGGGGAAGGCTTATGTGGCGCAAGGTGGAATCCTAGTCTTACTAGGATTCTATCTTATGACTTGTTTTAATTTGGTTTCCCAAACCAAATCAAACCAAAATTAGATCAACCTAATTAAAATAGATCTTAACTCAATTAAAAACCTAATTTAATCAGATTAAATTAGATTTAAATCTGATTTAATTTTCTAATCAAATTAGAAATTAGATTGACCCAAGTCCTAGTTGAACTAGGACTAATTTTTCCTTGCACTTGGCTTATCCAATAAATCAATTGGACTTGATCCAATCAAGCTCAAAATAAATCTAATTAAATTATATTTAATTAGACTTAATCTCAGCCCATTGGCTTAATCAAATTAAGCCAATTAGCAATCGAATTGCTAATCGATCCTTCTGCAATACTTGTACTGGGTTAAATGTCAATCGTATTGATCATTTAACCCTAGAACGATTCTTAATCGTTGATCAACCATCCGATCAGATCATGAACTCTAATGTGTGTGACCTCATAGGTCCGAACCTAAGCCAGTAGCATAAGAATAAATTTTTGTACCAATCGAAGTGACCATCTAGCAATGGTACCCGACGACCGGATAGGTCGAATGTGTAGAACAACATCCTTAGAACCCATGCAGATATAGTTTTCATATAATTCATCCCCTTGACCAAAATGATCATAGGACACCCCAGAGTTCAACTATCAACTCTGATCAGGTTGTCCACATTGTATTTCAAAATATCAAATCCATCTGATGGATTACCCTGGCCAAGGTTTTGCTAAATTGAAATACAGCGACTCATTCTTCTCCAACTCTTGGAGTGGTCAATCCCATCTCGATCACACTCTGACTTCGTAAGTACTTGACTGTGCTCAGAAGCCTTCCGTCCTTGAATTAGAAATTCAGTTAGTCCAGTACCAAAGCACAGTGAGTTGCTTGCAAGTCACTGAGGCGATCTCAGGTCTAAGGGATACTTATACCTATAGCCCATCAAAGATATTCTCGACAGCAGAATGCTCTGGAGTTGGTCACGTTCAATGATGATGTACCCTTACATCTACCTGTATGCCATACCAGTGTCTCCACACTCTTTGGTTAAGAGGACAACCAACCCATATGGCCTACAGCGACCTATGCTCGATAGAAGCTGTTGTCCTTATTAACAGCCATCATTTGGTCGTGAACTGTTTTAAGGACTAATCGATAAATCCTCTCTTTATCGAACTTAAATAGTCCTAAGGACTTCATCATAACAACGGAGTTCATTAGAAGATGAAAACTTATGATGAAAATACCAAATATATTTTATTTATTAACAAATCAATTACAATACTTGATTGCTCAACCGTCAACAACTTGACGATTGGCTTTTTGGGACACATTTTCCAACAAAACCCCCTCCAGCCGAAGTTCGTGTCCGGAGTGACCCCTCGGGGATTCTACAGGCAAGCTTCGTCCGGACTCCTACGGGAGCCGGACTCCGTCTCCGACTTTCCGGAGTGACCCCTCGGGGACTCTACAGGCAAGCTTCGTTCGGACTCCTACGGGAGCCGGACTCCATCTCTGACTTCAACTGCAGACAAGCTCCGTCTGGACTCCTACGGGAGCCGTACTCCATATCTAACTTCGACTGCAGATCGGACTCCTACGGGAGCCAGACTCCATCTCCAACTTCGGCTGCAGGCAAACTTCGTCTGGACTCCTACGGGAGCCGGACTTCGCCCTCAACTTTGATCGAAAGAAGACTCCGTCCGGACTCCTACGAGAGCCGGACTTCGTCCTCGACTTCGAATGCTGGTAAGCTCTGTCCGGACTCTTACGGGAGCCGGACTTCATTCTCGACTTCGAACACTGGTAAGCTCCGTCCGGACTCCTACAAGAGCCGGACTCCATCTCCAACCCCGACTGCGGGCAAGCTTCGTCCGGACTCCTATGGGAGCCGGACTCCGTCTCTGACTTCAACTGCAGACAAGCTCCGTCCGGACTCCTACGGGAGCCGTACTCCGTCTTCAACTTCGACTACAGACCGGACTCCTACAGGAGCCGGACTCCGTCTCCAACTTCGGCTGCAGGCAAACTTCGTCCGGACTCCTACGGGAGCCAGACTTCGCCCTCAACTTTGATCGAAAGAAGACTTCGTCCGGACTCCTACGGGAGCCGGACTTCATCCTCGACTTCGAATGCTGGTAAGCTCCGTCCGGACTCTTACGGAAGCCAGACTTCATCCTCGACTTCGAACGCTGGTAAGCTCCGTCCGGACTCCTACAAGAGCCGGACTCTGTCTCCAACCCCGACTGCAGACAAACTCCGTCCGGACTCCTACGGGAGCCGTACTTCATCTCCAACTTCGACTGCAGACCAGACTCCTACGAGAGCCGTACTTCATCTCCAACTTCGACTACAGACCGGACTCCTACTGGAGCCGGACTCCATCTGCAACTTTGGCTGCAGGCAAACTTCGTCCGGACTCCTACGGGAGCCGGACTTCGCCCTCAACTTTGATCGAAAGAAGACTCCGTCCGGACTCCTATAGGAGTCGGACTTCGTCCTCGACTTCGAACACTGGTAAGCTCCGTCCGGACTCCTACAAGAGTCGGACTCCGTCTCCAACCCCGATTGCAGACAAACTCCATCCAAACTCCTACGGGAGCCGTACTTCATCTCCAACTTCGACTACAGGAAGACCTCGTCCGAGCTCCTATGGGAGCCGGACTTCGCCTCCGACTCTAGCTACAGACTCCAACCAAACTTCAGCCGACAAGTCTGGACCCCCTGGCAGGCCGTAGTAACGGCCACGACTCTGCTCCACTCCCTACGACAGATCCTACGTGGCTCCATTACTCCCTGGCAGGCTGCAATAACGGTCACGATTCTGCTCCACTCCCTGCGGCGGATCCTGTGCGGTTCCACCACTCCCTGATGAGTCATGACAACGGTCGCCGCTCCATGCCCCGCAACTAATTCCACGTGGTGAGCCATGGTGATAGCCACGACTCCACCCCATTACTCTTCATGATAAATTCCTCCTAGCCCCATACGGCCCACGACGAGGCGATCATAAACAGTCGTTATCAATCCGCTGCTCCCTCCATCTATAAAAGGGGATCCCAGATACGTTATTCTCTAAGCTCTCATTTTTACCTAGAAACTCTGCTAAAATTTTCGTTCGAGCACTCCATTCTTGTTGAGGCAGAGAACTGACTTAAGCATCGGAGAGTCTTGCCGGAGCAACCCCACCTCCGGTTTAGACTTCTTTTGCAGGTCCCAACGGCGACCGCGACTCCTTCGACTCCAGCTTCTCCGACGTAGGCAGATTTTTGCACCAACAAGTATTTTTATCATTCAAAATTTTAAATAAAAAAATGAAACTGCAAGCATAAAATACGTATTGGAAAGCAGTAGCTGTTTGGTCTAACCAAATGAAGCAGTGCATTTTTTCTATATCAAGTGTGGTGTACAAAGAATTACTCATGAAAGGTATAAAGCCTACTTTAAAGATTGGGCTGCTCGATGGAAGGGCTCAAAAAAAATTTGACCCTATGGCTAGGTCTCCTCTCCATCCAAAATGCCATAGTCTATATAAATATCTATTGACAGCAGTTTGTCCCATCAAGAGCCACCAAATAGAAATTGGAGAGGTAGAGGAAATTCCTAGCCTAGATACATGTACTCACTATGCATCTCCCTAACTATTGTTTAGCCCCTTGTCTTGTCTATGGTTGTTGGCTATCTTCAAAATTTTATGAATACAGACAATGAATAGTAAATTCTTCCATATGCTTATATAATTTTTTAGTTTTCAATCTCTTGGTATTGCTATTATAATTTTTTTTATGCAATCCAGCATCATTCACTTCAACCACTACCCTCCATAGCCCTCCATGCGCCTCACCATAGGTGTTGGCTAGCACAAGGATGTGGGAACTTTATCTTCTATAGATTGCTAAATTTTTTACATAATGAAACGTACATCTAATTTTTCAATATTTAATCAAAATAATATGCCAAGTTTGGGAAAAAGCTTAAGGGCATCAAAGGATGTCGAATCACAATCATTGAGTTGAATAAGTCTATTGATGGGAGTTGCCATCTAAAATCTCATAAAGACATCAGATTTTCAAAAAGAAAATATTAAAAATAGACATTATATGCAAAAATTATGTCCTTCAAAGTTATCAAATCTATCCAAAATGACTAAATTGATCTGTTGCTGTAAAGCTCAAAATCTGAAGTAAAATAAATCGACTTGGATGAGATTAGGCTGAAGCAATCTTCTCGATCTAGCGAAAACTCTTTTAATCTATAAAATTAGTCAAGAAACTGAATGGAGATTCTCCAATTCTTGACCCTCCGATGCTTAAGTCAGCTCGAGCTTTAGAAACAGGGATGGAAAAAATTGAAAGAGCAAGAGAAACTGGATGGAACTGAAGGAAAACTAAATAGGAACTGAGAGCCTGGCTTAATTTTCTACTGTCAGAATTTCTTCTAGTTTCAGAAAATTAGACTTACCAATGGAGGATCCCAAATCTTCTATTTATAGAGGGGTTGAGGAAGCCGTTCTAGAGTTTATTAGGCCGTTAGAAAAGTTTGGTAGGCGGTTAAAAAATTACCTGTAAATGAGCTAGCGAACAGCTATACATATAAGTTGGATATGAGATCGTGGCTAGCTATGGCCTGGTTGAGGAAACCACCGTAGGCGTTTGCAGAATGGTTGAGTCTATCACAATAATAGCTTACCTAGGTAGATGATCGAGGTAAACTAGAAGTGCCAGAGATCAATATAAAATCATGTTGGTAAGAAACCGATGTAAAATCCCTCTAGTCTTATATCCAGCATAAGCAGTCGGTCGATGGGGGGATCAAGTTCTCTGAGACCTTTTCGGACTGAAATCTAAAAGAATACATATGCCTTTCGGGGCTTTACTGAACTTGAATCTGGACAAAGATTCATGCTCTTCGGGGCTTTATCGGACTGAAATCCGGATAAACATTCATGTCCTTCGAAGCTTTATCAGACTGGAATCTAGATAAATATTCATGCCCTTCAGAGTTTTATCGGACTAAAATTCGGATTGGTATTCATGCCCTTTGGAGCTTTACCAGATTGGAATTTGGATTGGTATTTATGCCCTTCAAGATTTTATCGGATTGAAATCTGTATTGATACTCATGTCCTATGGGACTTTATCGGACTAAAATTTGGATTTGATACTCGTGCCCTTCGGGGTTTTATCGGATTGGATTCGGATTGATATTCACGCCCTTCGAGGCTTTACCGGACTAAAATCTGGATTGATACTCATGCCCTTTGGGACTTTACCGAACTGAAATTTGGATTGATATTCACGTTCTTCGGAGCTTTATTGGATTGCAATCTGAATTGGTATTCATGCCCTTCGAACTTTATCGGACTAAAATTCGAATTGATATTTGTGCCCTACGGGGCTCTATCGGACTGGGCTCAACTGGTTTAAGGATCGAATCTCGATAAATGGGAGAACATTATGGACAAGAAAGAGCTCGTTAGAGTATTTTCATTAATAATATTTTTTGAGATTTTCAGAATTTCAAGTGCAGAGAATAACAGGTCCATCTAAATTCTCAATTCTATAAGCCCCTAAGTGACTACATTAGTGACTCGATAAGGCCCTTCCCAATTAGGAGCCAATTTATCTTACTCAGTAGGCTTTGAAACTTCAGTTCATCTCAGGACAAGGTCACCTTTCTAAAATAACTTCGACTTCACCAGGCATTGTAATACTTAGCAATTCTCTGCTTATAGATCGCCATTCTAATATGGACTTGTTTTCTTATTTCATCAAGAAGATTCAGATCGATCCTCAATCAGTCAAAGTTGGTAGCCTCATGAAAATTTCTAACTCTGTCAGACAATAAGCCAATCTCAACTAGGATCATAGCTTCAGTCCCATAAGTAAGCTTGAAAGGAGTATCTCCTGTCAGAATCCAATGTGTGGTTCGGTATGCCTATAGTACACTCTGTAGCTCTTCAATCCATAAATTTTTTGCATCAGTGAGTCTTATCTTTAAACCATGAAGGATAGTTCTATTGGTTACTTCAATCTCACCATTCGACTGTGGATGCCCAACAGAAGTGAGTTAGTGATCAATATAAAACTTGAAGCAACATTTCTTGAACTTGGGATTGTCAAACAGCCGACCATTATCGATGATGATGATCCAAGGTAAACCAAACGACAGATTATGGATTTTCAGACAAAATCTTATATCCTTTTCTCTGTGATTTGGGCTAATGGTTTCACTTCTATCTATTTTGTGAAATAATCAATAGCCACCATCAAGATCAGCATCATCTTTTTGAATAGTGGGCCAGTAGTAATCTTGTCGGATTACTTTATAAGTAAGCAACTTGCCCTTCAAATGGTTTTCACATATACTTCATGCACTTCTCGAAGTGTGTAGTCAGCTTCATATGGCATCAAGCATCAAAGTAGAGGAAGAGAATAAGACCTTTTATATAAATAGGCTTCTTGGAGAATATATCATGGGACTTATCTTTTAATGCTTTGGGCCTTGATCGGATCATTAGATAGAACTTCTTTAGATATATAATCCATGAGGAGATCAATCCAACTCGGCTCATGATCGATCTGAAATATGAAGAGTACTTCAATACTAGGTCTGTCCAACTATTCAATCAATATTTTTGATTCAGTTCAAAAAAATTAGAAGTGGCAAGATGCAATAGAGCGTCAATCTGGATATTTTTAGATATAGAAATTTGGATCACTTCAAGCTTTTCAAAATTTTCAGATAGCCTTTTGACATTCCACAGATAACGGGCCATCGTGGGATCCTTGGCTTCAAAATGACCTCGGACTTGGTCGATTACAAGTTGTGAGTCCGTAAAAATCTTTAATTTTCTGATTTCGAGCTCTTTTGCTATCTTGAGACCCCGTGAGGGCTTCATATTCAGCACTATTATTGAAAGTATTAAAATTGAATCTCAGGACTTGCTCAGTTACGAATCCTTCAAGATAGCCAGAATTAAACCGACATCACTTTTTTAAAAATTTGAGGCTCCATTCACATATAGAATCTATAAGGAATTATCACTTTTAGGACTTACCGAGATCAACCCATCATATGGAACAATGCGTTCTGCAACAAAATAGCTAATACCTGATCCTTAACTGCAGTTTGAGGTCAGTAGTGGATATCAAATTCACTAAGTTCAATGATCCATTTGACGATCTGATCTGAAGTATCAACTCTTTGTAATATCGATTTGAGTGGCTGATCCATCAATACTGCTATAGTATGAGCTTAAAAATAAAGCCTAAGTCTTCGACTGCCATGATCAGATCATATATCAATTTTTCATCTTTTTATATCGAGTCTCTATGTCTCGCAACAGTTTGCTGGTATAGTAGATAGACCTTTAAATTTTTTTTCTTTTTATAAGAACTAAGCTTACTACAAAAGGTGAGACGAAAATATACATGTACAGTTTTTTACCCTTGATCGGCTTAGAAAGAAGAGGTGGAGAGCCAAGATACTTCTTAAGATCTTCAAAATAGTCTGACATTCTTCTGTCCAACTGAAATTTTTGATATTTCTCAATATTTTAAAGAATGAAAAGCATCTTTTAGCTGATCTGAAAATAAATCGACTGAGGGCTACCATCCATCTGGTGAGATGCTGGATTTTTTTAATAGAAATTGGGCATTTCATTTTCAATAAAGTTCTATCTTTTCAGGGTTAGCTTCTATTCTTCTTTGATTAATGAGAGAATGTCTAGAAACTGATCTGAGCCAACTCCAAAAGTATATTTGTTGGAATTAAGCTTCATTTGATATCTTCTAAGTTCTCCAAATGCTTCCTTCAGATCGATAATATACCGATCCTCCTCAATGCTCTTTACTATCATATCATCAACATAGATCTTCATATTTCGATCAATTTATTGCTTAAAAATTTTGTTGACAAGGCGCTAAAATATAGCACCTACATTTTTAAGACCAAAAGATATCATTTTGTAATAATACAACCTCTTTCGGTGATAAAGATAGTATTTTCTCATCTTCTAGAGTCATTTGGATTTGATTATAACTGAAGAAAGCATCCATAAAGTTGAGGAGTTTGTGATTAGAGATAGCATCTACAAGCTAATTAATTCTTAGTAGAAAAAATTATTTTTCAGACAAGCTTTATTGAGATCTTTGTAATCAATGCAGATTCTCTATTTGTCGTTAGCCTTTTTGACCATAATAACATTGACTATCTACTTCGGATAGTCAGTTTTTCTGATGAATCTTGCTTTTAAAAGCTTATCAGCCTCTTCATCAATTATTTTTTGCCTTTTCGAGGTGAAACTTTTTTTCTTTTGTGAAACTGACTTGAAGTTTGGATTCATATTTAGTTTATGAATAATTACCTCAACTAGGATGTCAAGTATATCAAAAGCCAACCAAGCAAAGACATCAGTATTTACTCGTAGAAATTTAATCAGTCTGTCTCTTGAGCCAAGTTTAAGATTAACACTGATCTGGACCATTTTTTCTGGATCATCTCTCAAAGAAATGGCTTCAAGCTTTTCTGTCAGTTCACCTCGAATTTTTCTGATCTCATCTAGTGCATCTGATATATCAACTGGTACAGTTTCCGTCGGTTGGTTCATTTTAGCAGAAATATAAAATACTGTCGAGCTACCGTCTGGTCATCACGTATTTCACCAACTTTTTCCTTAGTCAGAAAATGTACCAATAGATACTAAGTAGAGATAATGGCCCTGAGAGTGTTAAAATCAGGTCGGTCAAGGATAACATTATAAGTAGATGAGACTTTGACTACTAAAAAAGTGAGCTACACTATTGACTGCCTTGATTCTTATCCCACTGTAACTAATAGAGTAATTTCTCCTTCAGCTGTCATCAAATTTTTTAAGAATCCGATGAGGGGAGTATTGATCCACCTAAGCTATCCGACTAGATTATTTTTGAGAAAGCATCATAGAATAATACATCAGCAGAACTTTCACTATCAATAAGAATTTTTTTACTTCATATTTTGCTATCGTCATAGAGATGATGATAGCATTATTATAAGGGGTTTGGATCTTCTTTACATCATTTTTAGAAAAAGAAATAACATCTTCAGTTCTCTGCATCTTGGATGATGGGTTATCAGTGCTAGGTAGGATACTGGATATCATATTGATAACACTAGTAATTGATCGATTGTGATCATCAAATTTTTCTTCTGCTGGAGGCCTGTATTCTCCAGATTTGGCCAGTCAGACATATTTACCAAGGTAACCCCAGCACACCAAGATTTTTATCTCATCTCGCAACTATCTGCATTCCTTGGTGTCGTGGCTATGATCTCTGTGAAAATGGCAATACATCCACTTGTCTCTTTTCTCTAGTAGGGCTCTTAAAGGACCTGACCTTCGAAGATATCTCTTTCCTTCAATCTCCATCAGAATCTAAGCTTGAAAAGTGGATAGAGGGGCATATGAATTAAAATGTCGAGGTGGGCTTCTTGACCTCGAATTTTTTCAAGGTTGATTTGAATTTTCAGTCTGCTCATCACTCTCCTTTGATCATTTTTTTTCATTTTTATCTTTCTTCGCCTGTCTCAAGATAGCTGCTCCTCTTCGACTAGACATATTTACGTATCCAGTCGAGCATCTCATCATAGGTGTCCGAAAAATTTTATTCAAAGAAAAAATTAGATGGTTGCTCCAAAGTCCTCTTTTCAAAGTAGACATGGCAACTGATTCATTAAAATTTTCATCTCGAGGATGGCCGTATTAAAATGAACCACGTACTTTTGGAGACCTTCTCCTTTCTATTACTGAACAGAGAAGAAACTATCTACATACCTCAAATGAGATCTGTTAGTATCAAAATAAGTAACAAACAATCTTCCAAGCTGCTTAAAAAAAGAGATGGATCTTTTGGGAGTCCAGAAAATCAAATCCTTGCTACCTTCTTGAGGGTTACAGGAAAAGTAATAATAATAGAACATCAGAAGTCTCTTGTAAAGCCATGAGGGCCCTATAGCCCTCGATATAATCATTGGATCAGTAGAGCCATCAAAAGACTAGATGGCAGACATCTTGAACCGGTTCGAAATAGGTTCACTCAAAATTTCATGAGAGAAAGGAGATCGAAGATTGAAACTATTTTATTCTGAGATCGACCCTCCTATTTGGAGTTCTATCATACACCTTTCAAGATCTAGGATCTTGTGCTCCAGATTGCCCCTCTTTGAACTTTCAGAGTGCTGAGGATAAATTTGCTGTCAGCCTCATCAATATGATGTTCATCTTGATGGGCTGGTTAAAACTATACTGAGACAGTATTTGGGGAGGAGCTTCTTTCGATGGTTGCTTTTCTCTCTTTTAAAGCTGTTAAACAACTGCTATGAGGGCTTGAACTTACTGAACAAGGAAGCTGAATTGCTGAGGATCGACAACAATTGGCTATTGAGGTGGCGCTTTCGGTACTCCTTCTGGAGCGAAGGGAGAGGGATGCTGAGCTCTTGCTTTGACCATCTTTTTCATGAAGAAATCAATTATCCTTCCTCTAGTGCCAATCTGTTGCCGTAAGGCTCAAAATCTGAAGTAAAGTGAATCGACTTGGATGAGATTGGGCTGAAACAATCTTCTCGATCTGGTGAAAACTCCTTCAATCTGCAAAATCAGTCAAAAAATTAGATGGAGATCCTCCAATTCTGGATCCTCCCGATGCTTAAACCAATTCGAGCCTTGGAAACAAGGATGGAAAAAATGGAAGAACAAGAAAAATTAGATGGAATTAGAGGAGAACTGAGTAGGAGCCGAGAGCCTAGCTTAATTTCCTACTGACAGAGTTTCTTCTAGTTTTAGAGAATTGGACTTACCGATGGAGGATTCCTGACTTCTATTTATAGAAGGATTGAGGAAGTCATTCCAGAGTTTATTAGACTGTTAGAGAAGTTTGTTAGGCTGTTAGAGAGCCATCTGTAAATGAGCTGGCGAACAGCTGTGCATATGAGCTAGACATGAGATCGTGACCAGCTGTGGTCTGGTTAAGAAAATCACCATGGGCGTTTGCAGAACGGTTGAGTCTATCACAATAATAACTCACCTCGATAGATGAACGAATGAACTAGAGGTGCCATAAGATTCATTCCAGATAAAGGTATCAGGGTTCAGGTCGGTATACACCCGACCTGAGCATTTCTATCAGTAAAGACGTCGTCTAGAGTATAAGGATATTTTTTATTTAGCTCAGTACAATACCGATCTAAGCTTACAGGTAGATTAGTATGCTGGGATCTAGCATACTTTAAGATCGATATCTCCTTGATCTTGTATGATGATGCCACGTATCTCAAGATTGATTTAATACACCAACATGATCCATAAGGGTCCATTGATCATCTTTGATCAAAATTCTCCATCATCCACTAACTTGCTAACTAAATTACTTAGAGAAGTCACCATTTAGTGCAAGTCTAGTACAACCTATAAATCAGTACCTAGTCATATGCTATACCCTAACATGGATAACAGATATCCATATCTTTATTTTCTAGGAAGAATACAAGACAGATGACGGACACCAAGGGCATATAGCACATTTGTACCTCCATGATTGTTATTATCTATGAAAAAAAAAAAACCAAACTAACATCAAGCTAAACAATTAACCTTGAAAAATTGGGTTGGTACTTAAATTGGATGGCCTCTCTTTAAGCAAAATACTTTTTTCAATGCTAAGCTTGATTTTCTTTTTTCTTTTTCTTTTTTTTTTTTTTTTTTTTTTTTTTTTTTTTTTTTGAGGATAATGCTAATCTCGAATTTTTTTTGAGCATGTGGTAGCATCTTCGCATGTCACATTTCCTCAATGTCTCTCAGCTAGGGTACATTCTATCACTTCTCAACCTCAGTCTCAACCTGAGCCTAGTTAGGAGGATCAAAATTTTGGAGGGGTTGCCATGAGAAGTGGATTAGAAGCAGGTATTAGTGAAAAAGGCGATGTTGGGTTGGGGGCTAATCCTTCTTGTTGTGCAATGACGTGGATATTAGCTTAGAATTGTTGGGGTGCTGCGAAGCTTTCTTTTATTAAATATGTAAAAAAATTGGTTAGAGACCATAGACAGGATTTTTGTTTTTTGATGGGGACCCACTTATCTAATCAATCTCGGTCTAGAATTTCTAGGATTTTAGGCCCTTGTGGGATGTCTACATGCTGCCTGTTACAGCTTTGTCAAGGGGGATAATTGTGTCCTGGTATAAAGAGGTAGGACAAGTCTCTTTCACACACTAGGATCAGCAGGGGGTGTTTGAGGTGATCACACCACCTTCTAATCCATCATGAATAATGGAGATTGTATATGCTAGCACCTATGTTACGCACAAACCAACACAAACGGATTGTCTGGGAATCTATGACAAATGTCCTTTCCATGGGGTTGCCGGCACTTCTAATTGAGGACTTCAATTGTGTTCTCCAGGCAAAAGACAAAAGGGAGGCAAGCAATTCCGACTCAGTCGAGATGTCTGCGAATTTGGGGCTTTTATGAGAGCTACGGGGTTTGTAGATTTGGGCTTTTAGAATCGCAGATAGCGTTTGGTATGGGCGTGGGAGCATCTAGATCGTGCCCTAGCTTCTAACTGAGATATATCCAGAACTTAGGGTATCTCATCTATTGTTATGTGGTTGACCATTGCCTTATTTTACTTACAACTAGTGCTGAAAAACCCAATAGAACAATGCCAAGTTCTGGTTAGTCTGTGATGGCGTGGATGAAGTGGTTGGTTAGGCATGGGTCTCCTGGTAACCATTATTCGAGGGTCACTCTGTCCTTGAAGCTGAGAAAAGTTCAGACTGCTATTTGCAAGTAGAATAAAAGGGTGGTGACTAACATTTTCTGCAAAGGGAGCCTCTAAATGCTAAGATATTGTAGCTCAGGAAAAGAAACTTGGCAAGGGTGGCTTGATGGCCAAGAGTATCAGTCAATGCTAGCTCTTCTTAGAGCTTAATATGGAAACCTAGCAATGTAAGAAACCTTCTGGAGACACAAGTCTCGAATGCAATGGCTGAAGGAGGGGTATTCTAATATCAAATATCTCCACAAGTCTAATTTACTGTGAAGAAGGAATAGAATTAGAGCTCTACAAGACCAGGGTTAGTGGGTGGAACATGAAGATGGTATGTGTCACCTTCTCTCCAACCACTTTAGGCAAGGATAGGGGTTGCTCCCGTAGGGTGATAATACATGATTATATCAACCCTTGGCCACAATTACTATACAACAAAATGATGTCTTAATTTCAGCAGTAACAGAGGATGAAGTGCAGGACGCAGCGAAGAGTATGAATCCTAATAAAGCAGCAGGATTTCATGGGTTTCAGCCATTTTTCTTCCAATAATTTTGGTGCCTTATCAGAAAAGACGTTATCCGAGCCATAAAACATTTTTTTGGGTACGCTGTTATGCCTAGACTGCTGTCTAAATCTCATAGACCATCACTAGTTACAGGCCGATTAGCTTGTACAACATAGGCTAAAACCTTGGTTAACAGATTAAAGCCCATTGTACCTTCTTTGATTTCATCAGAAAAAGAAGCTTTTGTGCATGTGTAAGATCTGGAGCAATATTTTGGTTGCACAAGAGCTCATGCATTTTTTAATATACACTCAAAATGCTTAATATTAATCAAAGTTGACATGAAAAAGGCCTATGAGCATGTGCAATGGTATTGTGGTATAAAAGAGAGGACTTCATTAGTCCCACATTAATTGTGAATCAAGAGAGACTCTGATTTGTATAGAAAAGAGCCATCATTTCCATATAATGTACTTTTTAAAGGGCAAAACTATGAGGTCCATGAACTAGAGCGGACAATACCTTACGTGCTGAGCCATGAACCCTTGATCGCAACATTGGCATCCACCATGGGGCTCATGCACCTCCTTCGGACTGTGAGGCTTCTCTCATCCATACACCAATCTATGGAAGTACACAGACACGATCTGTTGTAGATGAGAGGGCTTTATTAGTCCCACATTAGTGTGAGTCAAGAGGGATTCTGATTTATATAAGAGAGGACCATTCTTCTCTTGTGAGACATCTTTTAAAGAGCAAAACTGTGAGGCCCACAGAATAGAGCGGACAATATCTCACATGCCAAGCCATGAGCCATTGACCATAATAAATGGCATTCTCTCTTGAAGGTGATGTCCTATTTTGGCTTCCATGAAAAGTTTATACATTGGGTCAAGGCCAATGTGTTAGAACAATACTTAAAAGTTCTTATGTTATTTAATAGAACTAATAAGAATTTTGATTGTAAGAGAATATTGTAAATAATTTATAAAAAAAATTAAGAATAAAAATTATCAAATTGGAAGCATACGAAGTACTATCGTAAAGTGTATTTCCATCCTCTATATAGAAAATATCTGAAAACACCATCCTAAGATACAACCGGCATCCTTCACCTACCAGCACGATCATAAAGGAGGTTGATGGAAATCCTTTCAGTATCCAGGAAAATAAAAAAAAAAGAGATGAAGAGGATTAGATAGGATATCTCAAATCAAGTCTCAAGATAATCTTTTTACAGCCATCTAATATGACCATCTATGATCGTTTGAGCTTTTATTGGCCCATCAAGATCTTTAATAAGAAGTCCAATGGTCAAAATCTTTAATACATAGTCCAACAATCATAAAATAAAAACGAGAATAAATGCATATGACAGTTGATAATTAGGAGCCCAACGGTCAGAAATTAAAATCATGATATAAAAAGATTAAAATATTTAAATAATAAAATTTAAAAATAAGATTAAAATTCTTAGAGAAGAATTTTTTAAAAAATTAAGTTTTTCTTTTTGGATTCGCTCCAACAATCTCCCATAAAATTCAAAATTTTTGAAAAAATTATAAAATAAAATAACACAAATTTCTTGATGCTTATACTATACAATGGGTAAGATGACTTAATCTTACTTAATGTGCATAGTTTCTATCTGAAGGAATGGAAGTGAATTAGATCTTGAACTATGTTCTTTTAACTCAGATTTCAACTACCACACATATAGTATAGAATTCTCTATTGCGAGTCTATACATTAGTGGCCCTGCACACATATCTTGATTCTTCATAAGAGTTGTTAGAAATAGCCCAAATCTTATATCTACAACCATATATGGATACTCTCATATAAATGAGCCGCTCCAAGGATATGTATAGAGTCACATCTCGTGAAAAATACTATCCCGGATCTCATTTAGAACTACAGCTCCTCTTTAACTAGTACACAAGAGCACTAATCATCATAGGGATAGAATGGAGTCTCTGGTTTCTATATCAGATAAATCACATATGCTCTCTGACCCACCAATTATCTTATTATTATCATATTGAACCACCTTCAAGAGATATCTTATTATAGAGGTTGGGTTCCAACTATTGGAAGGTCCATTATGGGTAAAACCCCATCTTCGTCGATGGCTTTAAGACTTTAGTCTTATTTAAGCTTTTTGTAAGATAAACTAATATAAAAGGTTCTCCCCCCATAATTTTTGAGAAATACCAGAAGTTATGACAGTGACTGTATCTTGCAATTGTTCAACCATATCATTGGAATAAATAAAATAAATAGAAGACATATATATATATATATATATATATATATATATATATATATATATATATATATATATATATAATATATATATATATATATATTATCATAGGATGAGATAAAAAGAAACAATCTTATATTGTTGTAAGTGATTCACAAATTATATCTAGAATAAAGAATGCATTATATTACTCCTAACCAAGCCTGGAAAATCTAGATTAGAATCGTTGTAGCATATTACTACTTTTGAACTTCACTTTCACAAAATAAATGGAATATGATGCTGCAGTAACCTTAATACAATATATATTTTGGGCACGGTTTTGGCTGTTAGCTCAAATCACAAGACATCAAATTTCTCATGCTTCTGATCGTCATCAAATAATAGGAGAGAGCTGTGAGAAGAAGTGAAAGAGGGGTGAATAAGTCACATATTGGAATGATTATTAACTTTTCAGAAAAAAGTTATAATTGACTGTTTTCAGCATGGAACGACTAAAAAAACAATACACCAGAAGACCATAAACAATAGAATAAAATTTAAAACAATCTTAAAATTATTTAATTTTCTTATTTTATTTTTCTTTGCTTTCTACTTTTCCCCTAATACTTTGTACTATTAAACATTTTTTTCTGCAGACTACAAAAATTTAACTAACAGACTTAAACCAGTAGTATACCATTGAGTTTATTGTATAAAACCGAACAAAAATATGCCAAACACATGGTCTCAACAAAGTCAATATCAATGAGTAGTGTTAGTGTCAACTTGACCATTTCCTTATAACATTCATAAATAATAGTTTAACATAGTTAACAAGCACACAAATGTTTATGTGCAACTATGCATATGACATTTTTTTTAAAAAAAATAACTTACATCATTTTTTCTCTGTTTTGGGCAACTTTTGGCCGGGGTGTCCAAAATGAAATTAAATAGGCAAAATATTTTGACCTAAGGCTAGGTTGATATCTCATTAACTATTACATTAAATTCATTGTTAGGATTTGACACCTCGAGATTCAGCCCACATTGAGCACACAGCGAGGTTCGCGACGAAAAATGGAGTCCAACGAGATCAAGATCACCATAAACGGAGCTCGGATGGAGGAGATACGAGCTTTTGAAGTCGGCACGAGATTCGAGGCGGCAGAGGACCGCCAGCGACCGGCGGCGAGCGGCAGCGGCGCGGCAGCAGGCGGCAGCGCGTGGGACGCGCGACCCACACGGGCGGGCAGCCCAGGCGGGTGCGCGACCCAGGCGGGCGCACGGCCCAGCCGGGCGTGCGGCCCAGGTGCGCGCAGGCCCGTGCGCGGGAGTGGGCCGGCCCAGGCCCAGCGGCCTGCTAGCCCTTTGCCCCGGTCCACCGTGTTCCGGGCAGTCCACAGCTAGGCCTGTGGACCGTGCGGGCGTTTCCCATGTGTTTCGCACGGTCCACGATACTATTTCGTGGACCGATCGCGATCGGAGGGCGTGGGTTGATCTGTTTTTTGATCCGACGGTTCAGAACCTGATTTGGGTTGATTAAGGATTCTTAAATCTAATCTAATTGGGTTTTAACCCTTTAAAAAGGGCCTGTGCATGAAACAGAGAGGAGGGGGGTTCAGTTTTTCTGCTGAGGCCACGCAGAACCCGAGAAGGGGAAGAAGAGAGAGGCGAAAGCGTTGAGAGAGAAGGAGCAGGAGGCTTCTGGACAGCGGTCACCAGGCACTTCAGGGGTTCAGGGGGTCTTCCAAGAGAGAGAGAGCTTTTGTGAGGAAAACTTCAGGTGAGAGAGAATTGGGTGTACAAGGGTTGAGGGTGAGGTCTCCTCTTGTAAAATTTTTTTTTCATAGTGAAGTTTGCATGCCCCGTGGAGGTGAGCCCTTTTGTGGCTGATCCACGTATTTTGATTGTTTTTCTTTTGTTTTATTTCTTCTTTCTTCCTGCTGCATCGCGTGGTACTGAAAAGATCTTGGGAGGTAGTGTCCTGGCCAGACATCCACCCAACAAGTGGTATCAGAGCAAGACGGTACAAGGATGCAGATTGCAGTGGTGGTGAGCAAGACTGAAGATGGAGAAGACAGGAACAATCAAGATGGAGATCAACAAGTTCGATGGCAAGAGCAATTTCTCCTTATGGCAGGCAAGGGTGAAGGATGTGCTCATCCAACAGGGGTTGATCGATGCTCTCTTGTGCGATGAGAAGCCGACCACCGTGGAGGTGCGGGATTGAAAATGGCTACAGATGCAGACGGTGAGTACCATCCGCATGTACCTGACGGATGAGGTGGTGATCCATGTGTTGAGCGAGACTTCCCCGACGGTGCTGTGGTCGAAGCTCGAGGAGTTGTACATGGCGAAGTCTCTCACCAACACTCTTTTCCTCTGGAGGCAGTTTTACCAACTGCGGATGACTGAAGGACAGAACGTGCAGGAGCATCTAAGCCACTTCCAGAAGATCCTCACCGACCTTCTCAGCGTTGGCGAGAATGTTGAGGAGAAGACTAGGGTGCTGGTTTTGCTGGCATCGCTTCCCCCTTCGTACGAGTCCTTGGTGACTGCTCTTCTAGTGGGGAAGAGCACTATCAAGATAGACGAGGTCACCGCGGTGATACTCCAGAACGAGGTTCTCAGGAGGGAGAACCCAGCTTCGAGCTCAGGTGGCAGTAGCTCAGCTTTGGTGGCTTCTGGAAGAGCAGGAGGCGGTAGACGGAGCGACAGGAGATCGCAACGAGGGCGGTCTAAGTCCAGGAGGGACTTGAGCAAAACCAGGTGTTACCAGTGTGAGGAGTTGGGGCATCTAGCCAGAGATTGCCCTCAACTTAAAAATCGGACGGTGGCTGCTATAGCGACGGCCGGCAGCGATTTAGATGGAGATGTCTTGGAGATATCTGACGAGGTATCTACTTCTTCCCAGCAGTGGATATTAGATTCTGCATGCCCCTATCATGTATGTTGCAGAGAGGAGCAGTTTGACTCCCTAGAGAATAGTGAGGGCACTGTATATCTGCCGGATAGATCGAGCTGTGCGATCAGAGGCATTGGGACGGTCAGCTGGAGGACACATGACGGTGCAGTGAGGAGATTGGGGGAGGTCCAATACATATCCGATTTCAGGCGGAATCTTATCTCACTTAGCAGACTGGATTCAAGAGGCTATAGGACGGTAGCTGGTGGAGGAATCCTAGGGGTGTTATGCGACGATAGAATTATGCTGGAGGGGAAGAAAGGAAGCAGAGGACATTATTACTTGACAGGGAGTCCAGTGCGAGGTGGAGCTTTGGGAGCCAGGTGGAGCCCAGAGCGAGGTGGAGCTCCAGGAGGCGGATCGGGCACGAGACAGGAGACTCGGGAGGACGAGAGGCGACGTCGCAAGGTAAGATTCCTATTGCCGCAGGATGATGCCCCGAGCAGGTCTCAGGTCAGGAGGAGCACAGCATGCGACGGAGATGGGATCGAGCAGCCTGGCTCGACTCCCATGTTTGCCCATCCATGATCAGCAGGCGATTGCCCCAGGGCATGGGGGCAAGGAGATCTAGAAGCTCTCGGAGTTTGGAGGAGGCCGAATATCGAGTCGAGGTGGAGATTGTTAGGATTTGACACCTCGAGATTCAGCCCACATTGAGCCCACAGCGAGGTTCGCGGTAAAAAATAGAGTCCAACGAGACTAAGATCACCCGAAACGGAGCTTGGATGGAGGAGATATGAGCTTTTGAAGTCGGCACGAGATTCGAGGCGGCAGAGGACCGCCGACGACCGGCGGCGGGCGGCGGCGCGCGGGACGCGCGACCCACGCGGGCGGGCAGCCCAGGCGGGCACACTGCCCAGCCGGGCGCACGGCCCAAGCTCGCGCAGGCCCGTGCGCGGGAGCGGGCCGGCCCAGGCCCAGCGGCCTGCTGGCCCTTTGCCCCGGTCCACCGTAGACCGGGCAGTCCACAGCTGGGCTTGTGGACCGCGCGGGCGTTTCCCACGCGTTTCGTGCGGTCCACGGCACTATTCCGTGGACCGGTCGCGATCGGAGGGCGTGGGTTGATCTGTTTTTTGATCCGACGGTTCAGAACCTGATTTGGGTTTATTAAGGACTCTTAAACCTAATCTAATTGTGTTTTAACCCTTTAAAAGGGCCTATGCGTGAAACAGAGAGGAGGGGGGTTCGGTTTTTCTGCTGAGGCCATGCGGAACCCGAGAAGAGGAAGAAGAGAGAGGCAAAAGTGCTGAGAGAGAAGGAGCAGGAGGCTTCTGGACAGCGGTCGCCAGGCACTTCAGGGATTCAGGGGGTCTTCCAAGAGAGAGAGCTTTTGTGAGGGAAACTTCAGATGAGAGAGAATTGGGTGTACAAGGGTTGAGGGTGAGGTCTCCTCTTGTAAAATTTCTTTTTCATAATGAAGTTTGCATGCCCCGTGAAGACGAGTCCTTTTGTAGCTGATCCACGTATTTTGATTATTTTATTTTTGTTTTGTTTCTTCTTTCTTTCTGTTGCATCGCGTGGTACTGAAAAGATCTTGAAAGGTGGTGTCCTGACCAGACATCCACCCAACATTCATGATGCTTAATATGTAGTAATAACAGTCACAGATATTAGGTCCTTCTTGAATACAGCACATGATCAACGACACCAATCGGAAACCAAATGTAAGATCATAATAAGAAGCCATATGTACCTAGCTCTATTCTTATTTGAAATAGATAAGTCATTTCTCATTTTAACGTTCTATTTCAATAACTTATTTTAACATATCCGGACAATATGTTTCCCCTAGTATAGTGAAATGAGAAACTAAGAGTGCTTTTCACTTTAATAGTTACAACATACAAATTACTTATTTATGCAGCCTTGGCCTCGTACACTCTGTAATATGATAATATAATTGGCTTGTCACCAATCATGATATTCAACTATAAAATCATAAACAACTCCATCATGATCATTTCGCACTAGAAATAAGTTCTTCCAGTTACGTGATCGAATAGTATCAGCATTTTTTTTTTTTCTACAACCACAATCCATGACTTACCGAAGGCCCAAAATTATGGCTTGCGGTATGTGCCCTGTAAACAGTCACAATATGATGCCAGAAAAAAAAAGAAGCTTATGCCTTATCATACAAGAAACAACTACAAATATAATGAAGAGAACATCTACTATAAAAAAGAATGAAGATATTTTAAGAATATATCTTAAATTGTTAGAACAATACTTAAAAACTTCAGATGTGATTTAATAAAATTAATAAAAATTTTGATTGCAAGAATATTATAAATAACTTACAAAAAAATTAAGAATAAAAATTATCAAATCGGAAGCATACGAGGCGCTGTCCTAAGGCATATTTCCATCCCTCATATAGAAAATATCTGGAAACATCATCCTAAGATATGATCGGTATCCTCCACCTACGAGCATGATCATGGAGGAGGTTGATAGAGATCCTTTCAAAACCTACAAAAACAATTACAACAAAAAAATTTGAATAGAAATAGTTAGAAGGAAGAGATGAAGAGGATTAGATGGGATATTTCAAATTGGATCTCAAAATGATCTTTTTATTGCCATCCAATATAATCGTTTATAATTGTTTATGACTATTTAGGTTTTTATTAACCCATCAAAGCTTTTAATAATAAGTCCGATGGTCAAAACCCTTAATACAAAATTCAACGGTCATAAAATAAAAATGAGATTAAATACACATGATCATTGATAATTAGGAGTCCAACAGTTAGAAATTAAAATTATGATAATAAAAAATTAAAATATTTAAATGATAAAAATTAAAAATTAAAATTAAAATTTTTGAGAAAAAATTTTAAAAAAAATTTGAGTGTTTCCTTTTGGATTCTCTCCAACGCTATGTGCCTCATCCTATATTTTCTTTGTTGATTAATGGATTACCAACTAAACGATTTACGTTTTCTTGTGGCGCAAGGCAGGGATTCCCGGTATCTCTTATTTATTTATCCTATGGTCTGAAATGCTATCCAGAACCTTGTAGGATGCTATGGCTACCTGATTGCTATGGTGTATCAGCCATCAACTTCGGGACCGGCCATCTCTCATGTGCTGGTTGCAGATGACTGTCTATTTGTAGCTGTGCTACCATAAGAGATGCTTTATGTCTTAAGTTGTTAATTCAAGCATTTTGTGATCTTTTTCGGCCAGGCAATTTATATATATATATATATATATATATATATATATATATATATATATATATATATATATATATATATATATATATATATATATCCAAATCCCATATGATCTTTAGTCCTACACCAATATCCATCAAATCAAACATTCGGTGGTTGTTTTAGGTGCTGTTGCGGCCAATCGCCTCGTCGCCCGATCGCCGAAAAGCGTGCACCTGCAAAAAGAAGTCCGCACTGACCGGAGGCGGCTCCGGCGGGGACCCTCCGACGGTCAAGTCAGAGAGGTGACTGGGCAACAGTGAAATGCAGACAGAGAGCTCTGAGAAAGAGAGAGAGAGAGGGGGAGGAGCGAGCCTGCGTGAGTGGGAGAGACGGGCGGATCGACCCTTTGCACTGTTGCCTTCCCCGGTATATATAGTGGAGCTAGGTATGGCGCCATCATTAATGGCGCGGACAAGTGAGGAACTGTCAACTCACTGTGGACTGTCAGAGCCGCCGTAAAAACGTCATGTCGCCGTGTGGCCGTCCAATCACCAGGGTTGACCCGGCTCTCGGCGGGACCATGTCCCTAGGTAACCGCGCCGCATGTCCGTGTCAGAGCTGACAAGGTCTGGCGGCTGTACGGCGATCAGAGGAGTCGACCGACCCTAGGTCGGTGGCCAGCTGAGTGGCGTCGGGCCCCTCCATTGGTCGGCGAGTGAGTCGGCCATCAGACTTCTCGGTCGGTCGGCCAGTCGGTCGGTCGGCCGGAGTCGGTCGGTCGGTCGGTCGGCCCGTCGGGGTCGGCCAGTCGGAGTCGTCCGTCGGGGTCGGCCAGTCGGAGTCGTCCGTCGAGGTCGGCCAGTGGGTCGGTCGGTCGGCCCCTTCGACCGTAAGTCGGTCGGTCGGCCATCGGAGTCGGCCGGCCGTCGGAGTCGTCCGTCGGGGTCGGCCAGTCGGAGTCGGCCGTCGGAGTCGGCCAGTCGGAGTCGTCCGTCGGGGTCGGCCAGTGGGTCGGCCGTCGGAGTCGGCCAGTCGGAGTCGGCCAGTCGGGGTCGGCCAGTCGGTCGGTCGACCGTCGGAGTCGTCCGTCGGGGTCGGCCAGTCGGGGTCGGCCAGTCGGGGTCGGTCGGTCGGCCCCTTCGACCGTAAGTCGGTCGGTCGGCCGTCGGAGTCGGCCGTCGGAGTCGGCCAGTCGGAGTCGGCCAGTCGGGGTCGGCCAGTCGGTCGGTCGGCTGTCGGAGTCGTCCGTCGGGGTCGGCCAGTCGGGGTCGGCCAGTCGGAGTCGTCCGTCGGGGTCGGCCCCTTCGACCGTAAGTCGGTCGGTGGGTATTCCCCAACAGTTGCCCCCCTCCACTCCTGAGCCCGATGTCGTGTTGGCTCGCGTGAACACGTGGGCGACGGCTCCGGACGAAAGGAGTGGTGTTCCATCTTTTCTTGCCCCGACTCTGGCGATCACATCAGTGAACGATCCAATATCGGTCGTCCCGACTGTAGGTCGAGCATGCACGTCGGATCGGAGGTCGGCCAACCTTCGAACGTTGCTCGTCGACACGATCATTCTGCAGAATCTGATAGTCGAGTAGCATCCGACGTATTCGGATAGGATAACGATGGCAAGTCGAATATCCATTGTCCAGCCCTTGGTCGGACGTATGCGTCGGGATGTATGATAAACGGTGGCAAGCCGAATATCCTTCGATCGGTCGTGACCAGATCGGTATGTCGCGAATGCGACTGCGGTCATCTTGGCGTTTTGCCCTTCTTAGTCGAAGCTAAGTCGGCAAGTTAGCCAGCCGCATTAGTCGAAGCCCTTTGCCTTCAGAGGTGGGGGCCATCGATTTCGGCGATCGATGATCCAGCCGTTGATTCGGCGATCGACGATCGGCCGTGTTGGTCGGAGCCTTTTGCCTTCAGAGGCCGAGGCCGTCGATTTCGGCGATCGATGATCCAGCCGTTGATTCGGCGATCGACGATCGGCCGTGTTGGTCGGAGCCTTTTGCCTTCAGAGGCCGAGGCCGTCGATTTCGGCGATCGATGATCCAGCCGTTGATTCGGCGATCGACGATCGGCCGTGTTGGTCGGAGCCTTTTGCCTTCAAAGGCCGAGGCCGTCGGTTCGACGATCTGTGATCGAGCCGTTGATTCGGCGATCGACGATCGGCCATGTTGGTCGGAGCCTTTTGCCTTCAGAGGCCGAGGCCGTCGATTCGGCGATCAGTGATCGAGCCGTTGATTCGGCGATCGACGATCGGCCGTGTTGGTCGGAGCCTTTTGCCTTCAGAGGCCGAGGCCGTCGATTTCGGCGATCGATGATCCAGCCGTTGATTCGACGATCGACGATCGGCCGTGTTGGTCGGAGCCTTTTGCCTTCAGAGGCCGAGGCCGTCGATTTCGGCGATCGATGATCCAGCCGTTGATTCGGCGATCGACGATCGGCCGTGTTGGTCGGAGCCTTTTGCCTTCAGAGGCCGAGACCGTCGGTTCGGCGATCAGTGATCGAGCCGTTGATTCGGCGATCGACGATCGGCCATGTTGGTCGGAGCCTTTTGCCTTCAGAGGCCGAGGCCGTCGGTTCGGCGATCAGTGATCGAGCCGTTGATTCGGCGATCGACGATCGGCCATGTTGGTCGGAGCCTTTTGCCTTCAGAGGCCGAGGCCGTCGTAGATTCTCCGCTCCTTCGATCTCTATCAGGATCTGCGCACGAGGAGCGGGGAGAGGGGTGTAGGAGTCATACCTGCGATGCGTCGGTCTCGGACTCCATCGTCAGGGTGACTTTTGGATTCGTCGGGGTGGCGAGACCCGACTATCGGTCGGGAGCCTGCTTGGTTCGGCGGGTTCCCGACCTTTCCTCCGCTTCTCCTTCGGGCCTCTGGGTTCGGCCAAACGTCGGTCGGATGCCCCTTCATCCGCGCGCATATACTTATATGCGCTCTCCAGCAGTTCGGCGTATGTTCGGGGGAGGGTTTTGTCCAGGGAGTAGGTGAATCGGGATGCCCTCAGCCCCCGCTTCATGGCTGAGATTGCCATGTCTTCGTTTAGGTCCCGGACCTCGAGCGTGGCCACGTTGAATCGCGCCACGAAGTGTCGGAGTGTCTCGTTTTCCCCCTGCTTGAGGGAGAAAAGGCTGTCCGACGTTCGCGGCGGCTTTCGGCTGGTGCTGAAATGGGCCACGAACGAGTGCTCGAGCTGTCCGAAGGAGTGGATACTTCCCGATCGGAGGCCGGAGTACCAGGCCCTGGCAGCCTTGCGGAGTGTGGCGGGGAAGCCGATGCAGAAAAGAGCGTCGGTTGCCCCTTGAATCGTCATGAGAGCTTTGTAGCTCTCGAGGTGGTCGACTGGATCGGTGGAGCCGTCATATGGCTCCACGTTCGGCATTTTGAACTGACTGGGAATCGGCTCGTCGAGGATCAGTCGGGAGAGAGGTTGGGCGGTCTGGAAGTCAACGTCGTTCGAAGACTTCTGGCCATCCATCTGCAACTGGGCGAGTCGGCGGTCGATCTCCTCGAACCGTCGCTCGTAGTCGTCCGCTCGTCGATGCTGGGAGACCCCAGGGGTGGAGCCTCCGGAAGATTCTGAGAGAGAGGACGACGGTGTGCGCGGCCGCTTTTCCTTCCTCGCCCGTTCCAACGGGGAAGGAGAGGGCCGCTGGGACCGTCAGTCGTCGCGCCGTGGTCGTCCCTCCTCCTCTCCGTAGGAGCGCTGTTGGGAGCGCTCGCATGGAGGCGACAGGGGTCGGCGCGGCCGTCGGCGGCTGCTCCTGGAAGGCATAGGTCGGGCCGCCGGTTGCTGCTGGAGGCTTTTGACTGCGTCGGTCAGTACGGTCATCTGCCGCACGATGGCCGCAATCTGGGCCTCCGTGGTCACTGCAGGGTGCGGAGAGCTAGGCTCCGCCGCCGGCGGTGGCGGGGAGGCCTCTTCCCGGCGGGAAGAGCGCCTTGCCGACCCAGTGATTCTCGATCGTTGAGCTCTTGTCTTTGTCATGCTGACCCCTACCTGGCGCGCCAATCTGTTGCGGCCAATCGCCTCGTCGCCCGATCGCCGGAAAGCGTGCACCTGCAAAAGGAAGTCCGCACTGACCGGAGGCGGCTCCGGCGGGGACCCTCCGACGGTCAAGTCAGAGAGGTGACTGGGCAACAGTGAAATGCAGACAGAGAGCTCTGAGAAAGAGAGAGAGAGAGGGGGAGGAGCGAGCCTGCGTGAGTGGGAGAGACGGGCGGATCGACCCTTTGCACTGTTGCCTTCCCCGGTATATATAGTGGAGCTAGGTATGGCGCCGTCATTAATGGCGCGGACAAGTGAGGAACTGTCAACTCACTGTGGACTGTCAGAGCCGCCGTAAAAACGTCATGTCGCCGTGTGGCCGTCCAATCACCAGGGTTGACCCGGCTCTCGGCGGGACCATGTCCCTAGGTAACCGCGCCGCATGTCCGTGTCAGAGCTGACAAGGTCTGGCGGCTGTACGGCGATCAGAGGAGTCGACCGACCCTAGGTCGGTGGCCAGCTGAGTGGCGTCGGGCCCCTCCATTGGTCGGCGAGTGAGTCGGCCATCAGACTTCTCGGTCGGTCGGCCAGTCGGTCGGTCGGCCGGAGTCGGTCGGTCGGTCGGTCGGCCCGTCGGGGTCGGCCAGTCGGAGTCGTCCGTCGGGGTCGGCCAGTCGGAGTCGTCCGTCGGGGTCGGCCAGTGGGTCGGTCGGTCGGCCCCTTCGACCGTAAGTCGGTCGGTCGGCCGTCGGAGTCGGCCGGCCGTCGGAGTCGTCCGTCGGGGTCGGCCAGTCGGAGTCGGCCGTCGGAGTCGGCCAGTCGGAGTCGTCCGTCGGGGTCGGCCAGTGGGTCGGCCGTCGGAGTCGGCCAGTCGGGGTCGGCCAGTCGGGGTCGGCCAGTCGGTCGGTCGGCCGTCGGAGTCGTCCGTCGGGGTCGGCCAGTCGGGGTCGGCCAGTCGGGGTCGGTCGGTCGGCCCTTCGACCGTAAGTCGGTCGGTCGGCCGTCGGAGTCGGCCGTCGGAGTCGGCCAGTCGGAGTCGGCCAGTCGGGGTCGGCCAGTCGGGGTCGGCCAGTCGGTCGGTCGGCCGTCGGAGTCGTCCGTCGGGGTCGGCCAGTCGGGGTCGGCCAGTCGGAGTCGTCCGTCGGGGTCGGCCCCTTCGACCGTAAGTCGGTCGGTGGGTATTCCCCAACATGTGCAATAAAGCAAGGGGTTTGGATATATCTAGGGTTCCACTATCAAGTATGAGGCTTCGTGCATCTGATTTTCACTTCTTGGTTGACAAGGTGGTGGCTAAGGTGGTGACATGGAAGTGAAGTGCTCTATCTTTTGTGGGCAAAGCAACCCTTCTTTAATCTATCTTGGCCTCCAATCCACTTTACTGCATATCTACCTTAGGGCTTTTTTGTGGGGTCATCCTTGAGTTAGCGAGCTCTTCATCTTGTCTCTTAGAATGCTATTTATAACAAGGTAAGTCAAGGAGGACTAGGTGGTAGGATCTCAGAATGAAGAAGCTCACATGGGTAAGTTGGTTGCCCAAGTAATCTTGCAATCCAATTCTTTGTGGGCACATTAATTGGTAAGGGCTAAGCATGAGTTTCAAGATTCCAGGTTTGCTTACTAGAAACCCAAGCATTGCTCTGCTATTTGGACACAAATCTGCCACCATGGATCTTTGATTCAAAATCATTTTGTCTGGTCTATTAGTTTAGGTAGGCAGATCTATATACTAAATGTCCCTTGGGTTTCAAATGTGCCTTTATCTCTTTGGCTGGTCTATATAAATCTACATGAGTTGTTACGTTTATCTACTGTGGCTGATTTTATTACTTCGGTTAATCAGTAGGATGTTCGATGCTTTCAACGACGCTTTACTGCTGAAATATTTTAAGCAGTCCTTTGCCTCATGTGTAGTGGTCTGATCAGCTTGTGTGGGAAACAACTTGAAGCCTCTCTGTCTCCTTTTCGCTTCTTAAACCCAATGACGTAGGAATTCATCATTATTACTCATGGATTTGGTATCTGACCGTTCCACTGGGAGTAAAGTTCTTTTGGTGGAAATTGGTCGGGCAAAGCAATCCTTACAAACAGGTGCTATCCTGCAGGGATGTTTTATCTCATGAACAAGCGTCTTGTGATTTATATCCAGGTCACCTGGAAGACTATCATCATGTGATGATTGGATGTTCTTTTGCTGCCGAGTGTTGCCAACTGATGGCTCATGAAACCAAGGTTGGGTCTGGTCCATTCTTTACTGGGTCCGGTTTCCTTCTTAATCGCAGCCCAAGTGGAGAAATGGATCCAATCTACTTATGCTATGCTACCTTGGAAGTTATGGCCTGTCCGTAATGCAAGATTTTTCCTAATGAAAATATGTTTCCCGCCTCCTGTAGCAAGATCTGTTCTCTATTTTTCTTGTTGATATTATCGAAGAAATCCTAATGAAAATATGTTTCCCGCCTCCTATGGTAAGATCTGTTCTCTATTTTTCTTGTTGATATTGTTGCAGTCAACTCCTTATCGCCTGTCGTCGGTGAAGAGCGCCTGCAAAATCAAATTCTCATAGATCGGAGTTATATCCGACGGAGACCCTTCGATGCTTAAGTCAGAGAGGAGTTAGTGAACAGTAGATAAAATGAGTAGCCAAGTCTTGCCTCAGAATTACCTCCTTTTTATAAATGATCCTGATGTAACCATCGAACACGTGGTCCCACTTTTTACGGTACTAAATTATCGGGTCATTATTGTGGAGTTAGTGGGTCATTAATTCCCACTAATTGCCGTGACACGTAGTTGATAACCGTTTACAACAGTTAGGATATGTTGAACAGATAAGCCGACTGTATGTCGGTAATACTGATAAGTCAGTAGAAGATCCGAATATCCATCGGCTGGTAACTTTGATATGCCGATGGTCTTCGATCAGAGTAAATCGATTATTGTTGGTTGGTAATAGCCAACTCTCGGTCGATCAACCGATTGTAAGCCGGCGTAATATGTTCATTCGGCCGATGTAGAGTCGAAGTCAGGGGTCAGTTGTATTATCCCAACAGCTACCCCCCACTCCCAAGTCCAAGGTAGCTTGACATATATTTCATCACGTGGTCTGTCACATTGGACAAAGAGAGTTATCACATGTCATCTCGAACCCCGACTTGGTTGCTAGTCACTTGAGTATGAGGGTTCTTCGACTGTTTTGTCGTTTCGATGGTTGCAAAATCATTATTGGGTTGTTATATTGATAGCACAATTTGGTACTAGACGTCTGTATCAAACGTCATTTCAAGAAGATAATTCAGCGTCGGACGATATAATTCTGACTAGTAGATTTTGGCCACATGTCCGAATGACAATGGGTCGGACCTGTTTACGCAGATGACGATGGGATGGCACGATCAGGGATAGGTACGTCGAACCGTCCGATCAATGATTGATCCGGATGTTGCCACATATCGTCATCTGCTAATACTCTGATTTGATTGCTTTCATCCTAACTATTGAAGGATCCTATATATATAGGGTCGCTTTCGGCCAGACTTTTACTTTGCATTTTGTCTTCATCCTCTATTGCTGAAATCCTGTCGGAAAGTCACCCCAGCCTCAGAAGTCCCAGTCCTTTCTTTCGTCTTCCTTTAAGTTTTCAGGTCAAGTCTTTTTTGTCCTTCCTTGGGTCCTTTTTGATTCTGTTTCATTTTCTTTTTCAATGGCTAGGGCCTCTTCTTCTCGAAATAATTGGTCAAAGAATCCAACCGACGACTCCCCATCGGGTCCGGAAGTGGAGGCTTCTTCACTTTCTGAACCGAATGTCGAGCGGCTCCAGAAACAATATCATACTTCAAAGCAATATCAATTTTTTATGCCTGGTGCCGATGGTCGGGTGAACTCCCCTCCTTCGGACCAGGTGGCCTTCTATATCGAAGACCTTCAGGCAGATCTTCGATTTTCGATTTTGAAGTTCGTCCGAAATCTTTTGGATGATTATGATCTCTGTCCCGCTCAACTGGTACCAAATTCGATCCGACTAATAATCAGTTTTGCTTTGTTGTGTCAGTTAATACTAACCGAACCTCGTCCTTCACTTTTTTGTTACTTTTTTATTCTCCGTCCCCATCCAAAGGCCAAAGGTTGGTGGCTCTTCAACCCTAGAAAGGATCTTTCCTTCATTATCGATCTTCCATCATCTATTCATAGATGGAAGAACCAGTTCTTCTTTGCTGCTTTCTCTCTTCCCTGGGCTTTCCTTCACGCTGGGGCGATCCAAGAACTGGCCCCAATGATAACACTCGGGTGGAGATCGATGATCGGGAGGACTTCCACCGATTGAAGGATATGGTGGTCCCACCGCAGAGAGAGCTGATGACCGAACAAGCTCTCATGATGTCGATCTTAATTCAGTCATCAATTTAGGTATAGCATAGTCGATCATTTTTATTTTTTCTTTGTTTGTTTTCTGAATTGTACTGACTTCCTTGTTTTGATTGCAGCTATGCAGCCGAGGAGGCGAGTATCGACCGCCGATATTCGCCAGCATGCTACTAAGAAGAGGGCAACGGTATCCAAAGCTGGATCCTCCCGACCATCGAAGAAGGGTTAGGTAACCACATCTGCATCGGCAAGGGAATCTGATTACCATCAGCATCGGTTCTCGAGCCAATTCTGACACTGTCGGCTCCAACAGCGCTCCCCAATGTGCCATCTGCTGAAGAAGAGGTGGCGAGAGAAGATGGGGCTATCGTGGCAACATCTGTAGCTCTACCAACCGAGGTTCGGGCCAAGGTGGAGGCCGTGAACGAATCCGAATAGTCTGCAGCTGCACCGATCGCTCCTTCAGTGGGAATTTCTCGAATGCAATCAAGTTCAAGCTTCCCCATGCTTTCAAATGTGGGATCGCCGACAGGAGACCAAGGGAAGGCGCCAATGACATCGGCAGATGATGCAACATCTGCAGGTCACACAGTTCATTTTGACATTCGGCTTTCTAAGGATGAGTCGGCTTTGGCCAATCCGACGTTGTCAGGTGGCTCATCCAAGCCGCTCTTCTCCCGACCGATTGGGAGAATCGAAAGAATAAAACTGTGGCCGAGATGTTCTCTTCTTTCTACCTGATGATACTCAGGGTAAGTCTTCCTTTGCATTTTTTTTTTATTTGATCCAACTTATCTTCTGATTGCAGTTGGTACATGATATGTTCGACCTGAAGGTCGGCTATGGGAAGGTTGCCGACTTCCGTCGGACATGGATGAATAAGGTGATGGCCGTCGATGCTGAGAAGGTGGCTGCCCTTGAGCAACTTCGGACGATGGCCGAATGGGAGGCAAAGCTCCAGGAGGAGGTCTTCTGTCTGATCGCCGACCTTCAATCCTCCGGAGCCAAACTTGAGTCGGCTCGTCAAAATATCTTGGCTCTCGAACTGCGGATCAAGAGCAAGAAATATTTCATTCACCGACTTTGACGGGAAAGAGATGGGTGCATTCTTGAACTCAAAGCCGAACATGAGAGATATCGATCTAGCCTGGAAAGATTGACACTGGCCGATGAGGAATAATCTTCCACAAGAGCAGATGCAGAATTGATGAGGGCAGAAGCAGAGTCGGCGAGGGAGGCTCTGAACCGAGCAATCGAGGACTTCAAGAATTTGGAGGAGTTCAAAGAAGAGATCCTCAAAGGCAAGTTCGCTTTCTACTGCATCGGGTATGAGAACGATCGAGATACAGTCAAAAAATTATATCCGGACCTCGACTTGAGCAGCATCGTCCCTCCAACATCGAAAGATGGAGCTGTTGAAGAAGATGTTGCACCAACTCAAGACAGAACACCGACAGCATCAGAAGTTATCCGAGTCCCTGATTCCACACCGGAGCAATGAGACGAAGATGGTGACTAGTGATCGGTGTAATTTTTGCTTTCCTTTTGTAATCAAATACTTGTAATCGGACTTCGGTCCACTTGTAATCTTCCTTTTCAATGAAATGAATAAAATTTTTTCTAAGTACCTATTATCTTCCTTGTATGTGTATAATGTCGTAGAGTATAATGTCATAGAGTAATTGTTTAACTATCGAATATCAATCGATAAACTGAACATTCGACAATAGTTGAGTAATCATTTAACTTCTGAACATCAATCGATAAGCCAAACATGCGATAATAGTTGTAGAATCATCAGTGAGTCGCATATCTATTTAACATACTTGTAAGTATTAAGATAATCGATCATAAGCCGAATACCCTGAGTCCGATCTTAGTCGGATTAGTATGTTAAATTATTTGATAATCGATGGCAAGCCGAATATCCTTTGACCGACTGTAGTCAAGTCGATATAATTTCAATCCGACTTTGATCATATTGACATAATATTTCGCTTAGTTAAGACTAAGTCGGCATACTAGTCGTTCGACTAGAGTCGGTTTTTATAGTAGTAAGTCGAGATATAGTCGGTATTGAGATATACTCGATATTTCAGCTTTTACAGTGAAAGTCGAAGTATAATTCATATATCAATTTTTATAGTGAAAATTGAAATATAGTCAGTTGGAAGCGACCATCCACTTATCAGTCTAAAATCACTTCATAATTGACTGAAACTTGCGATTCTGAAATTCAACATTTCATTCTGAATAATATATACACGAACAACTTTATCGATAATACATTTTCAAGTTATCAGCATTCCATGTTCGGAGAATAGCTGATCCTTTAAGAGTTTTCAATCGATATTCGTCCGGTCTGAATGTCTATGTTATTCTGTAAGGTCCTTCTCAGTTCGGAGATAATTTTTTTCGATCCAAAGATCTTGAGATTTCTATTTTTCTTAAGATTAGATCTCTTGGATGGAAGACCTTCAATTTGACTTTCGCATTATAATACCGAACTATCCTTTGCTGATCTGCTACCATCCGAACTTGAGCTTGCTATCAAACTTCTGGTAGTAGATCTAAATCGACTCTCTGACATTCGAAATTACTCGGCTCACTATATTGTTCCACCCTTATTAATGGCAATCTGATTTTGAGTGAGATCATTGCTTCCATTCCATAAACCAGATTAAACGGTGATTCTCTCGTTGGTATGCGAGGAGTCGTTTGGTACCCCCACAAGATCGGATATAGTTTTTCTACCTAGAGGCCTTTAGCTTCATTCAATCGGATTTTGAGTCCATGCAGAATCGTTCGATTGATTATCTCTACCTCTCTATTGGATTGTGAATGGCCGACTGATGTGAGTTTGTGCGTAAAATAAAATTTCGCATAAAACTCTCTGAAGTTCTAATTGTTGAATTGCTGACCATGGTCAGTGATAATAATGTGTGGTAAACCAAATCTACATATTATTGATTTCTAAATGAAATCTTCCATCTTACTTTCAGTAATTTATGCCAAAGGTTCAGCTTCTATCCATTTGGTGAAATAGTCGATAGCGACTACTATAAACTTTCTCTGGCCAGATGCCGGAGGAAAGGACCAAATATGTTAATTTTTTATTGTGCGAAGGGTCATGGCGCAGTAATTAATGTTAATTGACTTGTCGGTTGTATTGAATATTTACATATTTTTGATATGGTTCACACCTTTAGACAAGTTCAACTGCTTCTTTCTTCATGGTGGGCCAATAATATTCTTGTCGTAAAACTTTGTAAGCTAGAGATTTACCCCCCAAGTGATTTTCACAAATCCCTTCATGGACTTCTCTGAGTACATAGTCGGCATCTATTGGTCCCAAACACTTCAATAAGGAAAGAGAGAACGACCTTTTGTATAGATGATCATTCATTAAAATGTATTGAGAGGCCATCCATCTGAGTCGTTTGACTTCTGAGAGATCTGTAGAGAGAGTTCCATCAGTCAAGTACTGGACAATCGGATCCATTCAGTTTGGTTCAACAGTGAGTTGTAACACTTCCTCAACTTTATCAATACTCGACAATTGAAGACATTCAACGAATGTCCAACCCAGTGAGTTGAAGGAGGTAGTTGCGAGTCGTAAAAGTATGTCAATTCGAGCATTTTCAGTCTTTGAGATTTGAAAGATTTCAAAATACTTTAGTATTGAAGTTAGATCTTTCATCTTCTGAAGATACTTCATCATAATAGAGTCTCGAGCTTCAAACTCATCCTTAATCTATCCAGCAATCAATTATGAATCAGTGAAGACCTTCAGGCTGTCGATGTCAAGCTCTTTGGTAATTTTTAAGGTGGCTAAGAGTGCTTCATACTCAGCTTGGTTATTGAAAGCATTGAAATTGAATCGAAAGGCATATTCAGTAATGATTCCTTCAAAATTTGTAAGGATGAGACCAGCTCTGCTGCTTTATGCATTAGATGCTCTATCAATATGTAGCACCCATGCCTACGTTAAGTCAGGCTCGAGAGCCATGGCCTGCTTTATTGTGTCACTAGTTTCATTCTCAGGTTTATTATCTGGTATTGTACATTCAGCGACAAAGTCGGTCAGAACTTGTGCCTTCATTGATGGACGTGAATAATATTGTATATCAAATTAACTGAGCTTTATCATCCACTTTACCATTCGATCGGATGTATTAGGTCGATGTAAGATTGTTTTCAACCGCTGATCTGTCAAGACCACAATATGGTGTGCTTGAAAGTATGGGCAAAGTCGTTGTGTTGATATAATTAGAGCGTAGATCATTTTCTCTGCTCTTGAATATCTCACCTCGGCATTGTAAAGCACCTTGCTGGTGTAATAGATCAATCGTTGAACTTGATTTTTATCTTTTTGTATGAGTACCAAATTGATCGCTTTTGTTGAAGTTGTCAAATAGAGATACCAAATTTCTCCCACCTTCGATTTTGTCAGTAGAGGTGGTGATGCAAGATATTTCTTCAGATCTTCAAAAGACTGTCAACATTCATCCGACCATGAGAAATTTTTTGTCTGCCACAGGGTCTTGAAGAAAGGTAAACATCTTTCAACCGATCTCGAAATGAATCGACTGAGTGTGATGATCTTTCTATTGAGTTGCTGTATCTCTTTTTTGAGCTCGGATACTTCATATTGATGATGGCTTTAATTTTCTCAAAATTGGCTTCGATTTTCTGTTGTGATACAAGAAATCCAAAAAAAATTTCGAAAGTCACTCCGAACGTACACTTAATCGAATTCAACTTCATATGATGTCGTCGAAGTGTGCTGAAAGCTTCCTCCAAGTTTCGAACATGATCTGAGATTTGGAAGCTTTTCACTAGCATGTCATCCACATAAACTTCTATGTTTCACTCAATTTGTGCTTTAAAGATCTTATTGACAAGCCATTGGTAAGTGGCTCCAGTATTTTTTAAACCGAAAGATATTACTTTATAGCAATAGATGCCTTTGTCGGTTATGAAGGTTATGTACTCTTTGTCTTCAGGTGCCATTCAAATCTGATTATATCTGACGAAGGCATCCATAAAACTCAAGAGTCGGTGATCTAAAGTTGCATCAACTAGTTGATCAATCTTTGACAAAGAGAAACTGTCCTTCGGATAAGCTTCATTCAGATTTGTGTAGTCGATGCAGATTCTTCATTTTCCATTGACTTTTCTTACCATTATGATATTGACGAGCCAATTGGGATAAGTAGCTTTTCTGATGAAGTCAACTATGAGGAGTTTGTCGACTTCTTCGTCGATGATCTTCTATCTTTCAGGAGCAAAAGATCTTTTCTTTTATCTCACTGGCTTGACCTTCAGGTCAATATTGAGTCGATGAGTTATTACTTCTATAAAAATTTCTGGCATGTCTGTTGCCGACCAAGCAAAAATATCGGCATTTGCCCTCAGTAGATTTATTAATTGCTGCCGCTCTGGATCAGATAGCTATGATCCAATTTGGACCGTCTTCTCTGAATCTTCTTCTTTTAATGGGATGGAAACTAGTTGTTTGGCTGGTTCATCTCTCTATTTATTTTCTCTTTGATCTAATTTATCGATGGACAAAGAGTCTTTAGATTTATTATTTTGTGAGGAGACTAAAAAGCAGCGTCGGATGAGTTGTTGATCTCCACATATTTCTCCAACTCCATTTTTTCTTGAAAATCAGACTAATAAATGATATGTTGAGACTACTGCTCTCAAGGCATTAAGTCTTGGTCATCCGAGTATGGCATTATAAGCCGAAGAAACTTAGACAACCATAAATGTCAAAGGAATAGTACTGTATCCTGATTTAGTTTCTGCGATCAAGGAGAGAGAGATTTTTCCTTCCACAGTAACAGCATCTCTAGTGAAACCGACTAATGGTGTCGAGACTCTTCTAAGTCGATCCGTCGGTAGTCACATTCGAGAGAAAGATGAGTAACATGAAACATCTGTTGAACTTTCATGATCTACAAGAATATTTTTTACATCATAATTAGCTATCGTTGCTGAAACAATGACAGCATCATTATGGAGAGTTTGTATTCTCCGAGCATCTTCTTCTGAAAAAGTTATTATATTATCAAGTCATCGCTTCTTTGCCAACTCTTCTTCGAAAGTTACCCCCCAGTTTAGTCATCTGGAGATCATGTTGATCACTCCTGCGATCGGCCAATTGTTGATAGTCTCCTCAGTTTGCGGCTGAGGTTGTTGGTCAACAGGAGGTTAAGTCGGTTGATCCCTTCGAAACTTTTCAAGATAGCCTCATTGAATCAGGGCTTCTATCTCGTCTCTGATCTAGATGCACTGTTCGGTATCATGATCGTGATCATGATGGAACCGACAGTACTTCTTTCTGTCTCAACTCCTCGATGTTGCTTTCATTGGTAGAGGTGTCGTAAGTATTCTGCTCCTTCGATCTCCATCAAGATTTGTGCACGAGGAGCAAAAAGAAGAGTATAGGAGTCATACCTACTATAGTTCGACTTCGAACTCCATCTTCGAGGTGAAGCTCGCTTATTGAGAGGTGGCTAACTTGATTTGGCTAGAGCTCTACTTTTTTTTTATTTTTTCTTCTGACCTTTTTCATCTGTTTGGCATCGGTCAGAAGCAACTTCATCCGCACAAATGTATTTGTACGCACACTCAAAAAGTTCAGCATAGGTCCGAGGGAGAGTTTTGTCAAGAGAATAAGTAAATTTAGATTCTCTCATACCCCTTTTCATGGTCGATATAGTTATGTCTTCATTGAGGTCCCTGACCTCAAGCATGGCTGTATTGAAACGAGCCACAAAGTCTCTCAATGTCTCTATCTCACCTTGCTTGATTGAGAAGAGACTATCGAATGTCCGTGACGGCTTTCAACTTATGTTGAAGTGGGCCACGAAAGAATGTTTAAGCTGCTCGAAAGAATTAATGCTTTCCGACTGAAATCTGAAATATCAAGCTCGAACAGCCTTTCGAAGAGTTGCCAGAAAGTCAATGCATAAGAGGACATCGATTGCCCCTGGATAATCATGAGAGCCTTATAGCTCTTTAGGTGATCGATCAGATCGATGGAGTCACCGTATGACTTCATCTGTGGCATCTTGAACCGAGAGAAAATCAGTTCCTCCAGGATGTGCCGAGAGAGAGACTGGGCAGTGTGGAAGTCGTAGTCATTGGATGACTTTCGATCTTTCACTTGAAGTCGGACGAGCTGACAATCAATTTTTTGGAACTTACATTCATAGTCATCAAGTCGTCGTTGCTGAAAAACTCCGAGGGTGGAACCTCCTGAAGAATTCGAAGAAGAAAAAGCAGAAGGTATCCACGGTCGTTTCCCCTACTTGATATTGTGTGCACGAGAAGGAGAGGAAGAACACCATGAATGATGGGTGGCATGATGAGAGTTCTGAGAATGTGGTTGTCCGTCTCGATGGAAATGTCGAGACGGTCGCTCCGAGGATGAGGAAGGTGATCACAATGGAGGACGGCGGTTGTGTCTAGATGGCACCAACTATGCCACCGGTTGCTCCGTTGGTGGCTGCTGCTACTGCTGGATTTGTTGCTGCTGGAAGCTTTTGACTATCTCCATCAAAACATTCATTTGTTGCACGAGTGCAGCAATCTGCACGTCCGTGATGACCACAGGATGCGAGGAACTAGGCTCTGCTACCGAAGGTGGGAGAGGAGCATCTACCCGACGGAAAGAGTGCCTCATCAATCCAGTCGAGTGTTGGGCTCTAGTTTTCGGCATGGATGATTGTAGTTTATCCCCTTACCTGGCACGCCAATCTGTTGCGACCAACTCCTTATCGTCTATCGTCGGTGAAGAGCACCTGCAAAATCAAATTCTCACAGACCGGAGTTGTGTTTGGCGGAGACCCTCCGATGCTTAAGTCAGAGAGGAGTTGGTCAACAGTAGATAAAATGAGTAGCTGAGTCTTGACTCAGAATTATCTCTTTGTTATAGATGATCCTGATGTAACCGTCGAGCATGTGGTTTCGCTTTTTATAGTACTAAATTATCGGACCATTATTGTGGAGTTAGTAGGTCATTAATTTTTACTAATTGCCATGATACGTAGTTGATAACCGTTCACAACGGTTAGGATGTGTTGAACAGATAAGCCGACTGTATGTCAGTAATACTGATAAGTTGGTAGAAGATCCGAATGTACATCGGCTGGTAACTTTGATATGCCGATGGTCTTCGATCGGAGTAAATCGACTATTGTTGTTGGTCGATTGTATTGTCCCAACAGATATTATCGAAGAACTCCTTCAAGGAACTGAAGAGATTCTACTTTGCCTCAGCAGCCATCTTTCCAAATTAAGCATACTTCATGGCTTCCCCTCCCTCTTGAGTTATTGAAGTCAACTTTGATGGGGCAGTTAGGGTTCCTCTGCAGCATCTGGATTTATCATCAGAGATACATTTGGTAAAAGGCTGCCCCATGCAGTGTTGTTTTTGCTAGACTGCTGGGAGCTTGGTATAGAATGAAAGTTGCTATGTTGTGTTGTTAAGTGCAGGAAGCTTGATTCTAGTGCAGTCCTAGTTTGGATTAACAGATCATTTTCGTACAGCTTCAATAACAACCCTTTCTACAGGACATTCCTGTGTGGAAAGAGAAGTTACATACATATATATCTATGCGTGGCCTCCCATATCTTCAGAGAAGGGAATTAATCTACTAAATGGCTCACGGCTCAAGCATTGACTGGTGATTTCTTAATTCAAAAAGGGTGACCGTCTTCAGTCAGATTTGGCTTACATTATCAGATCTGATGCATATGGAGTTTGGTATCATAGAGTTTAATTGATGTTCTGTTTCGTTCTTATTCATCCCCCATGAGTTTTATAAATTTTCAGTCTATGTATAGAGTTCCTTTTCTTGTTAGTGATTTTGATCACTTGTGCAATGTAACTAGAAGGGAAAAAAAAAAAAAGCTAACCCAACTTAATCACATGTTTAATATAACTTCTAAACTCTAATTAACTAAATGTAAGGCGGTTGGCTAAGTATGTGGAAAATAATCGGTTTGCCATGATACATTGGGATACTCTTACCCCATTATCACGCATGCATGGGGTGGCAAAACAACTGAGTTGCTCGTATTTCGGTTTGCTAAGAGCTTGTTTAACCTCGGCCCAACAAGCACAAACCCTTTGTGGTATGTGGTTTGCATCGGAGAGTGCTCAGTGGCATTCGGTGTCCTCCATTAAGAGATAGGCGGCAATCAAACAAAAATATCTTATGTATCATATGCGATGTATCATTGTTGATAGCCATCTATCTTTTAACCATGGCGATTAAGTACTGTACAATAATATGTGATGCAAACCACGCATAGAAATACATTGAGCTGGAGACAGATCTCGGCATGTAAAAATTTCTTTTTTTTTCATTTAAAGTGTGCATATTCATATTTCTAAGAAAAAAGGTCCAGATTTACTCCCCCTATATTTGCTCTAAGAGATGTGGAGATGCATGACACTAGCTTATTTTATTAGAATTTGTTGCAGCCAAATTCCAAATCTCAAAGATCGAAGTTGATCTCATCGGATGGAAACTGAGTGAAGAACTCCTCGACTGGGAGACGAGGTGCTAAAACAGTCTCCGGGCTGGAGCTAGTCTGCAAAAAGGTCCTGATCGAAATATTTTCCAGTGAGGACCCTCTGATACTCAAATCAGTTGGAAATTAGAGAATAGGAAGAGAGTGGAGCATCTTGAGGCCTTTCTAGGACTTACCTGTAGCTCTTTTTTTTCTCTATTTATAGAAGGAGAGTAAGAATCGTACACACCGATGAGACTGGCCGTTCTTGGAAAATGCACATGGATTGCACCGATAGAGATCGCATTTTCGTTTTTGCGATGTGGAGCCAGCCGATGGTTGCCACTTGGGGATAGAATCTAATTTTGGTGGTTAGGTCATCCTTATCTGGCCTTTCCATGATCATGAAAAAAATAATTTTTCCAAAATTACCTCCTTATCAGATCGAGGCAACTTATCCAATTTGACTCATTACATACAACTCCTTCAAGTCGGCCATAGCTGACCCTTGCCTACTTTGGCTACGCCCCAAGTCGAGTCTATTGAGATCTCGACCATGATCGAGGACTTAGTCGACGGAGACTGATGTGGTGGTCCACAACAGTTATCCCCCACTCTTGAGTTGAAGCTCGAATCGAGGTCAGCTGAAGAGAGTAAAGACTCAAAACCAAGGCCGACCTAGTAAAGTCAAATATGCTTTAGAACCGAGCTTGGGCACCATTAGAGATCTAGACGCAAGTCGTAAATCGGCATTGCTGATCTCCTTGATCTGTTGATCTGGGCTATTGAAGCCATAGATCCACATGAGCTCAAGCATGACCAACCTCAGGCTACCACTTGGCAATTATCGATGGTGGCTAAATGAATCACCACCAAATCGAAGCCATCTGAGCTCCTATAAATAGATGGCAATTTTCTCAGATTTGACTTTACCGTACATAGTTCTACCATTCAAGAGAGGAGTGGGGTCCTCAAGTGATTTTCAGCAATCTTCAGTAATTACCATTGATAGCCATAGTCATCCTCGACTGTAATCGAGCTCTGAAATCTGATTCTCGAAGTCCATCCCTTGGGCTTGCTCAGTCATCCCCATCCTAGGTTAGTTTTTCTTTCTTCTTTCTCTCTCTTTTTTAAGTTTTGCTGAGGATGAGTACATGGGGCTCATCCCCTGACACTTGATCCTCCAATCGGGATCCATCTGATGGGGGTCTTGGGTCAAGTGGAGAGTCCTCCTTGGGGAGCTCCAAGGTAGAGGAGGTACCAAATTTTGATCCTTTTTGAGTGGCCTCTGTCCTCACCTATGAGGACTTGGAGGTCATCCATCTCCAATACCAGATTCCTACAAAAATTTAAGCCGGAGCTGGCCAGTCCCGAGGATGGATAGCTAAGCCTTCTTGAGGTCAGATCAAACTCTATGAAGAGTCCTTAAAAGTTGGCCTCAGATTACCTCTTCAATTATTTATTATAGATCTTCTTAGGATTTTTCAAATAGCTCTCTATAGTGTAGTGCCAAACTTATGGAGTTGAATCGACCATCCACCTCTTTCAGACATGTTTCTCATTGAAAAAATACCCCAAGGAGGTTGGATGGTGGTATGCTTCTCCTCAGATGGGCCGGTATCTTATTTCAGGTGCTCCTTCCTCAGTTCATAATTGGAAGGAACAATATTTTTTTATTTCTATCGAGCAGTCTTAGGATTTTGATAATTCATGAGGTCGATCATCCCCCTCTTCTAGATGTGTTTATCATTTAAGAAACACCCCAGTGAGGTCAGATGGTGGTATACTTCTCTTCAGATGGGGCAATGCCTTATTCAATATGCTCCTTCTTCAGTTCATAACTAGAAGTGTTGGAGCAACTTCTCCAAGTTGTGAATGTCAGGAAATAGCAAGGATTTGGTTGTGGAGGTCTTTGAAGGCCAGCAATCAAGTAAAATAAAAACAGCCTTCAGGATTTCAGCAGTCTTATAAATTCTGTCGGTAGAATTTTTTTCTGCGATTTAAACTCCTCCATTAGATCTAAAACTCACTTTTTAGAACCTAGAAGTACTCTTGATGAAGTCTTCAAAAAATAAAAGATGGGATCTGAAACTCTTCTTGGGCGGCCAAGAGGGGGCGCACAAACAGGGGGCGTGCACAAGGGGGTGCTGGTTTCTAGCGCCTCCTTTCTTTCCTTTTTGGGGTGGTGGCCAAGAAACCCAAGGTTTCTTGCTTCTAAGACGTGGAGAGGACCAGAGAGAAAAGAAAGAAGAGAGAGAAAATTAGGAAGAAAATGATTTTGTGTTCTTTTCGATTCATCAAGTCAGATACAATGTATGTTTATATACAGGGTCAATGTAACCCAACCCAAAAATCCCTTAGCTAACTTAATACAAGATTGTGCTCATCCAAGCCCATGTACACCCATGACTTGACCCAATCTCATAATATTGGACTCAATCCTAGTCCACATATAACTTAGCCCCTCAAGGCCCAAAATTTCTGGACCTCAAGATCCGAAAGACGGACAGCCTTTCGTCCTAGGACCCAAACTAGCCCTAGAAATCTTATGACCACCTCATGGACTTTGGACTTTGGCCTTAGCCTTGGTCCCTTAAGCTTTGAAAGTACCACATAAGGCCCAACAATCTCCATCTTGATATCCCAAGGCCTCAACCGACTCCATCCTGTCCATCAAGTACATCAGTGTCACATATTTTCAAAAACTGTCCCATGAAAGAACCTTCATCAGTGCATCCACTGGATTTTCCTTGGTGTGGACCTTCACCAGCTCTGCCTCACCTTCTTCCACAAGTTCTCTGATCTAATAATACCTGATATCGATGTGCTTTGTCCTAGCATGGTAGACAAAATTCTGTGCAAGTAACAGTGCACTCTGACTGCCGTAGTGCACCCTGATGGCCTCCTATACAAGGTCCATCTCCAACGCCAAATCCTTCAGTCATAGGGCCTCCTTCGCTGCCTCCTAACACCAATGTATTCCACCTCAGTCATGGATAAGGCCGTGATGGACTGCAAGCATGATCTCCATGAAATGGGACCTCCAAACAGGCTAAATACAAAACCTATCATCAACCATCGAGTGTCCACGTTTCTACCGAAATCCACATCCATGAACCCTCCTATCAGCCCCCGAGCCTCCTTGGATGTGTTGGAGAGTCCCTCAGCACCTCCTCACTGTCTGTAGCAGATGTCGACTCCAACAGTACCCGTCAAGTATCTGAAGATCCCCTTCAGTGCTCGCCAGTGCTCCCTGCCAAGCTATGCCATAAACCTACTGATCTGGCTCATTGTATGGGCAATATCCGGTCTATAACACACCATGACGTACATAAGACTCCCCACACTAGAGGTATATGACACTCTCTCCATCTTCTGAGCCTCCACCTTAGTCTGTGGCGACATCGTCTTCGAAAGTCTAAAGTGCCCGACGAGTGACAGCTCCATCGATTTTGCATCATTCATCTCGAACCTCTCCAAGACCTTCCTGATGTAACCTCTTTGAGATAAATGCATCACCCTCTTGGTTTGATCTCTAAAAATTTTTATACCTAAGATCTTCCTCGCAGGCCCCAAATTCTTTATCTCAAACTCTCAAGACAAGGCTGCCTTAAGTTCCTGCACAACCTTTCTACTCCTGCATGCTATGAGCATGTCATCCACATACAAAAGTAGAAACACCTTAGACCCATCCTCCAAAGATTTAATATAAACACAAGAGTCATACTCGCATATGAAAAGCCCGATGCTCCTCACATAAGAATCAAACTGCTAGTACCATTACCTCGATAACTGCTTTAGCCCGTACAGTGATTTCTGCAATAAACAAACCTTCTCTTCTGCTCCTAGCTCTCGAAATTCAGGTGGCCACTCCATGTAGATGCTCTCCTCTAGATATCCATGGAGGAACACCATCTTGACATCCACCTACTCTAGCTCCAAGTCTTGAGCTACAACAATGCTCAACAGCACCCTGATGGAAGTATGCCTGACGATGAGAGTGAAAACCTCATTGAAGTCGATGCCTTTCTTCTGAAAGTATCCCTTGACCACTAGCCTCATTTTGTACCTGATACCTCCCTGCTCCAAAGGCCCCTCCTTGCGTTGGTAAATCCACTTGCAACCAATGAATTTCTTCCCTTGTAGCAACTACACCAATCACCATGTCTCGTTCTTATAGAGAGATTGCATCTTCTTAGACATTGCTTGGACCCACCTCTCTCTATCCTGGCTCTCCATAGCCTCTTCGTAGGTGTAGGGGTCTTCATTCACTATCACCAGGATATATGACACCATATCTTCAAAGCCATATCATTTTGGTTGCCTGACATTCTTTTTGGGCTTGTGCAGTGCAACCCCGATATCCATCCTAGGTCCAATTTGCTTCTGCTAGACCTCCTGACTTCTTTTATCCATCCGAGCCCTCTTCACCTATGGAGACACTTTTGGGGAGTGCTCCACCTTAATACCAAGTCCTCCCGATGCACCTACAAGTGACAAAATAGAATAAGATGTTAGTTGTCCAGCGCTGCCCTACTGAACCTCCTGCTGCTCCTACTGCTCCTCCATGCCATCTCGCCTTTGGAGAATTGAATTTTCATCAAAAGTGACATCTCTACTGATGACAACCTTCTTCTCCAAGGGATTCTATAGTCGGTATTTCTTAACTCCTCGTGGATATCCTAAGAACACCATCTTTCGTGACCTGGCATCCAATTTGCTCCACTCACCAGCACCAATGTGCACAAATACCGTACATCCAAACACCCTTAGATGGCTCAGCTCAATCTTTTTTCTAGATCATTTTTCTTTTGGAATACCACCATCTAACTTAGTGTGAGGTGATCGATTTACCAAATAACAAGCTGTATCCATTGTATCAACTCAGAACACCTTAGGAAGCCCTACCTGCAGCCTCATGCACCGTGCCTTTTCCATAAGGGTTCTGTTCATTCTCTCAGCCACTCTATTTTGTTGAGGAGTATCTCTCATCGAAAAGTGCCTTTTGATGCCACACTCCTCACAAAAAAAATTAAAACTCCTTGCTAGTATACTCTCCATCATTGTCAGACCGCAGACACTTCAAGCTCCGACCTGTCTTCTTCTCCACCTCAGCTTTTCATACTTTGAATTTGATAAAGACTTCTGATTTCTCCTTCATGAAGTAGACCCATACCTTTCTTGAAAAATTATTTATAAAAGTCAAGAAGTATCTTATCCCATTTCTGACTGAAATCGGAGCCGGTCCCCACACATCAGTATGAACTAGTTCCAGTGGGACTGCACTGCGGGCTGAACTGCTGGCAAACTGCACTCTCCTCTATTTTTTCATCTGACATAACTCATATATCTTTGAGATACCTCCATCCAAATTAAAAATCAGACCATGCTTGCTCAGCTCCTTCATCCCACGATCTCCCATGTGGCCTAGGCGGTAGTGCCACAATCGGTGATTCCTCTGCTGATCTTGTGCTGCTGCTGCATTAGATTCTCCAGTCACCATAGATCCTTCCATCCTATAGAGGTTGTTCTCCATCCTCCTACCTCTCATCACTACCATGGCTCCATTTGAGATATTCAACTCCCCACTCCTGGCATGATTGCTAAAGCTATAGCCGCTCTGCTCCAGATAACCAAGTGACATGAGATTCTTCTTCAGATCTATGACGTGCTTCACATTAGTGAGAGTCCGTACCATCCCATCAAATATCCTCATCCGAATCTTTCAAATACCATCAACTCGACATGGGTGATCATCTCCAAGTGTCACACTCCTTTCATCTGTCTTGGTGTATGTAGCGACCAAGATCGGTTTGGGGTATAGTGATGCAAATAGACTGAATCCAGGGTCCATACATCGGTGTTTTGCTTATGACCATCTGATACTATCAAGAGGTCATCCTCCATCTCACTATCAGCCATCGTACTCAGTGCATCAGATCCTCCCTTATCTCCCTTCTTATTCTTCCACTGCGGGCAATGTCATTTGAAGTGCCCGATCTCGTTGCACTTGTAGCACCTGACTTCCTTCTTGCTCCTGCTCTTCCGAGACTTTGACCGTACACTTAACTTGCCTCTTTTTCTTCCTCTTCTAGATCTCTCCCCTACGGTCAAGCTCTTCTGGAGAGCACCTTCCTTGGTCAACTTCTCTCATTGTTCATTGGACTGCAACTCCGAGACCATGTCTTCATACTCTAAGATCTCCTTGCCGTAGAGCAGCGTTGTCACCAATGGATCATAGGAAGGGGGCAGCGAGCATAGTAGTAGCAACGACTTATCTTCCTCCTCCATCTTCGCTCTGATGTTCAGCAACTCATTGTATATCTAGTTGAATTTCTGGATGTGACCCAAAATATCTCCACCTTCCTGCATCCGAAGGCTGTATAGTCTCTTCTCAATATCAGCTTGTTGCACATATTTTTTCCATATACATAGTGTGCAACTTTGACCATAAACCTTTCAGGATCCTCTCCTCTAACATCGAATAGAGCACCGCATCTGTTAAACATCCTCTAATCACAGAATAAGCCTTCTTCTCCAGAGACCTCCATTGATGATCCGTCATTCCTTCAGGCTTCTCCTCCAATGCCTAATCCAGATCTACTTGAACCAAAAGATCTTCTACCCAAATTTTTCACATAAAAAAAATTTTTTTTCCATCAAACTTCTCAAAATCAACCTTCATGTTACTTTCCATGGCTGGATCCAAACCAAAAATACAACAAAACTCCAAGGGATTTGATAAATACCTTGATAGGGTCCTTGCTGAAATTTTAGCCTTTGAAGATCTTCAACTTCTGGAGTCTCCTTCTTTCTCCACATAATCCGTGCTCTGATACCAATTATTGGAGCAACTTTTTCAGATTATGGACATCAGGAAACAGCAAGGATCTGATTGTGGAGGTCCTTGAAAGTCAGCAACCAAGTAAAATAAAAACAGCCTTTAGAATTTCAGCAGCCTTATAAATTCTGTCGGTAGGATTTCTTTCTACGATTTGAACCCCTTCTCCACCAGATCTAAAACTGACTTTTTGAGATCTAGAAGTACTCTTGATGAAGCCTCCAAAAAATAAAAGAGGAGACCTAGAACTCCTCTTGGACGGCCAAGAGGGGGCACACAAACAAGGGGCATGCACAAGAGGGGCACTGGTTTCTAGTGCCTCCTTTCTTTCCTTTTTGGGGTGGCGGCCAAGAAACCCTAGGTTTCTTGCTTCTAGGATGTGGAGAGGATCAAAAAGAAAGAGAAGAAGAAAGAGAGAGAAAGTTAGAGAAAAAATAATTTTATATTCCTTTCGATTCATCAAGTTAGATACAATGTATGTTTATATACAGGATCAATGTGACCCAACCCAAAAATTCTCTTGGCTAACTCAATACAAGATTATGCTCATCCAAGCCCATGTACACCCATGATTTGACCCAATCTCATAATATTGGATTCAATCCTAGTCCAAATATAAGTTAGCCTCTCAAAGCCCAAAATTTTTGGACCTCAAGATCCGAAAGGCTGACAGCCTTTCGTCCTAGGGTCCAAACTAGCCCTAAAAATCCCATGACCACCTCATAGACTTTGGACCTTGGCCTTAGCCTTGGTCTCTTGAGCCTTGAGAGTACCACATAAGGCCCAACAAAAAGGAGCATCATTTTTTTTGTTTCGATGGAGTAGTCTTAGAGTTTTTATACTTCATGGGTTCGATCTTGGAGATCATCAAATAAAGCTTCGATGCTATCAGACATTAAGGAGGAGATCTTGAAGTTTGTTTTCAATCATGCTGCCCCTCCTCTTCATATCTTGCTTTCTGAGGAGATATTGTATAAGGTTTGATTGAGCCTGGCCAATCCTTAGGATAAGTCGACATTAATTTATGTTTCACCTTGATTTGTTTTAACTGACGATTATTGTTCTACAGACATAAAGCCTGAGGAGCTTGAGGCTCTGCATTGTGTTGCCAAAAGAAAGAAGTCTTTGAGTGACAGTCTTACCCTCAAGCAAGGCTGAACTGAGTCCATCCTTGTCCAGCAAACTGCTAGCTTTCCTTAGGCATCAATTCAAGGTTCAGCCCTAGGGAAGGGGGTTTCCTCCTCTGGAGCCCAGGTCATTCCTCCCATCAAATCAGTCACCTCGGGCAAACCAATTTCTCCTTCATCCACATCTTCATCTCTCCGAGGTATAACTACTTTGATTTTTGTGTGTATTTTTTTCTCATCGAGCCGATCTTCCAGCCTCAGCTTCTCAGATGCTCACTGCTCATCCCAGGTAGGGGGTCCAAGAATGAAGGTCGGGCTTCGTGAATAATCAAGTTGCCCATGAACTACTTTGGGCCGCTATTCTTTCGATCAATATCGAAGTGATCAATATAGAAAGTCCTAGATACCATGTTAAGGATTCTTATGACTCTCTTTCAGAAAAATTCAAAAAATTCTTTTCCTCTCTCCCCTCCTTTATTTTGACTTTGTTTATTCCTTAGCTTGTCCACCATGTGGACTATTTCATAGGCATTTTGAAGGAAGCTCGACTATTCTTAGAGGAGATCATGGCCTGAGTTGCTCAGGTCGAGAAGAATGCAGATGAGATCTCGGAGATGAAGGCGACAGCTGATAGAAAAATTCAATCCCCACAAGTTAAGGTAAGGTTGATGGAGGTCGAGGTTGCTGACACTCGGAGGATGAAGAATGTTGCTAATCATGTCCCTGGCCTCTACTCAACTCATCCGAGGATGAGAAGCACCCATTGATCATATCATGTCGTTGGCTTCCCTTGACTCCTATGAAGATGAAGAGCATCCATTGGTCGGGTCGTGTCACTGGCCTCTATGTGACTTATACAAGGATAGGAGCATCTAATGGTTGTATTACTGACTTCTGCTCGTCTCGTTTGAAGACTAGAAGCACCTATTGGCCATGTCATATTGTTAGCCTCTGCTCGACTTGTACGAGGATAAGGAGTGCTTGTTAGTCGTGTTGCATTGTTGGCCTCTGCTTGACTCATACAATGATGAGAAGTGCCTATTGGCCATGTCACTAGGCTCTCCTCAACTTGTATGGAATGAGAAGCACCCATTGGCCATGTCATATCACTAGCCTCTACTCGACTCATACGAGGATGAGCAGTGTCTATTGGCCATGTCGCTTATCTTTGCTCAACTGTTATGAGGATAAGAAGCACCCATTGGCTGTGTCTCTAGCATCCACTCGACTCATTCGAGGATGAGGAGTGTCTATTAGCAGTGTCATATTGCTGGCCTCCACTCGACTCATACAAGGTCGAGGAGCATCCAAGTCATGTTATATTGCTGGCCTCCACTTGACTCTTACGAGGATGAGGAGTGTCCATTGACCTTTTTTATTGAAGATATTGGAAAGATGTTTTTGATCTACAAAAAATGAATCTTTATTGCTATTAGTAACAATTACATCAGGGATAATAAATTCATAAATTTTTAGCATTCCAAATTCAAGAAACTAGTTTCCATCTAATCGACAAAGTTGGTAGGCTTTTGAGTGCACCACCTCATCGATGTGATACGGACCTTTTCAATTCGGTGATAGCTTTTCCTATTCTTCTAGGTGAGACACTTTAGTTATTTATAGGATAAGGTCTCCTACTCAGAAGGCTTTTCTTCTAATTCTTGAGTTACAATATTGAATCACTTTTTGTCGATAAGTCACCATCCGAAGTCAAGCTTGCTCTCGCATCTCCTCCAACAAGTCCAGGTTTGTCCTCAAGTCATTTGAGTTGCTTTCCTCACTGAATTTCTCCACCCTGAACAAAGGAAGGCCGACTACAAGTGTATCACAGCTTCAATCTCGAAAGCCAAGTTAAACGATGTTTCTCCAATAGAGATTTGTTGCATTGTCCAGTAGGCCCAAAGTATGTTATGGAGCTCTTCAACCTATAGTCTTTTGGCTCAGTCCAGTCTTATCTTCAGTCCATGCAATAAAGTTCATTAATTAGCCACCTCGGCCTCACTATTACTTTGAGGGTGCACGATCGAAGTCATGTGGTGTGTGATTCCAAGCTCTCTATAGAATTTCATGAACTTCATATTATTGAACTAGTGTCCATTGTCTGTGATGATGGCTCATGGTAGGCCAACCTGTAGATGATGGACTTGCACATGAAGTCGTGAACTTTGGTTTTAGTGATACGTGCTAGCACCTCTACTTCTATCCACTTTATGAAGTAGTCAATTGTAATGAGTAGGAACTTCTTTTATGCTGTAGCGATTAAGAAGGGCCCAAGGATATCCGTCCCTCATTGGATGAAGGGCCAAGATGTTATGATTGGTGCTAAGAGAGTTGAAGGCCAGCATTGGATATTAGTATTCCTCTAACATTGATCATACCTTCGCACTAGATCAGTTGCATCCTACTATAGCATCGGCTAGAAATAATCTTGTCGCAATACCTTGTAAGCAAGAGCTCTGCCCCCAAGGTGGTTACTGCAAGTGCCTTCATGAACCGCTCGAAAGGCATTATTTGCTTCTAATAGGCGGAGGCATCAAAGCAATGACAATGAGTAGGACTTTATGTATAACTTTCCATCATATATCAAGTACCGGGGTGCTTGGTGTTTTAATTTTTTAGCCTCCTCATGATTAGCTTGTAGAGTTTTATCCTTCAAAAATTAGATGATTGGATCCATCTAGCTTGGCTCGAGATCATTTTGCATCACTACAGCCTCTTCGATGCTTTAATTTTTTAGTTTCCATATATTAGCTCCTTTTGATGTCGATAACTCCCATGGTGATAAGCTTTGACAAGAGGTCAGCTCTAGCATTCTCAAACCTCGAAATTTGTTCAATACTTAGAGATGCAAGGTCAGATATGAGATCTTTCACTTTTTGTTAGTACTTAATAATATTAGGTTCTCATGCCTCATATTCGCCTCGCATTTGATCGACTACAAGCAATGAATCACTATAGACCCTCAGATGTCAAACTCCCAACTCCTTGGTAATTTTAAGTTCGGTCACCAAGGCCTCGTATGCAACCTCATTATTTAAGACTTTACATTTGAAGTGTAAAGTGTATTCAGCAACTGCACCTTCTATGCTAGTGAGGATCAGCTCGACCCCAAATCCTATTGCATTAAAAGAACCATCCACATAGAGAACCCAGCACTCCTCAGGTTCTCCGACTTCAAGTTCTAGCATGGATTCCTCCTCTTTAAGGAAGGTGCATTCCAAAATGAAATCCACCAATATTTGAGCTTTGACAGATGGTTGGAGAAGGTATTTTATATCAAACTATCTGAGCTTAATGGCCCATTTAGCTAGCCGAACTGAGGTCTCAGGTCGATGGAGTACCAACCAAATGGGTTGGTCAGTAAGCACCATGATCGATGCACTTGAAAGTATGGATGTAGGCTTTTTGCTTAGATTATAAGCATGTACACCACTTTCTCTAGCTTCGTATACCTGATCTCCGTGTCATGAAGGACTTGGCTTGCATAATACACTGGCTTTTGGAGCACACCTTCTTGTCAGATGAGCATCAAACTGACTGCTTGAGGGAGACTGCATGATACAAGCATAGGACTTCATCTAACTCTACTTTGCTGAGAAGTGGTGGGGAGCTGAGGTACCTCTTCAGCTCATCAAATGTAGCTTGGCATTCTTCCATCCATCAAAAATCTTTCATTCACTTAAGAGCTCTAAAGAAGGGCATGGTCTTTTCCATCGATCTTGAGAGGAATCTGCTAAAAGCTGTGATTTTTCCTATAATACATTGTACTTCTTTAACTATTCTTGGTGGAGTCATCTTCTGGAGTGCTCAAATCTTCTTTGAATTTATTTCAATTTCATGCAACAACACTATAAAGCTGAAAAACTTACCAGAGGTGACCCCGAAGGCACACTTGTTGTGGTTGAGCTTTATATGGAAGTGTCGCAGTATTGTGAAGGCCTTTTTGAGATTGACAATGTGGTATTTAGTAGTCCTACTTTTAATCAGTATGTCATCTATGTACACCTTCATGTTTCTCCCAATTTGCTCCTTGAAGATCTTGTTGATGAGCCTCTGATAAGTTGCTCACACATTCTTTAGTTTGAAAGATATAATCCTATAACAAAAAAGATCTTTGTTAATAGTAAAATCTATATTTCTCTACTATAATCAGATCCATATGGCCTTCAAGAATGAGGAGAGGAGTTGGTCGATCTAAGGTAGCATCCATCAGTTAGTCGATCTAAGGTAGTAGATAACTATTGTTGGGGCACACCTTATTCAGATTCGTATAGTCCACACATATCCATCATTTTCCATTCGCCTTATTGACTAGGACTACATTGGCTAGCGATGAAGCTAGCCTTCAAGAGTTTGCCCATCTCTTCTTCTATGACTTTTTTGTTGCTCTGATGTGAAGCTTCTCTTCTTTTGTTTGATAGAATGATGCTCCAAATTCATATATAGATGGTGGAAAATGACTTTCGAGTTTATACCTAATATGTCCGAGGCCAACCAAGTGAAGACATCCACATTGAATTGAAAAAATGAGGCGAGATGCTGATGGTCCTCATCATTCAGATTAGAGCTGACCTAGACTATTCTGGTCAGGTCAGACTCCTCTAATATAATCAGAATGAGGTCTTCTATCAACTGGCCTCTTTGCTCCATCAGCTCATCCCAAACATCGAGCTCTTCTGCGGACTGAGGTTCCATAAGGGCTTCTCCATATAGGATTGCCATGTTACATTCCTTAGCCAGCTTTTAATCTCCTCAGACTTCGTCTATCTCATGTAAAATGGGAAACTTAATCAACAAATGATAAGTTGACACCATGGCAAGGAGGGTATTCAATCCTAGTTGACCTAATATAGTATTATAAGCAGATAGGATTTTTATGACCGAAAAGTTAACCTGGATAGTTGACTGCTTTGAAGCTCATCCTACAGTCATCTAGAGAGAGATAACCACTTCTACTGATACAATATTACCAGAAAAACTAACAAGAGGAGAATCAAGTCTCCTCAACTGATGAAAGCCAAATCCATTCTTACAAGGCACCATAAAATAAAATATCTGTAGAGCTTCCATTATCAATTAAAATATGGCATACATCATAGTTCAAAAAATTCAAAGTCACTATAACTGGATCATCATAAGGATATTTTATACCCCTGAGGTCGGCATCAGAGAAAATAATTCCTTCATCTTCAGTCTTTCACTTCATCTGCTTCTCCTCAGCTCGATCGGGCTCTGAGGTCAGATTGCTAAGCTGCCCCCTAGAGATGGTATAGATCACATGCACTATTGGTGTATTCTTGGGGACTATTGGGTTGGAATGGTTCGGATCTGGTTTCCTCTCAATTCAACTATTTTTTGACATACCTCCTTGGTCATCCCCGCCTGATGAGCACCTCGATCTCATCTTTAAATTATTGACATTCCTCAGAATTATGATCATGGTCCTGATGGCATCGATAATATTTTCTAGTATTCCACACATGAGATGGGGCTGTCATCTTTCTCGACCACGGTAGATCTCCTTGGTGCTCATCTCTATCAATATCTAGGTTCAAGGTGCATTGAGAGGGGTATAGTTATTAAATCTCTAAAATGAAGATCTAGATCGACGACATCTGGGCAGAGACTTCGCCCGATTATCATGAGGTGTCTGGGATCGATATGATCTTTTATCACCTTGTCAACCTTTATGCTTATGCTCCCTACCTTTGTGCTCATTGCCTTTCTTCTCTTCCCCAAGCTCGTTGGAGTGCTCCCCATGCAAAGCCCATGCCTCCTTTATATTTGAGTACTTTTTTGCTTTCACCACATCTTCATAAAGTCTTTAAGATACCTCTTCTCGAGTGAAGAGCAAATCATTCTTGAGCAATCTAGCTTTGAGAGCAGTCATAGCCACCGATTAATCCAAGTCACGCACTTCTAAGGTCACAGCATTGAAACAATTGATGTAGTCCTAGAGAGACTCGCCCTCTTGTTGTTGGATGCTGAAAAGGTGAGTTCAAGTCGTAATGCTGTCAATGACTGCTGATGAAGTTGCAAACAGTCGACTAAGCTACTCGAAGGAATTAATCGAGCCAAGTTGAAGGCTTAAGTACCAATATCGAATGGCCTTTTGTAAAGTGGATGGGAATAATCATCAAAGAATTGCATCAATTATCCCATGGAGGAGCTTCAGAACTTTGAAGCTCTTGAAGTGATCAATGGGATCCAAGGTCTCATTGTACGGCTCTAGTTGTGGCACCTTAAACTATGGGGGAAGTGGCTTATCCATGATCCTTCTAGAAAATGGAGGATTGATGCTAAAGCTGAGCTCTATTTCTTATTGTTGAGTTCAGCCCTGCAATGCTTTGATCCGTTGCTACATTTCCTAAAATCTCTTCTTTACCTCAGCATCCGAGCAGCGTAGGGCTCTCGATATCAAGGAGAAAAGTTGTTTGGGATGGAGTCCTTCCCTGACTGTAGGATCGGTGAGCACCTATGTTGTCCTCAATCGAGTTTTGTAGGTCAAGTATTGTGTCGATTATACCCCTATCTCAGACTACGAGGAGGTGAATGCTATGTTGTCTATCTAGCATGATCTTGATGAGAAGCTTCTAAAGTAGGTTGAGGTATAGTAGCTTGCTGTATTCCTTTCATCATGGCAATCAGAACTTGCATCGGCTGGATGAGACTGTTAAATTGATCATTGGAGACCGCTAGAGTAGGTTGAGGGGGCGGTGGTGCCTAGACTGATTCGAGCACAACAGCTTCCTATTGAGCATCATTGGGTCATGTACTATTGGAGCGGTGAGAGACATTTGAAGCTCTTCTTCGCAGCCTAATGTCGAAGTGCTCTCTCTCGAAACGAGTGCTGAATGTAACTGCAAATGTCTTCCTCTAGTGCCAATCTGTTGCTACCAAATACCAATCTCAAAGGTCAAAACTGATCTCATCAAATGGAATCCAAGCAAAGAACTCCTCAATCGAGAGATGAGGTGCTGAAGAAGTCATCTCTGGCTTGAGATGGACTACAAAAAGTCTCTAATTGAAATGTTTTTCGATGGAGATCCTTCGACGTTCAAGTCGGTTAGAAATTGAAGAATAGAAAGAAAGCAGAGCATCTTGAGACCTTTTGAGAATTATCTAGAATCTTCTCTTTTTTCATTATTTATAAAGGGGAGTAAGAGTCATACACACCAAAAAAACTAGCTATTCTTAGAAAGTGTATATGATTACACTAGCAGGGATTGTGTTTCCACGTTTGCGATGCAAAGCGAATCAATAGTTGCCATTTAGGGACGAAATATGATCTCGATGACTAGATCTTTTTTATTTGACTTTTTACGATCATAAAAGAAATTATTCTCTCAAAATAACTTTTTTACCGGATCGAGGCAATCTGTCGAATTTAACTCATTACGTATAACTCGTCTAAGTTGGCCGTAGCCAACCCTTGTCTGCTTCAACTACGCCAACTTCAATTATGATCGTAATCTAATTAGACCAGATGGTGATCCATAATAAAATTAATTTTTTTTTTAAAAAAAATATTGGAACATAAATTTTGATTCATTTTTTTTTTTATATAGAATATCGACATTCATTTTGCCGAAAGGGGACCCAAAAGGGTCTAGATTCATCGGACTCTCTTTTTATCTGTTTTAAGAGGTGAATATTGTTGTGTCTGAGACTGCGAGAGTAGCAGCCACCACATACAAGCGGCGGGGAAGCGAAGGACATAAGATGGGAGTGGAGGTGGATCCAGCCTTCGTCCAATCTCCCGAGCACCGACCCGACCCCACCGTCGTCGAGGCTAGCGGTATCCCACAGATCGACCTCTCCCCCTTCCTCCGCTCCCCTATCCCGGAAGCCGGCGACGCCTTCCCGCCGGCCCAGTCGGATTTACTGGAGGAGGTGGAGGCGGCGTGCCGGGATTGGGGCTTCCTCCAGGTGATCAACCACGGGGTTCCATTGGAGCTGGTGGAGCGAGTGGAAGCCGCGGCGAGGGGCTTCTTCGCCATGCCGGTCGAGGAGAAGCGGGCGGTGCGGCGGGACGAGGTGAATCCCTTGGGTTACTACGAGGCGGAGCACACCAAGAACGTCCGCGACTGGAAGGAGGTCTTCGACTTTGTTGTCGAGGAGCCGGCGGTGATCCCCTCGCCGGCGGAGCGCGCCAGCGTTGGGGGCGGTGTGTTGATCGAGCTGTGGAATCAGTGGCCAAACTATCCCCCAGAATTCAGGTGAGAATTGATCATTTTAAAAAAAAAAAAAAAAAATCAGAAGTAGCCGTTGATCAAGAATCTAGAGATCCAAGGAAGACAAATCTAGTTGTTTGGGTTTAAATCTGGATCAAATCTATTACTTATTGCTCGTAACTCAGGGGTCTGAACATTTGGTACAACCATCAGTGAGGGAACACTCCTGTTTGTTTTGCTGTAGTACGGTGGTTAGATCTTTTTTTTTAGTACAAATTTTGTGCAGGTTAAGAAGAGTTTTGTCCTTTCTTTTTCCTTTTTGTAACTGTTGATCTGCAATGATTTCTTATCTATTGCACTTGCTTCCCAAAATATAGATTTTTATTTTGGCCATTAGCTTTGAGCTACATTTGATCCTCATCACAATGTTTATGTGTTCAACATTATCCTTGTAAATTTTAATAACAATCTCAGTTATCAATATGTTTCCTGGTTCTGTGCTATGCATAAATATGCCTAAAAGTCTAAGTCCACAAGTGATGATGCAGGGGGATTAATCTCACCATCACTTTCAAGAAAATCGCAAGAAAACCAACATTGAAAATTGGAAAAACTGCACTTCCTCTGAATGGACCCTTCAAAAAAAAAATAAAACTAGCCAAAATTTCAGTACAGTACCATGAAACAAATACATGATCACATCCCTTGATCTTGGAATTCGAGTTTTGAGAATCCAGATTCAGAAACTTATAAAATTCACGAGAAGACATACATGAACTAAATAATTTTATCTCAGGAAGCTCACCATATGGATTGAAAGCTACATCAAAACCTAATCAAAATGTTGATGTTCATCAATTTTCCCATTGCTTGTGTGTAGAGAAGCCTGCGAGGAATATGCCAAAGCTGTTACAGGCCTGGCATTCAAGCTGCTCGAGCTCATTGCACTGACCTTAAACTTGCCAGCGAAGCGATTGAACAACTACTTCAAAGATCAAACCAGCTTCATCCGCCTCAACTACTATCCTCCATGCCCCTTTCCGGATCTTGCTCTTGGTGTCGGCCGCCACAAGGACTCTGGAGCACTAACCATCTTGTATCAGGATGATGTTGGCGGTCTCGATGTTAGGAGGCAGTCCGATGGCAAGTGGGTCAGAGTCAAGCCCATCCCCAACTCTTTGATCATCAATATTGGTGACATTGTTCAGGTGCCTAGGCATCAATTGAATGCTTAACTTACATATTTGATGATACTACCATTGATTTCTAACATATAATTTTCATGAGTAATTACTATATTGTAATGGTGACAGGTTTGGAGCAATGATAAGTATAAGAGCGCAGAGCACCGGGTGTCGGTGAACACAAAGAAGGAGAGGTTCTCCACTCCATTATTCTTCAACCCTGCTCATTATGTGATGGTGAAGCCATTGGAGGAGCTGGTGGATGATGAGAAGAGCCCGGCCAAGTATGAGGAGTATAACTGGGGAGAGTTCTTTAAGACAAGGAAACTCAGTGACTTCAAGAAGCTAGAGGTGGAAAACATCCAGGTCTCTCATTTCAGGAAGCCTGAGTGAATACTAGGCTGCTGCATCTTGTGATTAATAGTGGGTAGGCTGTCCAATGATCAGCACAAAAGAGTTGGTTATGGTAATTAGCTGAGGTGACATGGTAGCAACAAATTTTATAAATTTCACAATTTTACGAACCAGCTGCTTTTTTATTAAAATGAAATCATCAATAAGGTTATGGATATCCAGTTCAGTATAAAAAAGCATAGAGGGAAATGAGATTGCACTGAAATTATAATCAAGCAAGCCTGTTTGATGCTGAAACTCCATTATGAAATGTAAACAGACCTTATATTCCCCTTGTCTAACCAGTCATTTAGACATCAGTCAAATTGATCATCGAGGATTGTTGGGGGATCTTTGCTATTAAGAGTATAAAGGGATGGTTTTATGATGTGAAAGAAGCAGAACTTGGGAGAGTTTGATTGCTTCCAAATTGCAGCTATCTTGTATGGTTTGCCAGCATTTGTTGTTGTGAAAATGTGTTGTTAAATATCTCCAACTTAGTCTTATATGATTTCGCCATTTGGTTGTCTAATACCGACAGAGATGTGGATCCTGCAATTAACATATACGTAAAATTAGCTCCTAAAGGTAATGATTTTTTTAGAATTTTAATGTTGATAGCAAAGGGAAACGGATGAGGTAAAGGGGGTGGAGAGAGCTGTATGGTCTTGTTTACATAAAATAAATAAATAATGCAAAATAAAATATTTTTATTCGTTACAACCACTCCGATTAATTGGTTGATATAGATATGTTATAGAATAATGCCCTGATGAGGGTTCAAAGCTGTGGTCAAAACACATCTACATTAGCATTCATGAAATATGAACCTATACAAAGTTTCTAATTTGGCTCAAGAATTTCCCTTATAAAACTTATAAATATAATAAATATGTTTTTTTTTTCATTTTTAAATTGTTCCTATGTGAACTTAAAGTAGGTGCCTGCTATTGTCCCTTAAGGCCTAAACACCTCCAATTTCAAACTTGTTTTAGAAAATTTATTAGAACATTACTTTGTGCATGTAACGAGAGATGCACCCAGCAACTGACAATCTTTTGTATTTCTTCTCGAAAAGTAAATTTATTTGCTTTGCTTATTCTTATTTGAAAGCTGCTCCATTTTATTCGGATGTTATTATAAAAATTATGCTTTATTTTTCTTTTAATTAAATATTTTATTTATAGGAGATGCGCAATGCACGTACTAGATACTAAAAGAATATAATCTAAAAAATTATTATAAGGGAGGGATTCTCCGCAAGCTAAAGCCACGACACGGACACGTCGCCTGGCTCTCCGCATACTATATCAACGCTGCACTTTCTTCCTTGGATTCCACTCCATTCCTCTGTAGCACCGATCCGCATCACGATACGAATTAAATAGTTTCCCATCACGAGTGAATACAGTAAATCGAGAGTACGTTCAAGGTGTAAACGACGTTCGCTTTCGTCGTTCTTAGATGCTGTTGGAGAAATTTTAAAGTGAACCGATAATATAAAAAAATTGACAGATATTCAGTCTATTATATTTGTATCAATATGTCTCAGTCACATCAATAATTGATCATAATTTATTTATTTAAATTTAATAATTTCAATCAAAATTTTTCCGGCCAAATATTCGATCTTTGATTGATCAGCATTGATCCGACTCCTGATCGTCCGGCTCTTAGTTCCAACAGCTACTCAGTCAGCACCTAAGACCGATTCCTACTCAAACAACTTCCTCTCCTCCAACTGATAGTCGTTTGTAAATTTTAACCATTTTCAGACAGATAAAGCACATATTACGGCCAATCCTCTGTTACGCCTAGCTCCAGCAAAGAGCAACTGCAAAAGAAGTCTACAGATCGAAATTATGTCCGACAAAAATCTCCGATGCTTGAATCAGTGGAGAGTGATGAACAGCAGATAGAATATTCAAAATGACAGAGTGTTAGCCCAGAAGCCTTTTACCAAAATTGTTCATTTATCTCACTTTTATAGATAATTAACTGGTAACCGTTTGTTACGGTTAGACGCATGGATCCCGATTATTTCGACACTATATGATCGTGAGATGGGCAGCTAAAATTCTTTGATGATCATATGTGGCCGTTATGCATTTTTTGCACTGGTGATTTCTGATATATCGATTGCATATCGGTAATCTTGTTGTACCGATTGTATGTCGGTGTATATAGTGCATCGGCTGATCGTCAATTGATTATTCTGACATACCAACTATTCTTGTCAACTCGGTTCTAGAAAGAAATTGGTTGAGAATCTCCAACTATTTGTGGGTGTAACTGATTGATAGTCGAAGGTTCCATTTATTCCACCAACTGAGAGTCGGGTTCACCGACTATGAATTAGGAGAGTAAACTCAATTGCCCCAACAGTGCAGTACGATTTTGAATCGGCTAGTATCTAGCACCGAGCCCTAGTCGAGGCGTGCTTTTTTTTACTCTCGCTTGATTTGTCGACAGTATGGAATCTCGATCATCATCTTGTATCCGATCCTTAGTTGTGTAATACCAACCTTTGGTCGACCAGTATCTTTGATCGACCCTCATCAAGTGGCTCTCAGTGCCAACCTTTGGTTGTCCATGACTTGGTGTTGACTCCTAATCAGCCAATATCCAATATAGATTCATCATCAATCAACACCAAGCCCTAATCGGTCTAAACCGACCAAATCAAAATTCAAAAAGTTTGCGCCATTCTGATAACAATCATCAGGGAGTAAATAAGGCAACCATGATCTCCATAACGCAAAAATCTCTCAAACAGTTGGCATATTACGTAAAATCTGCTTCAAATCTCGTATAATCGTGCTAGCCCATTTGCCAACTATGACTTTGATCTCTGTCTAGAAAAGGAGACAAAAAGAGAGACCCAGTATGTAACAATTTTAAGCTCCATACTTCTCTATCTGTTGGTTCTACTAGGTGACTTGAGCATCAGAAGGTCCCTATCGAAATAATTATCGGTTTAGACTTTTTACAGGTATACCCCCAAAGATCCCTGTTCACACCTACAACTCCACAAATCCGGTGTCAACGAATTTTAGCAATAATATATTGGTACTAGAGGAAGGGTCTATCCCAAATTGAGAAGCGTAAATCTAGGACAATATCAGCATGCCACCAAAGAGAATAGCAACTTCTCGTCAAGCACGATCCCACAACACCGGTGCAGCAGCCTCGCAGCAAGAGGAGAACCATGCCAACCAGTCGGCCCTGCCACCTCTGACGGGAGTCTCGCTCCCTCGCCTACAGTGATCACGATGGAGCAGTTCAATTGCTTTTTCAGTAGATTCAAAATCTAACAGCGGCAGTCCAAACAATCCAGGTCGTTCCTACGCCACCTCCTGTGGAATAGGTGCCACCACCTGTGGTGCAGACGGTTCCTCCGCCACCTCTTGCGGCACGATTTATATCGGCCTACCTCCAGTAGACTTTCAACCTGCAGCATTGCTGTCTTATACTAAAATAGTTCTACCACCTCCACCTGAGCAGTCCTAAATTTCAGAATGATACGCTGCTCACCAACACCACCCCAGAAGCCCAAAACCAAGAAGGCAATGCTCCTTTAGCCCCCAAGCAAAGCATGATTCAAACTCAGGTCATCGATCTCCTTATGAATTAGCAACTCATGCCGCTCGAGATCCTGAAATCAAGTGGAGGCTCCAAGAGTTGAACCAACGGATTGAAGCAATCCGTAACCACACCTCTCCATCACCTGATGAGTTTGATGGTGCTCCACCTTTCAGCTCTGAAATAATGTGGAAACCACTCCCATGACATTTTCAAGTGCCTCAGTTGGAGATGTATGATGGGACCACCGACCCTACTGATCATCTAGGAAGCTTCAGGGCGAAAATGCTCCTCCAGGGGGATTCAGATGCCATCCTTTGTCAGGCCTTCTCATCGACTCTCAAGGGAGCCATCCAATATTGGTACTCTGGTTTGAAACCGAGGTCAATTCACTCTTTCTGGTAGCTAAGCCGATCCTTCTCCAATCATTTTGTTAGTAGTCGTCGGTAGCAGAAAAGATCTGACTTCCTCTGCACTATCAAGCAAAAGGAGAGAGAAATACATTCTTTTATTAACCGTTTCAACTTGACTAAATTGGAAGTGTACGACCTTGATCAGTCAATTGCAATATCAGCCCTAATGAATGGGCTGCAAAAGAATGACATCAAGAAGTCTCTGGTAAAAACCTATCCCCGCGACTATGCTGACATGCTGGTCCTGGTAGAGAAGTATGCGCGAACGGAGGACATGCTCGCATTAAAAGTTACCAACTCTTCCATGACGAAGGGAGAAACACAGTAAATCAGGAAGAATAAATTACAAAAAGGGAGGAGAGGCCCAGACAGCGTTCAAGATCTCTGCCTCATCGGCAAAAAAATGATTCTCCTCCCAGAAATCGCCGGTCGAGAAGTCCTCGATGGAGAGGACGGCATGCCTCTCCACCCAAAAGATTCAATAACTACACTCTCTTAACGGAGTCAAGGGAGATTGTGCTGATGCAAATCAGGGGACAAATTCCAGAGGCCACACCAATGCGGACTCATCTGGCTTGAAAAAATTCTTATAAATATTGCCTATATCATAAAAATCATGGTCACGATATGGAGGAGTACTTACAACTCCGAGATGAGATCGAGGAACTCATCAGGCATGGCCATCTAAATCATTTCATTCGGTGCAGGAGAGAGCAGGAGAACCGACAAAGATCCCTACAGCCCCAGGAACAACCATCACCGGCCGACCCCCAAGAAGACGAGCCCCAATCGAAATAATCAATGTAATTACTGGGGGGGTATCGCAGGAGAAATTTCAGCGATGAAGGAAGGTCCACAAGGAGAAGGATAGAAGAGCCAATCACTTTTATTAAAGAGGATACTCAGAAATCTAATTCTTGCACCATGATGCGGTGGTTGTATCTATGAATATTGATAAGCATCTTATATGTCGCATTTTGGTTGATAATAAAAGCTTAGCCGATATTTTGTATTTTGATGCTTTTGAAAAAATGAGATTATCTCCTAACAGACTCAGGAGAGTGGAGGCTCCATTGGTCAATTTCACTGGTGATGCAATCCCAGTGGAGGGGGTCGTCATGCTACCCGTAAAAGTAGGCCTATACCCACGTTAGGCCACTGCCCAAATTGATTTTCTTATAATCCGAGGACCCTCGGCCTACAATACAATTCTTGGATAACCTAACCTGAATGCATTCTGTACTACTGTATTGACCTATTGCCTGAAAGTGAAGTTCCTCACCACCCATAAGATTGGGGAGATCTATGGAGATCAAAATCTGACACGGCACTGTTATCACATCTCATTGTAGGAAACCAAAACTATGGAGACCTACCCTATCGAGGGACTAGATACCCATGACGAGCTGGCAGAAACTTGGGGAGAACCGGTCAAAGACCTCATCTCTATTCACTTGGAGGATAGAAATAAAGAGCATACGGTACAGATCGGGTCAAATCTGGATTAGGTAACTAAAGAGCAGCTAATCTTATTTTTGTAGAAGAATGCGAACATATTCGTATGGGCTCTGACAGACATACCAAGGATCGACCCCTTGGTGATGGTGCACAACCCGAACGTGGATCTGAAGTACCATCTATTCAAACAAAAAAAGAGGAGCTTCGCACCAGAGCACCAAAAGGCCATTGTCGAGGAAGTTAATAAGCTCCTTGATGCTGGTTTCATCCGATAGGTCTAATATTCCAATTGGATATTCAATGTGGTCATGGTGAAGAAGGCAAACAGCAAATAGTGGATCTATATAGACTTCACTAATTTGATCGGCAATGCGAGAAATGCCTTTGATCGACAAAGTGAGAAATGTCTTTGATCGACAAAATGTGGAATACATTTGATCGGCAATGCATGAAATACCTTTAATTGACAATGCGAAGAATGCCTTTGATCAGCAAAATATGGAATGCCTTTGATCGGCAATGTGAGGAATGCTTTTGATCGGCAAAGCGAGGAATGCCTTTGATCAGCAAAGCATGGAATGTCTTTGATCGACAAAATGTGGAATGCCTTTGATCGGCAATGCATGGAATGCTTTTGATTGATAATGCAAAGAATGTCTTTGATCGGCAAAGCGAGGAATGCCTTTGATCGATAAAGTGTGGAATGCTTTTGATTGGCAATGCGTGGAATATTTTTGATCAGCAAAGCATGGAATGCCTTTGATCGGCAAAATGTGGAATGCCTTTGATTAGAGGCGAAGAATGCCATTGATCGGCAAAATGTGGAATGCTTCTGATCGAAATGAGTGGAATGCCTTTGATCGACAATGAGTGAATGCCTTTAATCGGCAAAATGTGGAATACGATCTTAACTTGTTTGTTTATGATAAAAAAATATAAATATATATATATATATATATATATATAGAAGCTGAGCACGTGAATGAAAGAGCTATTATTTCATTTCATTAAAATATTTACAAGGATCCAACTAGCTCTACAGCGATCTTACAAAAAAAAAGGGAGAAAAAGAAAAAGCCTCCCAAATTTTTAGAGTTTAATACAACGTTTCTCCATCTGGATCAAGCTCCACAGTAGGATCTAACTCAATCGACTTGACTTTATCAATAGCGGAAGGTCTCCATCATCCTTGTCATGATGTACTCAGCGAGGAACTATAAACTCGAAAAATCTATAACTATATTTTTGCTTCTCACTCAGTTGCATTAAGGCTTCATCCAAGTTCACTTCCAGAAAAGGCAAATCAAAAAGATCAAGATATGGATACAATATCCAAATGGAGTTCCAACAGAAACTATATATGTATAGCATCCGCCAACAAATGTAGTGTGGATCATCAACTATGAACTAAGCATCGATGGGCCACCTACCCAGGAGGCTCTCTACATTCCTCATTAGAGCTCTTCACCTGAAAGCGATAGGTTTCTTGGCCTCTCTTCGCTTGATGAAGCAGCCATTGGAACATCTCATTCTTGCATGACCTCAGCAACAGCAACCATCTTTTTATCATTCAATGCCTGCTGTAGGTTGGAAATTTTTTCTTTAGCATTATATAGTTCACCTTGAAGTTGCAGCGTGCATGCAGACGTTGCCCATCCAGAATCTCTACTGGCGATCAGCATTCTAGAGCAAGTATTTTCTTTCAAGCAGAGTCAAGCCGACGATGATATGAAGTCAATTTTATAGCTAAACCCCATGTCTTTTTCCGACCGAATCAGACACTTTCTTCATCTCCTCATCAGTCATACTTTCTCAGTGCTACATGCCACAACCCCTCATCGAACTTTCTACTGAAGCATGATGATCTCCTTTTCAGCCTCCCCAAGATCTTTCTGTGCCTTCAGCAATTTTTTTCCTTGATTAGCAGCCTTTCTCTTGAAGAATTTGAGTTCTTCTTCCAAACTATTAATGTCAATCCTCACTGCCATCATCGCCAGAAGAGGCTTGGCCGGCAAAGGGGCGGTTGCTATGAGTTTGATGCCAAAGACATCATCCATCAACTATACAAACAATTAAAGAACGGTATATTCAAAAATTCATGATTTTATTCCATTAAAGAAAACTACTTACAAAGGTTTTAAAAAAAAGAGAGAGAGAAGAAGAAAAAAAGTACAAGTGTTTAGTCCCCAACCTTCTCTTGGAGATCAATGACATCCGAGGGAGGCTCGAAAGGACCAACGTTAGCACTAGAAGAATGAGTGACTGCAAGAACCGGCTCAACAACATTCTCCTTTTCAAGAGTAGAGACCTAGGGGGTTGGATTTTCTTCATCCTCTTTCTCCTCGTGATCTATTTTCAGATGCTCTTCCTCGATCAGCTTCTGACAGTTGATCTACCCCTCCTTGTGAGTCCCATGATAAATCTTTCTACTGAACGCCACGTGGCTGTTACAATACTCCTACGATCCTTGAAGGCTTCAACTACTTGAGCCTTCTCCTCAGCAAAGGCAAATGATAACTTGTACTCCTCCACAGTATGGCGTTTGGCCTCCCAAAATGCCTCTTCGACCCTCTCTTCAGTCTCTTTCTCCCTCCTCTGTGTAAGAGCAAGATTGGCTTCTGCCTTCTTAAGAGTCTCTTGGAGATGCTTGACGTCGGCTTCGAGTTTTTTCACCTTCTGCAGGTGGCCAAAGCATCCTCTTCGGCCTTTGTTTCGGCCTCTTGAGCTTTTCTTTCTACCTCCCATGCTCCAGCTTCGTTAACCGAGTGATATGCTAAATTGATGAGGACATGAAATAGCTGCACCCGATCAAGTTAAGTAAAGGGGAACGAACTGAAGAAAGAAAATGAATAGTTAGAGTAATACTGATGTCCAATCATCAGAGATAACCTCTTGAGGCTAGAGGCACTCATCTTCTCGATTTGTTCCAATTCCATCGAGATTACAAAGTTTTCAACTAATTTTCAAACTACCTTCCAATCTTGAAAAAATAAGGCCTCTAGAATGTCATCGAGAGGAGACTCCTCCTCATCAGCTAAGTCCTTGGAAGGTCTTACTCGGATTGAGATTTTGGAAGGTTGAGGCTATTCAATATACCTTCTCAGGAATCAACAGTCAAAGTTGGAGCTAGAGCAGGAGTTGCCAGCACCACTCCGATCTTGGTAGAGAGAGCTTGGTCGGTCGAGACAGACTGCTTGTTGGGGTCGATAGCTTTCAACTTATTTTTTTTCTCAGCTCTAGCAGCCCGAGTTTTCTCTTCTAGAGGAGAGTGGCCTTTAAGTTAGTGAAATCCTTTGCTGAGGGTTTCATATCTACAACCATTCAACAGACGTCGGATTAGAAAGAAACAAGCAGAAAAAAAAAAAGCTACAAAGTATAAACAACCCACTCACTCCTAGACTCATTTGGATAGAGCCTTGCCAAGAAGAGGGATTCATCGGATAGATGTCCTTCCAGACGAGAGCTTTATATTCTTGGAGATCCCTAAGTCCTTTTTTCTCCTGGGCACTCAACTCTACAGCCTTCAGAGATGAAGCTTCAGGTGACCCCACTCAGGAAGACCCCAATCATCTATAGAAGAGCAAGAGACAAAGAGGAATCGCTTCTTCCACTCGTGCATGGATGAAGGAGCGTCGGTAACCAGAGAGGCTACACTCCTCTGCGATGAGACATATCATCGGTTAGTATATGAATGCATCTTAAGAGTGAAAAGGGCTCGAAAAAGAGGAATAGAAGGTCGGACTCCTATCCGAGAATAGAGGATGAGAAAACCTACTATATATCTAAAGAAATTCGAAGAGACTGTACAAAAGAAGATCCCATAAAACCTAAAAAATTGAAGAATGAAGGGAGAGATAGAAAATCTAAGACCCACCCAAAAAGCTTCATCACATACCGCCAGTCCGTCGAGAGGAAGACTATGAACACAAGCATCAGTATCAAAAAATTCGAGATGGAATTCTTTCGAAACGGAATACTGAGCCTGAATCAAGGCCAAATCGTCCAAATTCATCACAGATGGAATCTCACCAGGTCCAGCCAAAGGATTAGTCTTGGATTTTGGGTTCTTTGGGTCTTTCACACTCTTTCGTGATGGATCCCTCTCCAACACGAGATGCTCACTCACAGAACCCTCAGAGTCCACCATAAGGAGAAAAAATGCAAGAGAAAGAAAAGAGAAATGGTAGAAGGCAAGGAAAGCATACCTTCGGTCAAAAGCTCAAAGAAAAGCATCCAAGAGCACCTCTTGTGATGAAGAAGGAAGGACGATGAGAAGAAAAAACAAAGCCGACTGCAAAATATTGAGGCAAAGGATAGCAATAGCGAAAAAAGAGGAGACTCACGAGAGAGCAGCAGGTAAAAGTGCTAGAAATGAAGAAGAACCCTTTTTAAATAGAGGGATGCATGGCCTTCGGGGATTTCAAATCGATACAAATTTCTAGTGCATGCTATGCATCAGCCCCTATTGGTTATGGGTATACCATCAGTCTCCGCATTAAATACACTACAATGAAATGAAGGCGGCATCCGTACAGATTTTAAAATGAGCTCATAATTATATCATCATCATTTTCATCTGAAAAACTACGCACAGACATCTGTTTGAAAATATCCGTCAGAAAAATCTCTTCATATCTCCTGTCGTTTAAATGCCAAGTAAATACTCTCATAGCCCGACCAAAGCTCGGACTACAGAGTAGGGGGTTTGTGTTGGGAGAATTTTAGAGTGGACCGATAATATGAAGAAATTGACAGATATCTAGCCCATTAAACCCATGCCAATATGCCTCAGCCGCACCAACGATCGACCATAACTCACTTATCCAAGTTCGACCAAAGGCTGTCCGATCAAGTATTCGATCTCGGTCAGCCAGTGCTTGGTCTAACCCCTGGTCGTCGGCTCTTAGTTCCAACAGCTACTCAGCCAATACCTGGGATCGATTCCAGATCAAATAGCTTCCTCTCCTCAATTGATAGTCATTTGTAAATTTTAATAACCTCCATAGGATAAAGTGCATTACAACTTCGAGTCGACTAGTATCTAGCACCAAGCCCTAATCGGGGCGTGCTTCTCTTTTACTCTCACTTGATTTGTCGACAGTATGGAATCTCGACCGTCATCTTACATCCAATCCCTAGTCATGTAATACCGACCTTTGGTCGGCCAGTATCTTTGATCGATCCTCATCAAGCGGCTCTCAGTACCAACCTTTGGTCGTCCATGACTTGGTGTTGACTCCTAGTCAGCCAATATACAGTTCAAACTCATCATCGATCAATATCGAGCCCTGATCGGTCTGAACCGATCAAATCAAAACTCAAAAAGTTGGCGCCATTCTAATAACAACCATCAGGGTGTAGATAAGGCAACCATGATCTCCATAACACAGAAATCTCTTGAACAGTTGGCGTATTACGTAAAATCTGCCTCGAATCTCGCATAATCATGCCAGCCCACCTATCGACTATGACTTCAACCTCTATCTATAAAAGGAGACTAAAAGAGAGACCTCAGGTATGCAACAATTCTAAGCCCCATGCTCCTCTATCTATTGGTTCGACTAGCTGACTTGAGCATCGGAGGATCCCCATTGGAACAATTTTGGATCCAAACTTTTTGCAGGTACACCACCCAAGGCCCCTATTCACACCTACAACTCTAGCAAATCCTGCATCGATAGATACGATCCATCGGAGCAAGATCAAAAGCTGACCCAGGGTTGCAGGATGGCATATGTCATCTATCAAATGTGGCTATTCGAAAACAGTCTAATGTTCGATGCTGAAGTTGTACCTATGCGGTGTGTGTTGGAGAGAGCATGCCGCTTAGCTATGGAGTACTGCTACTTCAATACTGCTAGCCCGAGTCTTGCCATCACGAGATTTTGGGACTTTCTTGCTACACTTGCAGTGATCTGACGGGTTCTATTCATTTCTTGGATCTCCCTCTCTTGGGGTTTGTCAAGATTAACTTCGACGGCAGTGTTAGAGAGGGCAGAAGTGGGTCGGACTTTGTTATCCGGGATCCAAACTCTAGACTTCTGGTGGTAGGAGGGCACACTCTTTGATCCGATCGTCCCTGATGCTGAACTTCATGTCGTTTGGCGGACATCATCTGCGCAAGACAGGAGTTTCGAGCTGAGAGAATATTCATTGAGGGTTACTCTGCCACAGTTGTTAGTTGGATATAGTATGAGACGAAACATCTGAATGCTCATCCGCTTGTATGCAACATCTGGAGATCCCTTCGACATTCTACCGAGGTGACTATTGGATATATTTATCGAGAGACTAACAATGCTGCAAATTGAATTACCTCCAATATGGCTCAGGATACTGGAGTCTGGATCTGACATCAAGACGACATTTACTCTTATGATCTGAAAGATATTTTATGTTTTAATTTTTTAAATTGCTCATATACTATAATGATATGATCGTCTGTTTTATACTAAGAAAAAAAAATACAAAATAACAAACTTGTGGCCCTAGAACCAGGCTAACATTTTGCTGACGCAAAATAACGACTTGTGACCCCAGAACTCAGGCTAACATTTTGCTTCAAACGGTGGCGTGGTTTTAGGACGTATAACTGTTCTAGGATCAATAAATAGTGGATATCGTATTGTACCCACGATGTCCTCCACTAACTTATATCAGTCCCACGTGCACAGCTCTTAAAGTTCACTTCGCATTAAACCTTGTGTTTCTATCAAAACGAGTTTCCATTTTTTAATTGGTTGCAAGAAAAATAGTATGAAAAACTTCATTTTTTTTATTTGTGAAAAAATCTATGATAATTGATACAAACGATGGTGATTGATGCTACAGAGGACCGCCCCTCCCCGCTCTTTTTTTTTATTTTTTTCTCACCCCCCTCTTCCGCACATGATCCAATCACCTTACGTGATGATTGGATGATTATGTGATATTTATCTAAACTGTTCAAATACTCTTATGATTTATCTATTTCTATTTTTTAATATTTTAATACACACGTATAAGCATATATGACGACATGACAGGCGATGATGGCATGATCAAAAAAAAAAAAAAAAGGTGAGGGAAGCTCCGTGCATATCAATCACTGTCCGGAGGGGGTGGGATCCTCCGTGCCCTCAATCATGGTCTGTTTGCATATGCAAATGGTTTTATCATAGATTTTCTCTTTATTTGTTTGTTTCAAAAGAAAATTGTTTCAAAAGAGAATTGATAGATTTCAAAAAAAAAAAATTGCTATGCTCGCAAAAGTTTTCTTATTATAAAAAATTTATTTTATGTTATCTTTTTGTATATTTTTTTTAATCAATCAAACATACACTGAACTGCATGCACTATCCTAAAGTTACATCACCATGCTCTTTTTGCGGCCAATCTTTTGTTACGCCTGTCGTCGAAGAAGAGCACCTGCTAAAGAAGTCCTCACTGATCGAGTTGTATCCGATGGGACCTCCGATGTTTAAGTCAATGGAGAATGATGAACAATAGATAAAAATATTTGAATTGACAGAGTTTCAACCCAGAATTATCTTACCAATGTTGTTCATTTATTTCTTTTATAGGTGATTCAGATGTAACCGTCGAGCATGTGATCCCACTTTTTATGGCACTAAATTATCGGACCATAATTATGGAGTTAATGGGCAGTTTATGCCCACTAATGACTGTGATACGTAATTAATAACCGTTTATAATGGCTAGATATGTAAGTTTCGCATATTTCAGTCTTATGTGATCGTGGGAAGATAAGCCGACTATATGTCAGTAGATCCGAATGAGCATCGGTCAGTAACTCTGATATGCCGATGGTCATCAGTCGAATATTAATTAAGTTATCTGGTCATCCGTTGATGGTTGAGAATAGCCGACTATCGATCGATCAACTGATTGTGAGTCGACTACTGTGTTCGTAAGGTCGATGTAGAGTCAGAATCGAAGATTAGTTGAATTATCCCAACAGTTGCCAATTCAAATATTCTTCATCTGCTGTTCATCACTCCCACTAACTTAAGCATCGAAGGGTCTCCGTCGGACACAACTCCGGTCAGTGAGGACTTCTTTTGCAGGTGCTCTTCTTCGGCGACGGGCGCAACAGAGGACTGGCCGCAACAGATTGGCATGCAGGTAGGGGGAGAATACAAACAACCATACCAAAAATTAGAGCTCAACACTCGATGGGATCAGCGAGGCAGTCATCCCGTTGGAAAGATGTTCCTGCCCCATCTCCAGTGGTAGAGCCCAGTTCTTCACATCTTGTAGTTACTACAGATGCACAAATTACTATACTTATGCAGCAAATGAAGGTACTAATAGAGATGGTTCAAAGTCTCCAGCACAGTAAACTCAGCAACAACAGCTACTGCCAGCAAAAGAGTCAGTAGCTCAATCAGTGCCATCTAGGCATAGCCACCATCCACCACGACGTTCACCCTCCTCTCTCCAAAATGATGACCGTCTCGACACTCTCACCTAGATGGGCATCCACGTTCTCGACATTCCATCGTGCCACTCATCATTCACTGTATTCTCTCTCTCTTTCTCGTGCACATAGTATCAGGAAGGAAAAAAGGCCGCGGACAATTCTGCCTCTCCATCTTCAAGGTCTTCAGAGGGTTCTAACTCTGGAGTTTTCCAGCAACAGCGGCTTGACGACTACGAATGTAAGTTCAAAAAGATTGACCGTCAGCTTACCCGACTTCAAGTGGAAGGTCGGAAGTCCTCCAATGACTATGACTTTCATATTGCCCAGCCTCTCTCTCAGCGCATCCTGGACGAACCGATTCTGTCTCGGTTCAACATGCTGCAGATGGAGCCATACGGTGACTCCACCGATCTGATTGGAGAGCTATAAGGCTCTTATGATGATCCAAGGGGCAACCGATGCCCACTTATACATCAACTTCCTGGCAACTATTCGAAAGGTTGCTCGAGCCTGGTATTCTGGGCTATAGTGGAGAGCATTAACTCCTTTGAGCAGCTCGAATAATCTTTCGTGGCCTACTTCAGCACTAGTCGAAGGTCGCTACGAAATCAGACAGTCTCTTCTCTATCAAGCAAGGTGAGACAGAGATATTAAGAGATTTTGTGGCTCGATTTAATGATGCCCCACTTGAGGTCAGGGATCTCAATGAAGATATGACCATATCGGCCATAAAGAGGGATCTGAGGGATCCAGATTCACGTATTCTCTAGATAAAACTCTCTCTCGGATCTATGCTGAACTTTTAGAGCGCACGTACAAGTATATTCACATGGATGAAGCTGCTTTGACTAACGCCAGACAGACGAAAAAGATCAAAAAAAAGTGAAGCTCAGACCAAATCAAGTTGGCCAATTATCAAAAACGAGCTTCACCTCGACGACGGAGTCCAAAACCGAACAGCTATGACAAGTATGACTCCTGTACTTTTTTTTCTGCTCCCCATGCGCATATCTTGATGGAGATCGAGGGAGAAGAATATTTACGACACCCCCGCTAATGAAAGCACCATCGAGGAGCCATGATAGAAAAAGTACTGTCGATTCCATCATGATCACAGTCACGATATCGAACAGTGCATCCAGCTCAGAGACGAGATAAAGACCCTGATTCTATGAGGCTACCTCGAAAAATTCTGACGTGATTGTCCGACTCAACCTCCCACCGACCAGCAACCTTAGCCTCAAGCTGAGGAGACAATCAACAATCGACCAACGACAGGAGTAATCAACATGATCTCCGGGCGACCAAATAACTGGGGGGCAACTTTCGAAGAAGAGTCGGTGAAGAAACGACGACTCGATAATGTAATTACTTTTTTGAAAGATGATGTTCGGAGATTCAAACTTTTCATGATGATGCTGTTGTTGTTTCGACGATGATAGCAAATTATGATATAAAAAAATTAGTTGATAATAGAAGCTCAACAAATTTTTATTTTTTTGATTTTCTTCCGAATATGACTATCGACTGATCGACTCAAGAGAGTCTTGATGCCATTAGTCGTTTCATTGGAGATGCAGTTATCGTGAAAGAAAAAACTCCACTAACTATCGAAACAGATCTATGATAGAGTAATGTTCTCTTAACATTCACGATTGTCCAAATTTCTTCGGTTTATAATACCATACTCGGATGACCTGGACTTAACACTCTGAGAGCAGCAGTCTAAACATATCATCTATTGGTTTGATTCCTAACAAGAAATGGAGTCGAAGAGATGCATGGAGATCAACAACTTGTCCGATGCTGTTTTCTAGTCTCCACACAAAATAATCAACCTGAAGACTCTTTATCTGTTGATAAATTGGACCAACGAGAAAATAAAGAAAGGGATGAACTAGTCGAGCAATTGATTTTATCCCATTAAAAGAAGAAGATCCTAAGAAGACGGTCCAAATTGAATCGCAGTTTCCTGATCCAAAGCGGCAACAACTAATAAATCTACTAAGATTAAATATGATATTTTTACTTGATCGGCTACTGACATGCCAGGCATTCCTCCGGAGGTAATAGCCCATCGACTAAATATTGATCCAAAGGTTGGGTCGGTGAGACAAAAGAAAAGGCTTTTGCTCCTGAAAAATAGAAGGTCATGATGAAGAAGTCGACAAGCTCCTCACAGCTGGCTTCATTAGAGAAGCTAATTATCCTGATTGACTCGTCAATGTAGCGATGGTGAAAAAAGCCAATAAAAAATAAAGAATCTACATCGACTATATAAATCTAAATGAAGTCTATCCGAAAGATAGTGTTCTTTTGCTGAAGATCGACCAACTAGTTGATGCAACTTCGGGACACCGACTCTTAAGCTTCATGGATGCCTTTGCAAGCTATAATCAGATTTGGATGGCACCTGAAGATGAGAAGCACACAGCCTTCATAACCGACAAAAGCATCTACTGTTACAAGTAATCCCATTCGATCTAAAAAATATCGGAGCTACTTACCAACGGCTAGTTAACAAAATATTCAAGGTACAAATCAGACAAATATGAAAGTTTATATAGATGATATGCTGGTGAAAAGTCCTCAAACTACTGATCATGTTCAGAATTTGAAGAAATCTTTAGCATACTTCGACGACATCAAATGAAGTTAAATCCGACTAAGTATGCATTCGGAGTAACTTCTGAAAAATTCTTTGAATTTTTTATGTCACAAAGAGAAATCGAAGCCAATCTTGAAAAAATAAAAGCTATCATCAATATGAAGTATTCAAGTTTCAAGAAAGAGATACAACAACTTAATGGAAGGATCGTCGTACTCAGTCGATTCATATCAAGATCGGTAGAAAGATGTTTGCCCTTCTTTAAGACCTTGAGACAAGCAAAGGACTTCACATGGTCAGACGAGTGCCGACAGTCTTTTGAAGATCTAAAAAGATATTTGGCATCTCCATCGCTACTTATAAAATCAAAGGTTGGAGAAACTTTGTATCTCTATTTGGCAATTTCAACAGAAGCAGTTAGTTCGATACTCATCCAGGAAGATGAGAACCGAATTCAATGATCAATTTATTATACTAGCAAGGTACTTTATAATACTAAAATAAGATATTCGAAGGTGAAGAAGATGATCTATGCTTTAATCATATTATCACAATGACTTCGCCCATACTTTCAAGCACATCCCATTATCGTGTTGACAGATCAGCCATTGAAGGTAATTTTATACCGACCTGATACTTCAGGTCAAATGATAAAATGAATAATAAAACTTAGTGAGTTTGATATCCAATATCGCCCATGTCCATCGATGAAGGCATAAATTTTGACCAACTTCATCGTCGAGTGTACTATACTAGACAATAATCCGAAGGATGAATCCAATGATCAAATAAAGTCAGTTGAAACTCCCAAGCCTAACTTAACATCGATGTGGGTGCTATATATTAATGAAGCATCTAATGCGCAGGGTAGTGGATCTGGTCTCATCCTAACCAATTCTGAAGGGATTGTGATAGAATATGCCCTTCGATTCAATTTCAAAGCTTCAAATAACCAAATCGAATATGAAGAACTCCTAACTAGCTTAAAAATTATCAAAGAGCCTGACATAGGCAACCTAAAGGTCGTCACCGACTCACAGCTAATCATCGGGTAGGTTAAGGGCGAGTTTAAAGTTCGAGACCCCATATGGTGAAATATCTTCAAAAAGTGAAGGATCTTGCGTCGACTCTAAAATATTTTGAGATCTCTCACTTTTCAAGAACAGAAAATACTCAGCCGATGTACTTCTCCAACTTACGACCATTTCATTCAACTCGCTGGGTCGGACATTCGTCAAATATCTTGAATAGTCAAGTATTGATAAAGTCGAAGAAGTGCTGCAAGTCAATGATGAGCCAAGCTAGATGGATCCAATCATCCAATACTTGATTGATGAAACTTTACCAACAGACCCTTCAAAAGCCAAACGACTTAGATGGACAGCCTCACAATATATTTTGATGAATTGCCAACTTTATAAAAGATCATTTTCTCTTTCCTTACTAAAGTGTTTGAGACCAACGGATACAGACTATGTACTTAGAAAAGTTCACAAAGAGATTTGTAGAAATCATTTGGGAAGCAAATCTTTGGCTTATAAAATCTTTTGACAAGGATATTATTGGCCCACCATGAAAAAAGATGTAGCTGAACTTGTCCGAAAGTGTGAACCATGTCAAAAATATGCAAATATACAACATCAATCGGTCAGTCAGCTGACATCAATTATTGCATCATGGCCCTTCGCACAATGAGAAATAGATATACTAAGTCCTTTTCCTCCGGCATCTAGTCAGAAAAAATTCATAGTAGTTGCCATTGATTACTTCACCAAATAGATGGAAGTTGAATCTCTGGCACAGATCACTGAAAGTAAGATGGAAGACTTCATTCAGAAGTCAATCATATACAGATTCAGTTTACCACATACCATCATCACCGACAATGGTCAATAATTCGATAATCAGAACTTCAAAAGTTCTATGTAAAATTTTATATTACGAACAAACTCACATCAGTCGGCCATCTACAATCCAATAGTGAAGTAGAAGTGACAAATCGAATAATCTTGCATGAACTCAAAACCAAACTGAATAAAGCTAAAAGCCTCTGGGTGGAAGAACTGTATCCGATCCTATGGGCATATCGAACAACTCCTCGTATACCAACGAAAGAATCACCATTCAATCTGACTTATGGAATAGAAGTGATGATCCCACTTGAGATCGGACTATTATCAACAAGGGTGGAACAATACAATGAGCCGAGCAATTCAGAATATCGGAGAGCCGATCTAGACCTATTTTCAGAAGTCCAACAACAAGCTCAAGTTCAGATCACAGCATATCGACAAAGAGTAGTCCGTATTATAATGCAAAAGTTAAGCCAAAAGTCTTCCATTTAGGAGATCTGGTCCTAAGAAAAGCAAAAGTTTCAAAACCTCTGGATCAAAAAAAATTATCTTCAAATTGGGAAGAACCCTACAGAATAATAAAGACACTTCGACCGGATGCATATCGACTAGAAACTTTTGATGGAACAACTATTCCTTGGATCTGGAATGCCGATAATTTAAAGATGTATTATTAATAAAGTTGTTCGTGTGTACAATATTCAGAATGAAGTATTGAATTTCAGAATCATGAAAGCTTCAGCCAACTATAAAATGACAATAGACTGATAAATGAACGATCAATTCTTATCGATTATACCTCGATTTTCCATTATAAAAATCGACACACCGACTATATTTCAATTTTTATTGTAAAAACTGACTTTAGTTGAATAATTACTTATGCCGACTTAGTTTTAACTAAGTGAAATACTATGTCAATACAATTTCGATCGAATTGAAAATACACTGACTTGACTACAGTCAGTCGAAGAATATTCGGTTTACTACTGTTTATCAAAATAACTAGACATACCGACTTAACTACAGTCAATGGAAGGATGTTTGGCTTATCACCGTCCATCCAAATACCTAAAAGGTAAGATATGTTGATCAATATTTGACTAACGGACAAATTCTACTATTATTACTGAACGTTCGACTCATCGATCGATATTTGATTGTCTGACTATAATTCTACAACATTGAAAGTATACAAAGAGAAAGAGTTTATACTTAGAAAATTTTTCTTTTCATTCATTAAAGAGAAAATTATAAAATTGGACCCAAGGTCCGATTATAAAATTTATCTGATTACAAAAAAAAAAAAATGCTACACCAATCATCAGTCGTTGTCTTCATCTTGCTCCGCCGCAGCTTCGATAGTTGGAGCAAGTTCTGGTGCAATTGGTGCATCATCTTCGGTTGGCACAGTGTCCTCTTCAGCAGCTTTATCTTCCAAACCAGGAGGAATGATGCTGCTCAAGTCCAAGTCTAGCTATAATTTTTCGATCGCATCTCAGCCGTCCGCATATCCGACGCAGTAGGAAGCATATCCACCTTTGAGAAATTCTTGCTTGAATTCTTCAGAATTTTTGAAGTTCTCGACGATCAGACTTAGGGCTTCGCTCACCGACTCTGCTTCGGCTCTTACAGAGGCCGACTCGGCATCGGCCAGTGCCAACCTTTCCAGGGTAGTCCGATGCCTTTCGCACTCCACTTCAAATTCTTCAATGCAGCCATCTCTCTCTCGTCGAAGCTGATGGATGGAGTGCTTCTTGCTCCTAATCTGAGACTCGAGGGATGAGATATTCTGGTGAGCCGACACAAGTTTGGCTCTGGAGGATTATAGATCGACCGTCATTCGAGAGATCTGCTCCTGAAGTTTTTTCTCCCATTCGATTGCCACCTGGAGTTGTTCGATGGCAGTATTCTTTTCGACGGTGACGGCCGCTACTTTATCCATCCAAGATCGATGGAAGTCGGCAATCTTTTGATAGCCGCTCTCTAGAGCGTGCATATCGTGCGTCCACTAAAAATAGAAGATAAATCAAGTCAGATCAGATTAAAAAAAAGAGATGTTGGAAAGCTGACCCTGAGTATTATCGAGTAGAAAGAAGAAAATATTTCGACAACAATTTGATTCTTTCTGTTCTCCCGATCAGTCAGGAGAAGGACAGCTTCGATGAGCCATCTGGCCAATACCGGATTGGCCAGGGCTGACTCACCCTCAGAGATTCTAATGTCGAAAAGTGTTGGAAGGCCCGCAGATGACCCATCATCGATCGAAGTCACAGCCGCCTTCTCCCGATCCCCAGTCGGCAGTCGAGCGCTCGAGATTGCAGGAAAGTCGGTGCTCGACTGCACCCGAGAATATTCTACTGGAGGAATTGCTGGCATAGCCATAGACTGCTCGGGTTCAGCCGCGACTCCCACCCCGATCCGAACCTCTACTGATGGAGCCACAAATGGTACTACTGCAGCTCCGTTGTCTCCTGCCATCCCATCTTCAGCAGACGGTGCCTCAGAAAATGTTGTCGGGGCTGACAATACCAAGACTGACTCGAGAATTATCTCCGACAGAATGTCGGATTCCCTCACCGGTACTGACGGAGTGGCAACCTGACTCTTCTTCAGTGGTCGAGAGGGTCCAGCTTCAGTTGCTGTCTTTTTCTTGACAGCATGCGAGCGAATATCAGCAGCCGACACCCGTGCCCTTGGCTGCATAGCTGCAATCAGAACAAAGAGATCAGTATAAAGTTCAGAAATAGATAAGAAAAATAAAGTAACTGACTATGTTATACCTGAAGAAGTGACCGAACTAAGCCCGGCATCGTAGAGAGCTTGTTCGGTCATCAGCTCTCCTTGCGGTAGAATTGTCATGTCTTTCAATCAGAAAAAATCTTTTCGATCATCGACCTCCATCCGACTGTTCTCGTTTGGGCCAGTTCTTGGATTACCTCAGCACAAAGAAAAGCCCTAAGGAAAAGTAGAAGAGACAAGAAAAAATTGATTCTTCCATCTTTGAATGGACGATGGAAGACCGATGATAAAAGAAAGGCCTTTCCTTAGGTTGAAGAACCACCAACCCTTGGCCTTTAGATGAGGATGAAGGATAAAGAAAGTTCGAAAGAGAGAAGGATGAGGTTTAGTCAGTATAAGCCAACATAACAAAGCAAAGCTAATGATCAACCGGATGGAGTTTGGAGCCAGCTGAGCAGGATAGAGACCATAATAGTCGAGAAGATTTCGAACGAACTCCGAAATCAAGAATCGAAGACCGGCCCGAAGGTCCTCGACATAAAATGCGACTTAGTCTGGAGGAGGAGAGTTTATCCGACCATCTGCACTAGGAGTAAAAAGCTGATACTGCTCTAGGATATGGTATTACTCCCGAAGCCGTTCAACATTCGGCCCGGATAAGGAAGAAGCTTCCCATTTCAGACCCAAGAGAGATTCGTCGACCGAATTCCTTGACCAACTATCCTGAGAAGAAGAAGCCTTTTTATTGGCCATCGAAAATGAAAAACTAAAAAAGAAGAGAGAAAACCCTAAGAGAAGGAAGAAGGACTCGACCTGAAGTCAAGGATGGTGCGAGAAACAAGACCCAGGAGCTCCTAGTACAGAGATAATATTTCGGCAGAACCTTCTGTTGCAGAGAAGCGACAAATGCAAAAGTGAAATTCAGATGAAAGCAACTTTATATATATAGAAGCCCCCCGACTGTCCGAATGAAATCAGGATCTCTTCAGATGTCGACACGTGGCAATATCGAGACTGACCGTTGATCGGATAGTTCGATGCACCTACTCTCAAATCACGCCACATCACCATTATCCGCATGAACACTCAGGGCCAATGGCATTTGGACATGTGGCCAAGATCTGTTAGTTAGAATCAAATCTTTCGGATTTTCTAAATGCCGAATTATCTTCCCAAAATAACAACCCAATGATAATTTCACAACTATCGAAACAACAAAATAGTTGGAGATCTCCCATATTTCAAGAAGTCATTAATCCAACAGCCGAGTCAAGGCTCGAGGCAGCACATGACAACTCCCTTCGTTCAACGTGATAAACCACGTGACAATATACACGTCGGATCACTTTGGATTTGAGAGTAGGGGGCAACTGTTGGGATAATTCAACCAACCTCCGACTCCGACTCTACATCGGCCTTATGAACACAGTACGCCGACTCACAATCAGTTGACCGACTGACAGTCGGCTATTCTCAACCATCAACAGACGACCATGATGACTTAATTAATATCCAACTGATGACCATCGGCATATCAGAGTTACTGACCGATGCTCATTCGGATCAACCGACATATAGTCGGCTTATCTTTCCACGATCACATAAGGCCAAAATGTACGGAACTTACATATCTAACCGTTACAAATGGTTATCAATTACGTGTCACAGTCATTAGTGGGCATAAACTGCCCATTAACTCCATAATTATGGTCCGATAATTTATTACCATAAAAAATGGGATCACGTACTCGATGGTTATATCTAAATCACTTATAAAATAAAAGTAAATGAATAGCATTGGTAAGACAATTTTGAGATAAAATTCTGTCAATTCAAATATTCTTCATCTGCTGTTCACCACTCTCCGCTGACTTAAACATCGGAAGGATCCCTGCCGGACACAACTCTGATTAGTAAGGATTTTTTTTGCAGGTGCTCTTCTTTAATGATGGATGCAACAGGAGATTGGCCGCAATTTTTTTTTTTTTTTTTTTTTTTGGGGGGGGGGGTGGGGGGGGGTGTAAAACATCACTATGCTCTTTCAGCTGATCAGAGAAACAGACAAAATTCAGCTATACCGTTGCTGGGCACACTAAAAGAGAAGGCGAACCAAAAGCAAATAACAACCTAAGCCGGAAGAGCGTCCAAAAATATAATGCACCCTGCCAAACGATACACCATTAAAACACCACCAGACGGGAAGGTAAATCCCAATTGAACAACAGGAGCAAATCCTCTCACGCGAATAGAAATGATGCCTTCTGAAGTGGATCGACCCACTGTCCCAGCCTCAAACTGTCGGGCCCAGCCCACCATTTCTGATGCTGATGAAGCCCCATTGATTGACCTCCCCCCTCACCTCCACTTCCCCCGTAGGGCTCAAACGAATGAGATACTAATATGTCGATATTCATATTTGTTTTATTTAACTATAAAAATCAATATTAGTTGCATATAAAAATTTATATCATATTTATTTTAAATGAATATAAATACAAGTCGAATACTGAAAGTATGGTGGTAAATATAGATGTAAGTTGGATGATCAAATTTTATGACCATAGAATCTAAGATATTACTGAGTGGATGATAAATCAAATTAATAACTTGTTAATGTGATCATTTATTTTCTTTAAAAATTCATGAGTGCTATATAAAATTAAATAGAATTATAAATCAAATCGCATATTGGATATAAATCAGATATTTGTCTATCCATATCCATTTTTCTCCAACAAATATGGATATAAATATTAGTCAGATATTCAAATTTTTATCTATGTCTAGATAGATTCGAATATATGAATAGATCTAAATAGATATTATCTAATCCATTTTTATCCCAGCTTTCTCATCCTCCGACATTGGTAGCAACACCTTGCTGGCCATAATATAGCCAGAGGGGCGAAGGTGGAGGTAGCATGCCAACAATAGAATTCTTCCATGTGATCAACAACGACATTCTGCCAGAGCTAGTTTAGAGCTTCATGGCGACATAGAATTCTTCGCGTTGTATGTAGAGAGTGGCATTTGCGGAGAGATGAGAAAAACCCACTGGGAAGGTATGTAGAAGGAGCTTTATGACATCGTTGTTGTTTGTACCCAAAAGAGTTGATCAGTCATTGACCAAATATAATAAATAGTCAAAAATATAAAAGTGATTAGGATGTGATTAATAATTTATGTATGAAATAACCTTGAAGGAACTATGCTTGGTCATTTATCACTTGTACAAGGGACCATATTTTGGATAGTTAATTGCTAGACTTATTAAAAGAAGTAATCGGGAGTAATTCATGCAAGTAACCATCGACAACCATCAATAAGGATGTTACCAGGATGAGCAACCACCAAAAGAGAGTAGATATTGCTGGAAATAACAGCTATCTACTTTATTCAATCTCTACATATATGAATACTTAACTATCCCAATACTGAATAAGGCTTTATACCTCCCCTAAATAACACAATGAGCATCGGAAGCATTCCACATCCACAATCTAGTCTAAAATTTTCCAATGTGATGTCTTATTCCACCTAATTGGAGGAGATTAATGGAGCGTCTAGACCCTGATCAGTTTATCCATTCTCTAGCATGACAATGATTCTATTGTGGAAAACAGTTGCCACTAACCATATTTCTTCTATATAATTGATATTTTTTCTATTCTATCTCTACTTGTGAATTTTTACTTAGCACCATTTTTACAATGTTTATATCCTATTTGAAATTTTAAATCTTTTGCAAAGATCCTTTTGTTGATCGACTATGTCCATCTAATTGACCTAATCAAGATCGAAATGGTATGTTTGCGATCCTCAATGTACAAATTTATATTTTCAGGGAGGAGCCAGTGATGCTTCTCACTGGCCATCAAACTGGTGGCCTCAATACCCTCCTAGATTTGGGTTAGCTTGGGTCCATTTGGAAAACTAAATGATGCAATTTAGAAAGCTTAACCCTGTGCTTAGAAGCTGGAACATACTTTAAGCCTCATTGTTTCTGAATTCTGCACCAATCATTTATTAGAGAGGCTTGCGAGCAGTATGCGAGAGCTGCAACGAGTTTGGCTTTTAAGCTACCGAGTTTATTATTAACATTGATCACATTGTTCCGGTGCCTAGGCATCTCCGAGAGCACCACTCTATTGATTTCTAACGTAGCCTTCATGAAAAATTTAATTATGAAGACTTCTGTAAAATGTATGTAGGGGTAAAAGTGGAGTTTTTGATTGGAGCATCTAGGGTCTGTCAAGATGTGGCTCCAATTCACATTTGCAACACGAAAATTGAAGTCAAGATTATTGTGAAAGTTCAGACAAATTAACTTGGTGACTTTGAGATGCTAAAGCAGGTGATTTGCTTGGATCTGCATGAGTAAGTTGTCCAATTTGTGATCTTCGCATGACCTCGACCCTTGATGCAACAATGATGGCTGGAGGAGAATTTCAATGATGTGGAAGTGATGGACATGATTGTGATTGATCAAGAAGGATCATCTAACTTGCCATGGACTAATTTGGCCATTTCGAATAGATTGGACAAGCTTCGGGAGCAAAATCCACCACATTTAGGACTTAATCGACTATCAAAAGTTTAAGGAACTATAACCTCTAATCAAAAAAGAATTTAGTGATGCAACTAAAAACAAAGTTGGCATAAGTCAAGATCCAGCTTGTATGCAAATATGAATATTTTTAAATTTTTTTATGTTTTTGATAATTTGTATGCTTTGTTTAATTAGGAGAAGAATACGACCTAATTTTGGACTAAAAATCACTAGCATAAGAGAAGAAAAGTTTTCATCTCTAACAAGAAGAAGAATTTGACTCAACTAAAGAGGGAGCTCTAAGGAATAGTAAAGAACTTGCACTTTTTCTCTTTTGGCTCGAAGAAAAATCTATCTCAAATAGGGAACTCACAAGTAAGATAAAAAGTATATATCAAAAGAAAAAAAAAGAGAGAGAGATAGCAGAAGGAAAGAACATATACTCTACTTTTATATGGTAGAATTTCAATATAAGAAGTGAAGCAAAGAGCATAGACTCTACTTTTCACCCACAAACTTAATAAAAGAAAAGAGATCTAGGTGCTGATGATCTTAACTATCAAAAGTTTAAGGAACTATAACCTCTAATCAAAAAAGAATTTAGTGATGCAACTAAAAACAAAGTTGGCATAAGTCAAGATCCAGCTTGTATGCAAATATGAATATTTTTAAATTTTTTTATGTTTTTGATAATTTGTATGCTTTGTTTAATTAGGAGAAGAATACGACCTAATTTTGGACTAAAAATCACTAGCATAAGAGAAGAAAAGTTTTCATCTCTAACAAGAAGAAGAATTTGACTCAACTAAAGAGGGAGCTCTAAGGAATAGTAAAGAACTTGCACTTTTTCTCTTTTGGCTCGAAGAAAAATCTATCTCAAATAGGGAACTCACAAGTAAGATAAAAAGTATATATCAAAAGAAAAAAAAAGAGAGAGAGATAGCAGAAGGAAAGAACATATACTCTACTTTTATATGGTAGAATTTCAATATAAGAAGTGAAGCAAAGAGCATAGACTCTACTTTTCACCCACAAACTTAATAAAAGAAAAGAGATCTAGGTGCTGATGATCTTACTTCCTTTGATTCTAAAGATTTGAGTTAAGTAGGTTGAAGAAAATTTTTCTCTCTCAAAGGGATCAAGTTAGTACCATATTCTAGATCCCTACTCTATAGAGTCTTATTATATGGTCTAGACATGCAAATAATACAAACAAATAGGAGATAAAGATAAACATAGGAATTGCTTCTATCTTAACTAATGATGTGTAAGTATGATTTAGTTAATTGAAGGGGAAAATCATACAATTCACCAAACTAATAACTTGACTACTACTTGCAACTCTGGTTAGAAAATTATCTCCAACACCAAGGTAGATGAGAAGTTTAACCTATTGATGCTTAAAGAGGTGGATGCTTCAATGGCAAAGGATGAATCCAAACCAAAAAGGCTCAGAAATCAAAAGACAAGGAAGCAAGAGTTTCTCCAACTTCAATTTTATTTATCAGGAGTTAAACTCCACAAATAAGAAGAACTCGATCCAAGAGGATCATCTGACCTGCCATGAGCTAATCTGGCCACTTTCATATGTATGGGCAAGCTTTAAGAGCAAGACCCGTTATATCAATAACTTAGTTAAATATTGAAACTTTAAAAAGCTATAATTTCTAATCTAAAAATAATATAGTGTTATAATTGAAGACAAAACTGACTACCGTATGATTTGACTCCTACATCAGTTTTGTCTTCAATTATAAATACGGCCCAAAATACCTAGGCCTAGTTATTGGTATTTTGGGCCTAGGTATTTTGGGCCCATTTTGACTAGGCCTAGGTATTTTGGGCCCATTTTGACTCCAGTATCCCCTCCTAGTACACATCCATATGGGATCCAGAGGCAAGTCCACCACGCCGCTGTCACCATCCTTGGTAGTCAACCTCCCCTGCTGGATCGAAGGTACCTCATCGAAATACACAGTCTATTCCAGCATGGCCCCACATGATAGTAAGCTCGGGAGTGGCTCTGATACCATTTATAACGTCTCAATATCCCAAATACTTTACCAACCAACAACTTGATCGAGCCTAAATCATACGGCCCAAAATACCTAGGCCTAGTTATTGGTTAGTAAATATTAAACTATTATATGCTGCCAACTTTTTCAATTTGTCCGGTATGGGACTATCACAACTACTTTCTCCAATTATCTCATTATCTTTTATTTCATTCTATAAATTTGAGCTGAGCAGGTTTAAGGAAATTGTTTTCTTATCTTGATCGGAGCAATGATATTGTAATTGCTATGTTTTGTTTAGAAGGTTAATGTGAAAAGTGATGTTGAAGATCCTAGTCTCTACATGTGGACATACAATGAGTCATTCTTAGTTGGATCATCCCATTGATATTGTGAATGCACTTATTTTGATGGTAAATATAATATCATGTAATAGATCAGCATCCAATGACATCACTCAAGAATCAGGCTTTGAAATGACCAACCACTCTTCTAAACCATTAACTGCAAAAACTACACAAAAGGACAGCGAATATAAATGAAAAGAGTGTGCTCTACAAGTTACGAAAGAAAACTTCAAATCTTTAGGTCAATTAGAGATGATGCCCTTCATTACACTATTGGAAGAGAATGAGCGACATATCCTCGTGAAGCAAGGATAGTGACTCCGGGGTCAGGGTCTCAGCTAGCGACTAGAGCTGGCCACCAAGGAGTCCATGGCTTCTACTCTTCTTATGCCAATGGTCCAACTGCCTTAGGGCTACCTCGAGGAGAAGGTGAAGGAAAAATTCTAAGAATTTAGTTTCTCTTTTGGATGATGTTAACTCTATGATTGATTTTGTTAATAAATAAAATATCGAGTATAATTGATACTAATTATATATTTCAAGGATAGATATAGAATTTTCTAAATACTCATCATGAAAAAATCATTCATGAAAGAAATCCTCTCAAGTTGCCAAGCCAAAGTGCTTCAAAAAATAAATTTTTTTATGTTTGACCAAAAAGAGTCGACTCCTAAGAGTGAAAAGTCGACTTTGGCACGTTGGAATATACTGGCATAATCGGTGAGTCAACTAGTGAATAGCAAGAGTCGACTTTCTCAGAAAAGATAGAATACTATAATTTTAGAATTCTTACAAGAGTTGACTCATGGGTTCTGTGAGCTGACTCATGGGCAGCTTAAGTCGACTCATGAAGACTGTGAGTCGACTCCTAAAATGAGACAGCAACAACAACTAATTTTCTATACCTTTTCAATGATTAGTTTTGGGTCTAACGGCTACTTCAAGCTTTTCAATAGTCAAAACTTATTCTCCAACTACTTTCAAGCCTATTAAAAATTAGAGAATCAATTGAGAAGGAAGATAAGAGGATTAAAAAGTGAAATACATCAAATTGAGTGAGGATCGTTGAATATTCTTGAGAAGGAGAAAAAAGAAAAAAAATTGAATACAGAATTTTGAGAGCTTTCTAGAGTGATTATCTCCATCATCTTCCACCTCCTCTCAAGCTTTAATTGAAGAGAAGTCAAACTTCAAAAGAGCAAATCATCAGCTTCTTCTCTGTGCTGTAAAGACTTTAAATTTTATTTTTTATTTTAAGCTTAAAATTTTTTATTTTTTATCTTGTTTTCTTTTTAAATTTTTTTAGAGAAAAAAAATATGAGATAAGGTCCGTCCAAGTCCAGATTGGACTTATAAGATTGTGGTTAGTGAGTCTATAAAACTAACTAGATTGATTGTAAATCTGAAAATAATCGATGTATGATTTTGCTTGATGATCCCAAAAAAATCAACTAAATTTATTTATAAACTTGAGTAAAACAAACACATTGTAATCGGATTAATTATAGTAAAATTTTCAAGAAGAGGTTGAGAAGTGGACGTTGGTATAGGATTGTACCGAATTACTATAAATTACTTTGTATTTATATCGTGCCTTATCTTATTTACTTTCTTGCTTTTGATACTTGCTTTACGTTATTTTTATTCTTGCATACCTTAATTCCCCTGCAACACATTGCATACAGCTCATATTTACTCAAGTGAGCTTAATTTGAAGCATATATTTATTTAGATATCAATTTGCTAGAAGCTCTCAAAGCAACCCAATTTATCTCTCTCCTCTTAGGTTGCTATCTTTTTGGACAATAATTGGTATGAGAGCAGATACTTTAATATTATTTGTTGACCTAGTAGTCTTGAACGAAAGATCATAGCAATCCAATTTGAGTGCTTAATTATTGAAAGCCACTCTATAAATCGACCATTACTTTTTAATGGCTCAAATTATATCTATTGAAAAGCTAGGATGAAAATTTTCATACAAGCATACGATTATAACTTATGAAAGATTATAGTCAATGATCCACACACATCTAATATATTGATTAATAATAAAAAAATGATTCAGTTGAATGCTAAGATCATGAATTTGCTTTATTGTTCATTAGACATTAATGAATTTAATATAATTTTTTCATATTTTTTAGCTAAACAAGTGTGAGATAAATTATAAGCAATCTATGAGAAAGCAAATTAAAAAGAAGAATCTAGCTCCAAAGAAAATAAGAAAGAACTTCCCAACTTATACCTCACGACTCATGAGGATAAAAAAAAAAAAAGAAGAAGAAGAGTAAAGGAAAAAGAAAGCATTGATTGAAGAGGAAGAAGGCATGGAAAAAAAAGTGAGAAAGTAAAATAAAAAGTTGAAAACTTATATTTGTTAACTCAAAATGATGAGATAAATTAAAATTTCTTCTAATTTTATATTTGATAAGCTTCAAGATACTTTTCATGAGCTTATGAATGAATTTAAAAATATAAGATTGAAAAATAAAAAAAATTAAAAGATCAAATCTATTCTCAACTGAAGAAAAAAATTTACTTTTGAAAGAAAAAAACTCTTTAGCTAAAGAAAAAAAATTAGTATCTGAAAAATCTTTGGTAAAAGAAAACATTAAGTTAAAAGAAAATTCTAAAAAATTAAAATTTCTATTGAACAAAGAGAAAATCTTTTGAAAGAAAAGAATACTATTCTAAAAGAAAAGAAAGATCTTATTGCAGAAAATGAAAAATAAAGAAAAGAGGTTGAAACATTGAAATCTATGCTTCAAAAGTTTATAATTGGTTCACAAAAGCTTCAATTAATTTTGAATAATCAAAAAGCTATTTTCAATAAAGTTAGAATTGATTTCAATCCTTATAGAAAATAAAAATTTATCAAGAATATATTTAGTAAAGCTTCACCTAAAAATTATTATATTATTTATTTCAATATAACAAAGTTGACTATAAAATTTTAGAATGCAATACTAAAAGAATTGGTCATAGATTAAAAAAATTTAGATTTCAAAAAGAACCATGTGCACCGACTCTAATGACCCAAGAAAGCTTAGGTACCAAAGTTTAAAAAATAATTTTACTAGCATACTAAGCATTTAAGGATATGAAAGGAGTGAATTCTTGAAAATGGATGTCTAGAACTTAAAATAGGTGGGTGATGATGTTTGATAAAAGCTAAATCTTTTTTATATTATACTATCTTTATTTGCTGAATTTATTCTGCTTAATTGCTTGATTTTGATGATTTTATTTCTTGTTTAGAATGTTTTGATGTATTGCTCATAACTATATATTCTTGTGTTCTTTTAATTCCACATATCATTTTAATTGTTATAAGTATGAGTTTTTACTCTAAATTCAGCATGCTTCCTTAGCCTCTCATATCATGCTATAATTTGAGAAATATAAATTAAAATAAGCTTGATTGTATATGAAATCATTTTGATGTCAAACACATAAATTAATTTTCAATATTACTTATAAGATATGTAATTATTGAAATATCTCAAAAATTACTTGATTCAAAGAACATCAAGATATATATAATACATTCAACCATAAAAAATCATATCACTATAAGAAAAAGACTATTAGCAATGGCTAATTGCCGTCACTAATAGTCAGTTTGCCATTGCTAATGCTATTAACGATGGACTTCCATTGTTAAAAATTTAATAGAAATAACCTCATTGTTGATTACCATTATTAACAATGGTAAATCCACCATCGCTAATAAAGATAATTAGCGAAGATATTAGTGATAAAATTTTATTGCTAAAAAATTTAATTTTTTTTTTAATTAAATTGTTAAAAAATTATTAACGATGATAGTTCCGTCACTACTGCCATTGCTAATAATTTTTTTAATTTTTTTAATTAAAATTTAAAAAACTATTAGTGATAGTAGTTTGCATCACTAATACCATCGTTAATAATTTTTAATTTTTTAAAAAAAATTATAATTAAATATTTTAAAATCTTCTTTAATCACAGTAACAAGCAATAATATTTTTTAAAACTTGTTATAAATAAGATAATAATTATGTAATATAATCATAAATATAAAATTAGTTATATCATATTAAAAATATAAATTATATAATTTGACATACAAATAATGCCTTACAAGTATCAAAATTACATACATAGCAAAAAAAATATCATGTACGATCCTTCTCGTCATCCTCCTCATCTTTCTTTTGCTCCTGTACGTCCTCTCCAGCAGTTGATAGATAAGAGCCGAATATCCCAATAACTTATAATAAAAAATAAAATATTATTAATAAGTTTTGATATGAAAATATATATATCGATAGGAGACGTATATTTTGATATACTACTCTGATTTTCGAACAGATTATTTCTATATATTTTATTCGATGATATGGAGATATAAACACTCCTGACCCATCGTTTGGATGGTTAGATTAAATTTTTATCTCTTAGATCTTCTTTCTGAACTTAAGCCTAAATATATAAAATTTTTAAATATAAAAATTTAAAATAAGTAAAAAAAATTATTAATAAAGTTATCTGCTGTGATGGATGTGACAATGAGCCTAACTGATCTCGTAGATACAGATCTTGAAGAATCTCAACAACCGTATCACAGACGATATCTCGAAAGCTCTGAGATTGCTGGCTTAAAAGCCTCTACACGACCTCCTCCCTATATACATCAGCTCATATCTAGGTCATCGATCCCTGAGAAGAGGTTGTCGATGAAGATCCTCAAGCTGGTGGAGGGTCAAAGCTATGGTTGAATCTTATGACCTGGCTCCTACTCATCGCTCCGGTGGCCTTGAGCTATCTCTCAAGGTCAAGAAGGGGCTGAGAGAATGGATACTCATTATGCCGTGATACAAGACACTCCATATAATCCACCTATACAGTTTAGAAATTTATTAGTCCATACATATCAGCATGTATAAAAGCTTAAGAAATAATATTTTAAGTTGTTATTGCAATCTATTGAGAATGAGGATCTAAGTAATCACCAGTCCTTCTAAACTAGTATGTGGTCTCTCATATCTGCAGCTATCCGAATGCATGACCCAACTGTCGTATCTACAATAAATAAATAATAAAATTAAATTAATTAAAATATATATATGATCAATTCAATATGAAATTAATTTAAGAATAGAATTTTTTATCAATCTGTTGGACACAACATATATGCCAACGGAGCCACTGGTGTGCTTGATCAGATGCTGTTAGATGGATCGATTCTGTCATATCCTCTATCACCTATCAGAGTACTCCTCAATACTCCATTGGTTGCAAAGGGCCTCCCATATGTTCATCCGCATCCAGTGACCTATGTAAGACTTCTAGTTCGATGGTGACTCATAACTGAAGTACTATCTAATGGATTGCCTAAGGCTATATAGTCCATCTCGAAACCTACAGGTGGCCACCTCCTCGAAGGTCCGATGGCCAGCCTCTTTATCCTGAAGAGTCTCGAATCGATAGTACTCCTGTAAGTAGAAGCAAACGTGTATTAATAAATAAAATATAAACTTACTATAAATTTAAAAATTAAATACTTTTGACTTACCAAGAACATCTTTCAAGCTGCATCATGAGCCCACGACATCAACTGAAAAACTCATTCACCGGTCCTGACATCAATCATCAGATGATCTCGATAATCGCATGAGGCATGGAGGTCTCTATAAATGTGCTGTAAAATTGATTTTGAATAATAAATGTTAGACTCTACAATGCCTAAATTTTAAATATATTCAGTGAAGATATAGTACTTATGAGTGGTTCTGAATGTGGATGAGTTCTCTATCCTCCGACCGAGTTGGAGGTGTCGCGAGCCAGGCGGGTCCTCTACCACGTCGTTAATTTTGAGAGCCAGATGCTGCTCCGTGTGACTATACGGTTATTGGTGACTCTACATCATCCGAATTTGAGAGTATCAAGATATCATAAAGAATATTATATTAGATAATAAAAGATAAAATAACATAAAGAAGAATATCTAAAATATTAGAGTTAACCACATGGTACGTGTAGCATAGAAGCATGCGAGCTGACGGCATGAGAGCTCTCTCCTCGACTGCGACGGCTCCGACCTCAGGAAGTCATAATCTATAATCTCTGAAAATAAAAATTACTATGTATCATATTGGATTAACTGTGTACCAAAATAAAAGAATTGCTTAATATTGTTGACTTGCATTGCATATCAACTTTATCTTTAAGAATTTGAAAATCCCCTAGTGAAACATAAATTTTAGAGCCTTCATCTAGATTCTTCTTTATTTGATTTGATTGATTATAAAACCCCAATTCATTAATTCTTTATCCCTTAAATTGATTTGAATATCATTCTTGATATTTGATTTGATTGTCTATTGATCTCTATTTAATTTAAATAATTTGTTCTTGATTTGAAACTTCTTAAATTATTTTCTGTATCTAGGAGTTAACTCTTGAAATCGATGAGTCGACTCATGCTTTTATGTAGAAAAATAATTCTGTGAGGAGTTTACTCCCAATGTTACTAGAGTCGACCCCTTTTTAGGAGCCAACTTTTGATTTAATAGGAGCCGACCTCCATGTCTGGGATGCATTTTTTAATTAAAATATCCCAAGGCTCTATCATTCGTTTTTCAATTTTCTCCCACCAAATTCAAAACTTCTCTCTCCTTTTCTACCTAATCTTATGGTCCATGTGCTCCATTGGCATTAGGAAGCAACTTGCATAAAAGAGGAAGAAGCTCCATATGGAAATTCAAGAATTTAGAGCTTTTTTCAAGTAGTTCTCCCATACAATAATAGTATCTCCAATGATAATGGAAGGGGGCGGTGATCCGAGGAGAGATGGAATTGGGGATGAGGCTATGGCTATGGTGTTCTGACTATGGCTAGGGCTATGGTTGATCACATCCAAGATCCAACAACCATGGCCACCTAGGGTTGGGACCAAACTGAGGAAGGAGACTGAGTCCAACCCATACTCATCCAGTCCCAACTCATCTTCTTTCCCTCCAAGTGTATCGAGGAAGTAGTAAAGGTTACTGAATTCACCACATAATTCAAATAGATGGCAGAAACCCACCAAACTTGCCTATCATCGCTCATCAAAGAAGCAGAGGGGAGAGTTTGAACCCAGCCAGGTTAGATTAGCCAAGTCAAAAGTGGCCTTGCAGGTGCTTATTAACCTGGGCCTAGTTTGCGATGCCATGGACATGAGCCACGAGGAAGGCCCAAGCCCACGAGACCAATATATAGTGGAAGCAGGCGGGCTCTCACTGAAGTGGGCTTAAAGCCCAACCTAATCGGGCCCAAATCAAGAGGACAACACCTATGCCATGGTCGAAAGAGGAGGTTCCTGTGCCAATGGGGGTCACACTACCTTGGCCCCCCACCCTCCTACCGACCACTGACACCAATGGGGAAGGTTTGTCGGTGACTATAGATAGGCACCTATCACCCATGCCCATAAGACCTAGCGCTGCAGGTAGCAAATCATGGCCAGTGGCAACTATACTCGAGGCCAGGCCAGAAGAGGGTCATCAGGAGTCTATGGCTGCCTCCACCATGGTCTACAATGACAAATCCGATCCAACTACTAGCACATGACCGTTGGAGAGGTGATGCTTTGCCCATAATGAATGGAGGTAAAATGGGCCAATTGGAAATTTTGGGCCATGTGGGCGTTGCAGGCTATTTGAAGTTGACCTTGGAAGCCATCAATGGTGATTCGAAGATGGGAGGGAAGGAAGGAGTTTAGACCTAGTTAGGTCGCCATTCGAGAGCACCTAGGAGATGCCTCCCTCATTAGTTTGTCGATGAAGATATTGTTATGGAACGTTTGTAGGACAGCAGCAAGCCCTCCTTCCATTCAATGTCCAGGAGGATCATATAGCATAATAATCTAGAGTTGTGCATTTTGGTGGAGACAAGGTTTTCTGGCACCACAAGCTTATCCCACATTCGACGTCATTTCTCAATGAACTAAGGCTTCCATGCAATGGTCTCAAGGATCGATAGAGGAAATTATTGTTGCATGAGAAAATGGTATAGCTACTATCACTATAAGAATTTAGTTTTTTATCAACGAACTTTTGGTAGTAAAATATAAGTCTAGTCACTAAAGCCTCATGTTTAGTAATGATAATAAAAAATGATCATAACAAATCATTTTGATTAATATTTTTAATGACGAAATGAGATTTCATCATAAAATATATATCTTTTATGACTATTTTTTAATTTATCATAAATAATTTACCATTAAATAAATTTTTTTATGATAAAAAATAATTTTAACACTAAAATCAATTTTGGTCAACTCATTAATAATAATTTTATAATTCATCACTAAAGGAATAATTAAAACTTATCTCTTTAGTGATGATATTTTAAAATGATCACTATAGATATATAGTTTTAATGATAAAATTTATTAAGTAGTCATTAAAAGTTTATATTTTCAGTGACAATACATTATATTATCATGATTTTGGTGTCACTATCGATGTTGGTCAAATCACTAGTGATAATTTTATAATTCATCACTAAAACTTATGTCTTTAATGATGATATTTTAAAATGATCACTATATGTATATATCCTTTAATGATGAACTAATAAAATGATCATTAAAATAAATATTGATCAATATATTAATAATAATTTTATGATTCATCACTAAAGTATATTCTTTTATGATGATATTTTAAAATAGTCACTATAGGTATATAATATTAATGATAAAACTATAGAGTGGTCATTAAAAATCTCTATCTTTAGTATCAATTATTATGTTATTACTAAAATCTTACATAGTATGATGAAATAACGATATCATCAATAAAAATATTAATTATAATAATATTTAAATGATGCATATATTAATTACTAAAATAAAAAGTGGACCTTGACTTTATACTTAGTATACCGTAAAATAAAACCAATCATCATGAGAATTGGAGTGAGATTAGAAAATAATAAGATATATCTAATATGACATAATTTTGATTAGAAACTTGATATATTTTTCAAATATATTAAACTATAGAAATTCATGTCTTATCAAGATTTAATTAAACTAAATTAATTATATATTTTTTATTTAGCTAGAATTTTTTTATGGATCAAATATTTATTTTCAACTTGATTTGATCTTTCTATTTAATGAATAAGTTATATAAGTTAAAATAGTTTAACAATTAGAGAAAAATAATTTTTACTATAAAATATACCATCAATATTAGAAGTAACATACAAAAATCAGATAATAGTTTAAAACATAACTACTAAAAACTTTCATGGAGACCGATAAACTTAAGAATTTAGATCATCAATCTAATTTAAATAAAATATATAATATGAAGTATTAAAAAATATTCTATATTAAATATTATTACTTATTAATTATAGTGTAAATAAAAAGAGTCATAAATTATCTACTTTTAAAGGGCTTTAAAAAAAGAAGATGATTAAATTATTATCAAAAATTAATTAATAACAAATAAAATATGTCATAATATATTTGAAATAAAAATATTTATAACATGAAAAAAATTAAATAAGTATAATAAGTGACTTCATATCAAAAGCTAATATTGTCATAATGGTTAGGTAGTAGATAAATATTCAATAGGTCTTAGGTTTGATTCTTCATAGAGACTTATGTATAAAGAATATATATATATATATAATAAATTCATAAGATCTCTATTCAAATCTAGTTAGACTAAATATAGATAGAGATAGTATAATCTTAATTTATAATAAATAAATTTTATTTTAATAGATTATTTATAAAAAATTTTAAATTTTTTGTCATAGAAGAAAATCATCACAAATGCTTGCTTTTAATGACCATTTTTCTTCTATCACTAATTGTATCATCTTATTGTGACCAACAAAAATTCATCACAAAAAATTTTAGTGACGATATTAAACGCCCATTAAAATTTATGTTTGGTCATTAATTTCTTATCAAGTCATTATTTTTTAGATCATTAACAATAATTTTTTTAATATTTTGCTACAAATATAATCGTCACTAATATTTATTTTTAATAATCATTTATATTTCATCATTCAATATAATAATTTTTTCTGATGATTTTATATTTTGATCACTAAAATTTTTAGCCATGGTACCTTTAGTGACCACCTAGTAATGAAATATTTATGATCATTAAAAAATTTTATTAACAAAAGTAGAAAACTTTGTGACCAAATTTTTTATCACTAGAAACCTAAATTCTAGTGGTGTATGAATGTCTCCAGCAAGTTACTATGATAATTTTTGAAATGAATGGATCACCTTGGCTCTTATCTTGTATGTAAGCTAGTACTGATTACTGGAAGAGAAGGATATTATGATAGGGGTGTCCAATCTGATTGAACAGGTGTCCAATCTGATTGAACAGGGTTCTTCGATAGGTAGCTTGGAGAATGGGTGCTTTTTTTGGTAGTTTCTATCCACAATAGTCATAATGTGAAAGTTTGGAGGTCATCCTGTACTCAAGGGTGGTGACCATTGATCTCTATAATATGTACCAAAGGGAACCCATTAGGCATTTGGATGCTATTATTGGGAAGGATCCCTCACGAGTGCAAAATACGAATCCCCCCACCCAAGATCTCAATATCGATGATGATGTCGATACCGCAATAAAAAGAAAAAGAGATAAAATAAAGGACACAATCAAAAATGTGGATCAATCCAAGACTTACCTCCATGGGGCATATAAGTTTCACTATGAAAAAAATAAATATAAGAAGAGATCACATCCTCTCAACTCTCATACATAAATTTCTCTCTCAACAAGAAACATAATTCTTATAAAAGCTCTCACAAATCCTCTAAAGAGACTCTCTCATAAGCCTATCGTGCTAGGATCCTCGATGCCCTTGGATGCTTCCTATGATGCTCTCGGCCACTACATCATGCCTTAGCCCCTGCCTCTATGCTCACGGCCACTCCCACACTCTCTCAGAGCTCTCGGTTGTTCCCAAGACACTCTCGACTGGTCTCTACTGCTACTGTCTACTGCCTGCAATTACTTTTTATAGGGCCCAAACTCACTCCAGATCGAAATCAAAATTTTATCACGACTCAAAAATACCTCTGACCATTCAATCACGACCGCAAGCTCTCCTGACCCTCAGATTGTGCAAAACAGCACATGAACCGTGTATAGACTGCCCTCTATGTGAATCAGCTGCGAAACGGATCCTATCCACATGCGCCACGTGTCGCATAGTGTGAGCCACGACAAACCCCTTATAGATCGTGGCGGTCCACGAGGAGTGCGTGGACCGCATCTCCTCCCATGGTCCACAGTGGATCGCATCACGAACCACACACCTGTGCATGTCCTAGGCCGCATGCG
>NC_025994.2:69930396-70039243 GCF_000442705.2 Elaeis guineensis
CTGACCTACCTCAAGGTTAACTTCAATGGTAGAGTTAGCGACAGTAAAGGAGGTGATGGATTTGTGATATGTGGGCTAGATTCTAGAATGATGGCTACCAAAGGGAGCCATCTTTTTGAGCCCAAGAGTTGTGACTTGCTTGGGCTAAGATTACATATGCATGATGGATGCTAGGAGCTCACCAGCTAATCATTAAGGAAGACTCAGTCATGGAGGTCGAATGAATTCAAGGGCACGTGATGGTGGATGCCACTCATCCCCTACTATATGACATTTTGAGGCTACTAATGGAGAGCATTGTCCTTGACATCAGGCATGCCTTCTAAGATACGAATAGCATTATTGATTGGGTGGCTTCTTTTGTAGCAGAGCATACTGAGGATGTGCTCTGGATGAATATAGAGGTGGCTCCTAGGCCATTCCATAATATTTTGCTTTCTAATATTTTTTGTTGTGTTCATACCAAACTTGTATGAATGCTCTGCTTTATCCAAAACAAAAAGGATTAATCTCTAAGCATTATTCGATCATGCACACATAGATCTCCAAGCACTCCACACTCATTCGTGCATCCACCTACATAGATCTCGAAGCAATCATTGTATGATCCCATGGTGGATTTTAAGACACAACCCGGTATGTCAAGAACAACTTAAAAGAAGAAAGCTCCATTTTAGTCCAATCTTCTCCCTTTTTTTCCCTTTGTCCCATGAGGAGATTTTAAGCCAAGGGGTTTCTGGCAAACCCCACTTTTAAAGCTACCTTTTGAGCTATATTCAATAACTCAAAAGCCTAAAAGAGGATTTTGAGTGATATTGGAGGTGATGATAAGGAAATAGAAGAGAAAGAACTACAGTTTGGTGGTGGGGATTCTGATTTCATAATACAGGGGCTTGTAACTGAGCTTGTGGGCATGGTGGAGAGAGGGGAGGTGCCTAATTAATGAGCTCAAGTTTGCTCACTTCATCAACTCCAGCAATCTTATATTTGCCTTAGGCTTATGAGTGGGTGATGCGGATAAGAAGTTAGCTAACCTTAGGAGAAAAAATTGCTCCTTAGCATCGAGTAGAGTTGGTGGGGGGACTAAGTAGGGTTCTTGAGAGGGTCATGGATGAGACACCAAAGACGAGCAAGGCTTTGGCTTAGTGGAGCACATCTTAGGAGAGTGGAGAGGTTGCTATCTGAGAAATCAAGAGTGGCAACGGCAATGGTGATGGGGCTATGACCAACAAGATGGGATATTAGTCATTGTACTAGACATACATGAGGAGCCAGATGAGGCAACCATCCCACAAACCCTAAATCTTCACCAATATTCTGAAGGAATCAGATCTAGGGTTTCAGGGTTAGATCTTGAAACTTTTTCAAGATCAGGCAGCGGAAGACTAAAATAAATCAAAATTTATTTTTTAAAATCAAAAAATTTCTAGATCTAAGATCCTATTACATGATTATTACATAGCATTAAATCAAAAATTAAAATATATAGAGCATGAGCTACATGTTGATCATATCAACATGTTTCTATACTACATCTAATGTATGTATTAAATAATAGATCAGATCTATTACCTTGCAAGTTAGATGTTCTGACCTTGCTGATCCGGACTTGAGGATGATGTTGCAAACCGTACAAACGTTCGATCTTTAGGAGTCATCCACACGAGCTCACGAATCTCAACCAGAAGTTCTGCTTCAAGAAATCAGCACAGTATGCTAGTACTGCACTGATCCTTCTTTGATGGTTGATCAGGTGCCTCCTTCTGCTTGATTTGGACTCTTCCAAAGATGATAAGTAGGAGGAAGAGTTTTAGATCTGAGATGCTCTCAGAAAACTCAAGATGAAGGAAGGAAAGAGATGAAACTAACAACCCTAGAAGAAGACTCTCTTCTTCTTCTCTTTTCTCTCTCCTAAACACCTTGTCTTGTGTCTATTATATCTCCATGACCCAAAGGTCTTTCTCTCTGATTTTTGGATGCCCAAAAGTTCTCCATTCAGAACCTACGTGAATATGGTTACCGTATAATTCATCCCTTTTGACCCCTGTGTTTAGGACGACTCAGGGTTAAACTGTCAACCCTGATGATATCATCCGAATCGTGCTCAACTCAATTAGTCCTGTGACTCCTCACTAGGACTACCCTGATCAAGGTTTTGCTAAATTGAAATACGACTGTACACAGCTCCTAAACTGGAGTGGTCAATCCCATCTTGATACACACACCGACAAGTCAAGTACTTGACTACACCCAGCAGCCTTCCGTCATTGAATTAGAAATTCAGGTAGTCCAGTGCCTAAGTACAGTGAGTTGCTTGCAAGTCACCATGGCAGTCTCAGGTCGGAGGGATATTTATACCCATATCCCATCGGAGCAAATCTTGACAGCAGAAATAGCTCCGGAGTTGGTCACGTTCAGTGCAGATGTACCATTACATCTCACCTGTATGCCATACCAGTGTCTCCACACTCTTTGGTTATGAGGACAACCAACCCATATGGCACACAACGATCTATGCTCGATAAACGTTGTCATCCTTGGTAACAATGTATCATTTGGTCGCGAACATGTTTAAGGACTAAGCGACAAATCCTCCTTTGTCGAGTCTAAATAGTCCTAAGGACTTCACCACAACACAGGAGTTCATTAGAAGATGAAACATTTATGATGAAAAAATACCAAAATAACTTTTATTTATTTATAATTCATGTACTAATACAAAAGGAGCACAACCATCAACAGGCTGACGATTGACTTTGGGATACTATTCCCAACAATCTCCCACTTGGCCTAAAGCCTATCGGTGCCGTATCTAATACCCATCTTCGACTTGTAGTCATTGAACTCCTTCACCGTAATGGCTTTAGTGAATGGGTCAGCCAGATTCTCCTTCCCGTCGATCTTCTGAAGGTCGACGTCACCTCGATCCATGATCTTCCGGATGAGATGGTAGCGGCGCAGAATATGCTTCGTCCGCTGGTGTGCCTTTGATTCCTTCGCCTGAGCAATGGCTCCAGAGCTGTCACAGTAGAGCAGAACTGGACCAACAAGGGAGGGTGCTACTCCGAGCTCGGTGATGAATTTCCTCAGCCACACCGCTTCTTTGGCAGCATCTGATGCAGCAATATACTCCGCCTCGCATACTGAATCAGCCACAGTGTGCTGCTTGGAACTCTTCCAGCAGACAGCCCCACCATTAAGGGTAAAAATAAATCCTGACACACTCTTGCTATCATCGCGATCAGACTGAAAACTAGAGTCTGTAAACCCTATAAGTCTCAAGTCTGATTCACCATATATAAGCCACTGGTCCTTAGTATTTCTTAAATACTTCAGGATGATTTTAACAACCTTCCAGTGATTCTCTCCTGGATCAGATTGGTATCTACTCACTACCCCTAGTGAGTATGCCATATCTGATCGTGTACATGTCATGGCGTACATGATAGATCCCACTGTCGAAGCATATGGAATCCTACCCATATGCTCTCTCTCTTGAGGTGTTGTCGGACAATCCCTCTTCGAGAGAGAAATTCCATGGCCTATTGGTAGATAGCCTTTCTTGAAATTTTCCATGCTGAACCTTTTCAGCATAGTATCAGTGTACGTGGACTGGGATAAGCCAAGCAACTTTTTGGATCTATCCCTATAGATCCTCATCCCTAGGATGTAGGAAGCTTCTCCCAGATCCTTCATGGAGAACTGTGACGATAGCCAAATCTTTATTCCCTGTAATGCAGGGACATCATTCTCGATTAAGAGAATGTCATCCACATACAATACAAGAAATACTACTACTGGACCATTAGCCCACTTATAAATGCAGGGCTCTTCTCCGTTCTTAACGAAGCCATACGTTTTGATCGTCCTATCAAAACGTATGTTCCAACTCCGAGATGCCTGCTTAAGTCCATAAATGGACCTCTGTAGCTTGCACACCTTAGACTCATCTGTGGATATGAACCCTTCAGGTTGTATCATATACACCTCTTCGTCCAGCTCTCCATTTAGGAAAGCTGTCTTCACATCCATCTGCCAGATTTCATAGTCCAGATGGGCAGCTATCGCAAGCATAATCCGAATGGATTTGAGCATTGCCACAGGAGAAAACATCTCATCATAGTCTATACCAAAACGTTGATGATATCCCTTGGCAACCAGACAGGCTTTATAGGTCTCCACCTTTCCGTCTGCGCCCCTCTTCCTTTTGAAGATTCACTTACACCCTATGGGTTTTACTCCTTCGGGTGGGTCAACCAATGTCCACACATCGTTGACCTTCATGGACTCCATTTCAGATTTCATGGCCTCTAGCCATTTCTCAGAGTCAGATCTCTACATTGCATCCATGTAGGTGATCGGATCCTCATCATTTTCATCAAGTTCGATAGGATCACCATCTCGGACCAAGAAACCATAGTATTTGTCCGGTTGATGTGGTACTCTACCAGACCGCCTTAAGGGTGCATAATCAATGGGCTCCGGATCTGATCTAATCAAATCTGGTTTAGGTTCAGTAACATGTGTCGGTTTTTCCACCTGTCGAACTTCGTCAAGTTCAACCTTAGAGGCAACAGTTTTTTCACTAAGGAACTCCTTTTCTAAAAAAAATTACCTTAAGGCTAACAAACACCTTTTGCTCATCAGCAAGGTAGAAATAATACCCTTTGGTCTCTTTTGGATACCCAATAAAATTATACTTGTCAGACCTAGGTCCAAGCTTGTCTGTAATTAAACGTTTAACATAAGCCGGACACCCCCAAACCCTAAGGTGCGAGAGTACTGGCTTACGTCCTATCCATATCTCATATGGCATTTTGGCTACAGACTTACTCGAAACTCTATTTAGAAGGTAACAAGCCGATTCGAGCGCATATCCCCAGAGGGAGATCGGCAGACCAGCAAACCCCATCATGGATCGAACCATGTCTAACAGGATCCGATTCTTCCTTTCAGACACACCATTATGCTGTGGTGTTCCAAGAGGAGTCCACTGAGAGAGAATCCCATTCTCTCCTAGATACGTCAGAAACTCATTGGAAAGATATTCACCTCCTCGATCAGATCGAAGAGTTTTAATACACTTCCCAGTTTATTTTTCTACCTCATTTCGGAATAGTTTGAACATTTTAAATGATTCCGACTTATGCTTCATTAAATAGACATACCCATACCTAGATAGGTCGTCTGTGAAGGTTATGAAGTAAAAAAATCCACCTCTTGTACTTGAGCTCATGGGTCCACATACATCAGAATGTACCAGACCTAAGAGTTCACTGGCTCGCTCACCTTTTTCAGTAAAAGGTGACTTGGTCATCTTCTCAAGAAGACAGGACTCACAGGTTGGAAGTGATTCACAATCACTAACTTCAAGAATTCCTTCTTGAGCCAACCTGTTTATCCTGTTCTTATTGATATGACCTAGCCTACAGTGCCAAAGGTAGACTTCTGACACATTATCTATTCTAGAGTGTTTACCGAAGTTTTGAACCACATTAACAGGCTGTGATAGTAAGTAAATTTTATTATTTAATTGTCCAACAAATATTGTAACACCATTCAAAATGATATTGTAAATATTTTTTTTACAATATCATTTCTAAAACACTATCTCATAGAATTTGAAATCCAAGCTTATTTCTACTTTGATTTGATCCACAACCACTTTTCATGTATGAAAGAAGAGAGAAAACCTTTTAGACATGGGAAAGACCTAGGAGAGGACTTTTGTCACACAAAATAAGAGGGAATTGGCGTGGAATAAGAGAGAGGGTGTGGGGGGGCTCATGTGGTGCAAGGTGGAATCCTAGTCTTACTAGGATTCTATCTTATGACTTATTTTAATTTGATTTTTCAAACCAAATCAAACTAAAATTAGATCAACTCAATTAAAATATATCTTAATCTAATTAAGAATCTAATTTAATCAGATTAAATTTGATTTAAATTTGATTTAATTTTTTAATCAAATTAGAATTTAGGTTGACCCAAGTCCTAATTGAACTAGGACTACTTTTTTTCTTGCACTTGACTTATCCAATAAATCAATTGGACTTGATCTAATTAAGCCCAAACCAAATCTAATTAAATCATATTCAATTAGACTTAATCTCAACCCATTGGCTTAATCAAATTAAGCTAATTTGCAATCGAATTGCTAATCGATCCTCCTACAACACTTGCATTAGGTTAAATGTCAATCGTACTGATCATTTAACCCTAGAATGATTCTTAATCATTGATCAACCATCCGATCAGATCATAAACTCTAATGTGTGTGACCTCATAGGTCCGAACCTAAGCCGGTAGCACAAAAATAAATTTTTGTACCAATCAAAGTGACCATCTAGCAATGGTACCCGACGACCAGATAGGTCGAATGTGTAGAACAACATCCTTAGAACCCATGCGAATATAGTTTTCATATAATTCATCCCCTTGACCAAAATGATCATAGGACACCTCAGAGTTCAACTATCAACTCTGATCAGGTTGTCCACATTATATTTCAAAATATTAAATCCATCTGATGGATTATCCTGGCCAAGATTTTGCTAAATTGAAATACAGTAACTCATTCTTCTCCAACTCTTGGAGTGGTCAATTCCATCTCGATCACACTCTGACTTCACAAATACTTCACTATGCCCAGAAGCCTTCCGTCACTGAATTAGAAATTCAGTTAGTCCAGTACCAAAGCACAGTGAGTTACTTGCAAGTCACTAAGGTGATCTCAGGTCTAAGGGACACTTATACCTATATCCCATCAGAGTCATTCTCGATAGCAGAATGCTCTGAAGTTGGTCATATTCTATGATGATGTACCCTTACATCTCACCTGTATGCCATACCAGTGTCTTCACACTCCTTGGTTAAGAGGACAACTAATCCATATGGCCTACAGCGACCTATGCTCGATAGAAGCTGTCATCCTTATTAACAATCTATCATTTGATCATGAACAGTTTTAAGGACTAATCGATAAATCTTCTCTTTACCGAACTTAAATAGTTCTAAGGACTTCGTCACAACAACGGAGTTCATTAGTGTAGCGAAAATTTTGTGCAGGGGCAAAATGGTAATTTTAAATTTTTTTTAAAATTATTATTTTACAGTGAAATTATTAATTAATCTCATTAATTAATACTAATTAACCCTACACTAGGATCTAAATATGATACAACAGCATGCATTTAAATTTAAAATTTAAATTTGAATCAGTAAACCTTTTACAGTACTGTGTTCAGAACACATCATCTTTTGTGAGTAGTCGATCACCGCAATCTGATCACCGTCGGGGAGCTCTGATCATCACATCGCAGCCACACAAATGTCTGACCTCTACGGATCGTCCACACGAAGCTCCCATCTGATCAGCTCCTCACGAATGCTAGTTCATGATTTCATCCTTTTGATGGCAGATGTTGATCGAACTCCTTCGATCGATGTGTGCTGACTTCTCGGATGCTCTGGATCATCTACACAGTTGCTTGAGAGGCTGATGGATCTCTCCCTAAAATTTGGTGGACTCACGACACTCGTGGCACACCAATCTCACTTCCCGAACCCTAGGTAGAAACCCTAGGGTACACACCAAAAACCCTGCGCCTAATTTTCTCTCTTTTCTTTCTTTTTCTCTCGGAAGGTTTTGGACCTTCACCTTGCACACAACCCTTCCTCACACCCCAAAGTTTCTCGCCTAAAATTTCTACGCACGTTCCACCTTTCTCCTCTTTTTAAAACAACGTCGAACATGTCTTATCCGCGTGAGAGGATAAAGATAAGTGGTTGCACATTTGAATTCAAATCAAATTTGAATTCAAATGCAAAACCAACTCATCCCTATCCACTTGTGCGTGAGAAGAGAAGGGGCGTGAGTTGATTTGTGCATGGAGAGTTTACACGAGAAACATTTTCTCATGTAAAATATGGGGCGCACAAGATAAAACCATGGCGCATGGATTAGTTGGTTGCTCATTCAAATTCAAACTTTCTTTTGAATTTGAATGGCCAACCAACTTATTTTTATCCAGATATTTGGCACACAAGGGTGGGCGTGGGATGGCTTCTGCGTAGAGAAAATTCATGAGAAGTTGCTTCTCGTGAATTTAAATATGCATAGAAGAAGTGAGGTGGCACAGGGAGAAAAGTCAAGGTGGTTTGAACCTAATTGAGCCAACCTAATCTAAATAGGTTAAGCACAATTAGAATAAATTAAATCCAACTTAATTAGGCTCAATAAAATCCTAATCAAATCAAGAATTAACTAAACCTAACCCCTGATCAAATCAGAGACTAAACCACCTTAGCGATTAGGTCAACATTTAACCTAATCGGGTCAATCCAAACTGAATCCAATTCAATTGGACTTGATCCAAAAATAATTACTCAATCAAATTGAGTTAATTAGCGATCAAATCACTAATTAAACCTCTCATAAATATTGAGTCCAAATCCGATGGGCAATCAGGCATCAGAGACCATCCATATGAAATCCTGATCAAAGAGTTCAAATTTCAAATTCAAAATTTAAAATTCAAAATTTTGACCCCGGTACCCAAAATGTGTGGAACTCATGATCAAAGAATCCTAATTCTCAATCATAGAGTCCCAGACACATAAGACTCATAATCAGCCATCTGATCAGAAAGGAACCACTAATGTGTGTGACCCTGCAGGTTCGAACCTAAGCCGATAGCACAGGAACCAATTCCTGTACTAATCGAAGTGACCATCTAGCAATGGTACCCGACGACCGGATAGGTCGAATAATCGCAATCGCAACATTCAGAACCTACGTGAATATGGTTACCGTATAATTCATCCCTTTTGACCCCTGTGTTTAGGACGACTCAGGGTTAAACTGTCAACCCTGATGATATCATCCGAATCTTGCTCAACTCAATTAGTCCTGTGACTCCTCACTAGGACTACCCTGATCAAGGTTTTGCTAAATTAAAATACGACTGTACACAGCTCCTAAACTAGAGTGGTCAATCCCATCTTGATACACACACCGACAAGTCAAGTACTTGACTACACCCAGCAGCCTTCCGTCATTGAATTAGAAATTCAGGTAGTCCAGTGCCTAAGTGCAGTGAGTTGCTTGCAAGTCACCATGGCAGTCTCAGGTCGGAGGAATATTTATACCCATATCCCATCGGAGCAAATCTTGACAGCAGAAATAGCTCCGGAGTTGGTCACGTTCAGTGCAGATGTACCATTACATCTCATCTGTATGCCATACCAGTGTCTCCACACTCTTTGGTTATGAGGACAACCAACCCATATGGCACACAATGATCTATGCTCGATAAACGTTGTCATCCTTGGTAACAATGTATCATTTGGTCGCGAACATGTTTAAGGACTAAGCGACAAATCCTCCTTTGTCGAGTCTAAATAGTCCTAAGGACTTCACCACAACACAGGAGTTCATTAGAAGATGAAACATTTATGATGAAAAAATACCAAAATAACTTTTATTTATTTATAATTCATGTACTAATACAAAAGGAGCACAACCATCAACAGGCTGACGATTGACTTTGGGATACTATTCCCAACAATCTCCCACTTGGCCTAAAGCCTATCGGTGCCGTATCTAATACCCATCTTCGACTTGTAGTCATTGAACTCCTTCACCGTAATGGCTTTAGTGAATGGGTCAGCCAGATTCTCCTTCACCGTAATGGCTTTAGTGAATGAGCTACAGACTTACTCGAAACTCTATTTAGAAGGTAACAAGCCGATTCGAGCGCATATCCCCAGAGGGAGATCGGCAGACCAGCAAACCCCATCATGGATCGAACCATGTCTAACAGGGTCCGATTCTTCCTTTCAGACACACCATTATGCTGTGGTGTTCCAAGAGGAGTCCACTGAGAGAGAATCCCATTCTCTCCTAGATACGTCAGAAACTCATTGGAAAGATATTCACCTCCTCGATCAGATCGAAGAGTTTTAATACACTTCCCAGTTTATTTTTCTACCTCATTTCGGAATAGTTTGAACATTTTAAATGATTCCGACTTATGCTTCATTAAATAGACATACCCATACCTAGATAGGTCGTCTGTGAAGGTTATGAAGTAAAAAAATCCACCTCTTGTACTTGAGCTCATGGGTCCACATACATCAGAATGTACCAGACCTAAGAGTTCACTGGCTCGCTCACCTTTTTCAGTAAAAGGTGACTTGGTCATCTTCTCAAGAAGACAGGACTCACAGGTTGGAAGTGATTCACAATCACTAACTTCAAGAATTCCTTCTTGAGCCAACCTGTTTATCCTGTTCTTATTGATATGACCTAGCCTACAGTGCCAAAGGTAGACTTCTGACACATTATCTATTCTAGAGTGTTTACCGAAGTTTTGAACCACATTAACAGGCTGTGATAGTAAGTAAATTTTATTATTTAATTGTCCAACAAATATTGTAACACCATTCAAAATGATATTGTAAATATTTTTTTTATTAAAAAATCATAACCGTACATGGCCAAAAGGCCTACAGAAATAATATTTAATAAAAAACTTGGACAATAGTGACATTCACTCAGAATTACATTACGAGAATTGATTACAAGACTCATGATTTCTAAAGCTAGAACTGGAACTTTGCTTCCATCTCCAACGTTCAGGAACCTCTCGCCTTCATCAAATCTCCTACTGACCTGCAGACCCTGCATCGAATTACAAATATGATAAGGGCTTTCGATATCCAATACCCAGGTAGTAGTATCACAAATCGAAAAGTTGCAAGGAGTTATCATATAATTACCTTGCTTCTTCTTTGGCCTGTTCGGGTCCAAGGAGGCAATGTATTGAGGACAGTTCCTCTTCCAATGCCCCTGCTTCTTGCAAAAGAAGCACTCCGCCTGGCTCTGGTCGTGCTTGCGCTTCTTGGTCTGACCCCGTGCTACTGTCCCAGCATGAGATTGCACCTTCTTATTTTTCTTCTTCTTGTTCTTCTTCCCCTTCCCAAAGGGTTGACGACGAGAAGAAGACCCTCCCACTACATTCACCGACTCCTTATGGAGTTGGTGATCCTTCTCAAAGTTCTGCAGCAACCCCAACAATCCGTGGTAGTTTACTGCAGGCTTTGTCATTCGAAAATGAGTAAGGAATGGGAGGAAGGACTTGGGCAAGGAATTAAGGATCGCATCGTTACCGAGCTGCTCGTGCAGAGGAAAGCCCAATTTGCTTAGGCGCTCAATCATCTCGATCATGTACAGTACATGATCAGTGACTGAGGCCCCATCCCTCATCCGAGCATTGAAAATGGCACAACTAGTTTTGTGCCTTTCAACATCGTCAGGCGTGCCAAAAGAGTCGTTCAACATTTGAAGCATCTTCTGTGGCTGGGCGTTCTCAAACCTTCGGCTGAACTCGTCATTCATTGCTGCCAGCATAATACATCGAACGGTGGTGCGGTCATTGAGCCACTTCAAGTAAGTGTCTCGGATCGCCTTACTATCGTTCGGAGCTGGCTCCTCAGGTGCTGGATCCGTTACTACAAAAGGATCCGCTCATGCTCAAGGACGATTTTCAATTTTCGATACCAGCTATCGAAATTGGGTCCCATGAGCTTGTCATTATCTAATAATGACCAGAGCGACAGGGTAGTGGCCATAGCTGCATAAAGGAAAACGAGACCTCTATTAGAACATAAATTAATATTAAAGACTTGGATTTTAGTCTAAAGTTTTTTCCAATATTTTTACGAACTGGTAGCCTCATCCTCCAATTCGAGGAATTACTTTAATTCCTTAATGGGTACTAGAATCCACACAGACTACACACGAGCCCAACTTTGGTTGGTCACCCATGTGCATCTATGGGTAGGTTCTTAACCAGTTGTTTCTCTAAACAACTTCTAGTAATTGATTTTGCCCCAGAACCTAATCAGTAGGCTTTGGCCTCCACTGAAAAGATCTGGTTAGGTCCAACCATTAACATGACTTAATTTAGTGAATCGGACCAATAAATGATCAGGCCCGACTTTGGCCGGCCAACCTAACCACCATCAGAAAGACTCAATCAAATTATCATATTATGAATAATAATTCTATTAGCCAATGAGCACCAGGCCTTTGGGCCTCCAATGATCATTGAACTAATGGACTCATTATCATTCACTTAATGGGAGGCTATGACTTAGTTATCATTATAACTTAATCATTTTAGGGACCTAATAATTTTGAGAATTTTATTAAAGAATAATAGAGAAGAAATCATCCAGCCAATTTCAATCCTCCCACTGACTTCACCAAGTCAGATTAAAAAAGGATTTAATTAAATCTGGCATTAGGAGCACCTAAATCAGTCACACTGATTTACCTAATGACATGGGTGAGCTCTAATCACCAAGTGATCTAATCAAAATCTAACTTACCAGATTGGCCAGGTAAGTAAGATCAGTGGTGGGGATTTGCCATTAACTCGTCAATGATCGAATCAATGCGAGTAGCTCCCGCTTAAGAATCACTGGTCAAAACTGCCAAACTTACCTTAGACACCAACCGGTTCATTAGTTTTAATTTTGATCAACTTAGTAAATAGGGCTCCACCGCGTAGCCATGAATTAAGTCCATCTTGGTCTAGTTAAAGACATGGACCCATTCAACTACAACTATTGAAGTTGAGTCTAGAATATCCTTGACCTAATCTAATTCAACTTTTGATTAGATTTGACCAATTACTCCATTTAGTCCATTTTTAAGCTAACCTTAGGTCTAACCTAATAATGGACCTAACTCATCTAACCCATTGACCCACAAGTTTATGCGATTGTCTTAGGTCTTAATTCACAATTCTAGACCTACTAGACATCACTTAATTCTTTTAATTAAGTACTTGGACTGATGGGTTAGGGTTTGGCATTTCAAAAATAATTTTTAAATTTTGAAAGATTTTATTTTTTGTTCACCAAATGTGTTGACTCATTTTACAAACGGGTCAGCACAATTTATAAACAGCAATCCTATTGCTCATTTCATAACATAAAATAACTCAAAATAAATCATAAATTTTCTTTTAGATCTAATCTAACACATTCATAATAAATTTTATAATTGAGTCCTTTCGCTGCTTCATCGGCATGGGATATAATTGCATCGGCACCCCTACCGCCATAGGGGACCCTATCGAATGGGAAGAGAGGGCCTTTAAATCCTACTTTTCTCTCCTATGACCGGACGGCCATGGCAACCAACCCAATTAGATTACTTGCTACTTGGATCAAGTATATCTAAATATACCAATTTCAAAATTTAAATTTTGAATTTCAAATTTTAAATTTTAAATTTCAAATTTGAGATTTCAACCAAATTTTAAATTTCGAATTTTCAATCTTTAAATTTTAAATTTTGAATTTTGAATTTCAAATTTTAAATTTTAAATTTTAAATTTTAAATTTAAGATTTTAATCAAATTTCAAATTTTGAATTTTGAATTTCAAATTTGAAACTTCTAACAAATTTCTTTGAATTTTAAATTTTAAATTTTGAATTTTAAATTTAAACTTATAGATTACATCTTAATCTACGCATGCATATGTATATCATATTCTAGAACCATGCTCTGATACCATTTGTAGCGAAAATTTTGTGCAGGGGCAAAATGGTAATTTTAAAACTTTTTCAAAATTACTATTTTACAGTGAAATTATTAATTAATCTTATTAATTAATACTAATTAACCCTACACTAGGATCTAAATATGATACAACAGCATGCATTTAAATTTGAAATTCAAATTTGAATCAGTAAACCTTTTACTGTACTGTGTTCAGAACACATCACCTTTTGCGGGTAGTCGATCACCGCAATCTGATAACCGTCGGAGGACTCTGATCATCATATCGTAGCTACACAAATGTCTGACCTCTGTGGATCATCCACACGAAGCTCCCGTCTGATCAGCTCCTCACGAATCTAGTTCATGATTTCATCCTTTTGATGGCAGATGTTGATCGAACTCCTTCGATCGATGTGTGCTGACTTCTCGGATGCTCTAGATCATCTGCACAATTACTTGAGAGGCTGATGGATCTCTCCCTGAAATTTGGTGGACTCACGACACTCGTGGCACACCAATCTCACTTCCCGAACCCTAGGTAGAAACCCTAGGGTACACACCAAAAACCCTGCGCCCAATTTTCTCTCTTTTCTTTCTTTTTCTCTCGGAAGGTTTTGGACCTTCACCTCACACACAAGCCTTCCTCATGCCTCAAAGTTTCTCTCCTAAAATTTCTACGCACGTCCCACCTTTCTCCTCTTTTTAAAACAACATCGAACGTGTCTTATCCGCGTGAGAGGATAAAGATAAGTGGTTGCACATTTGAATTCAAATCAAATTTGAATTCAAATGCAAAACCAACTCATCCCTATCCAGTTGTGCGTGATAAGAGAAGGGGCATGAGTTGATTTGTGCATGGAGAGTTTACACGAGAAATATTTTCTCGTGTAAAATATGGGGCGCACAAGATAAGACCATGGCGCATAGATTAGTTGGTTGCTCATTCAAATTCAAACTTTCTTTTGAATTTGAATGGCCAACAAACTTATTTTTATCCAGATATTTGGCGCACAAGGGTGGGCGTGGGATGGCTTCTGCGTGGAGAAAATTCATGAGAAGTTGCTTCTCGTGAATTTAAATATGCACAGAAGAAGTGAGGTGGCGCAGGGAGAAAAGTCAAGGTGGTTTGAACCTAATTGAGCCAACCTAATCTAAATAGGTTAAGCACAATTAGAATAAATTAAATCCAACTTAATTAGGCTTAATTAGGCTCAATAAAATCCTAATCAAATCAGAAATTAACTAAACCTAACTCCTGATCAAATCAGGGACTAAACCACCTTAGCGATTAGGTCAACATTTAACCTAATCGGGTCAATCCAAACTGAATCCAATTCAATTGGATTTGATCTAAAAATAATTACTCAATCAAATTGAGTTAATTAGCAATCAAATTACTAATTAAATCTCTCATAAATATTGACTCCAAATCCGATGGGCAATCGGGCATCAGAGACCATCGATATGAAACCCTGATCAAAGAGTTCAAATTTCAAATTCAAAATTTAAAATTCAAAATTTTGACCCCGGTATCCAAAATGTGTGGAACTCATGATCAGAGAATCCTAATTCTCAATCATAGAGTTCCAGACACATAAGACTCATAATCAGCCATCTGATCAGAAAGGAACCACTAATGTGTGTGACCCCACAGGTTCGAACCTAAGCCGGTAGCACAGGAATCAATTCCTGTACTAATCGAAGTGACCATCTAGCAATGGTACCCGATGATCGGATAGGTCGAATAATCACAATCGCAACATTCAGAACCTACGTGAATATGGTTACCGTATAATTCATCCCTTTTGACCCCTGTGTTTAGGATGACTCAGGGTTAAACTGTCAACCCTGATGATATCATCCGAATCGTGCTCAACTCAATTAGTCCTGTGACTCCTCACTAGGACTACCCTGGCCAAGGTTTTGCTAAATTGAAACACGACTGTACACAGCTCCTAAACTGGAGTGGTCAATCCCATCTTGACACACGCACCGACAAGTCAAGTACTTGACTACACCCAGCAGCCTTCCGTCATTGAATTAGAAATTCAGGTAGTCCAGTGCCTAAGTGCAGTGAGTTACTTGCAAGTCACCGTGGCGGTCTCAGGTCAGAGGGACATTTATACCCATATCCCATCGGAGTAAATCTTGACAGCAGAAATAGCTCCGGAGTTGGTCACATTCAGTGCAGATGTACCATTACATCTCACCTGTATGCCATACCAGTGTCTCCACACTCTTTGGTTATGAGGACAACCAACCCATATGGCACACAACGACCTATACTCGATAAATGTTGTCGTCCTTGGTAACAACGTATCATTTGGTCGCGAACATGTTTAAGGACTAAGCGACAAATCCTCCTTTGTCGAGTCTAAATAGTCCTAAGGACTTCACCACAACACAGGAGTTCATTAGAAGATGAAACATTTGTGATGAAAAAATACCAAAATAACTTTTATTTATTTATAATTCATATACTAATACAAAAGGAGCACAACCGTCAACAGGCTGACGATTGGCTTTGGGACACTATTCCCAACAATTAGAAGATGAAAGCTTATGATGAAAATATCAAAAATATATTTTATTTATTAATAAATTAATTACAATACTTGGTTGCTCAACCGTCAACAGCTTGACGATTGACTTTTGAGACATATTTTTCAACAACTCCCACTTATCCTAAAGCCACTCGGCACAGTATCTAATACCCATCTTCGACTTGTGGTTATCGAACTCCTTTATCGTCGAAATTTTAGTGAAGGGGTCGGTCAGGTTCTTCTTTCCGTCGATCTTCTGAAGGTCGACGTCATCTCGATCCATGATCTTCTGGATCAGGTGGAAGCGATGCAAAATATGCTTCGTCCGCTGGTGTGCTTTGGGTTCCTTCATCTGAGCTATGGTACCAGTGCTGTCGCAGTAGAGCAGGACTGAACCATCGAGGGAGGGTGCTACTCCGAGCTCGATGATGAATTTTCTCAGCCACACAGCTTCCTTCACGGCATCCGATGCTGCGATGTACTCTGCCTCACAAACAGAGTCTGCCACAGTATGCTGCTTGGAACTCTTCCAGCAGATAGGTCCACCATTCAGAGTAAAGATATAATCCGACATGCTTCTGTTGTCATCATGATCAAATTGAAAGCTAGAGTCTGTGAACCCCATAAGTTTCAGATCTGACTCGCCATAAATCAATCATTGATCCTTAGTATTTCTCAAATACTTAAAGATGGCTTTAACCACTTTCCAGTGATTTTTTCCAGGATCAGATTGATATCTACTCACTACTCCTAGTGAGTATGCCACATCTGGTCTTGTACATGTCATGGCGTACATGATAGATCCTACGATCGAAGCATATGGGAATCTATTCATATTCTCTCTCTCTTCAGAAGTTATCGGATAATCCTTTTAAGAGAGAAAAATTTCATGGCCTATCGATAGATAGCCCTTCTTGAAATTCTCTATGCTGAACCTCTTCAGCACAGTGTCTATGTACGTGGATTGGGATAACCCAAGAATCTTTTTAGATCTATCCCTATAGATCTTCATCTCTAAGATATAGGATGCTTCACCCAAGTCCTTCATGGAGAACTGCGACGACAACCAAACTTTTATTCCCTGTAGTGCGGGGATGTCATTCCCGATTAAGAGAATGTCATCCATGTACAAGATAAGGAATACCACAACTAGACTATTTGCCCATTTATAGATGCAGGGCTCTTCTCCATTCTTAACAAAGCCATATATTTTGATCACCTTATCAAAATGCATGTTTCAACTCTAAAAAGCTTGTTTCAATCCATAAATGGATCTCTGAAGCTTACACACCTTGGACTCATCTGTGGATGTAAACTCCTCAGGTTGTATCATATACACCTCTTCGATCAGTTCTCCATTCAGGAAAGCTGTCTTTACATCCATTTGCCAGATCTCATAATCCAGATGGGCAGCTATTGCAAGCATTATCCGAATGGATTTGAGCATTGCCATAAAAGAAAATATCTCGTCATAGTCAATACCATAACGTTAACGATATCCCTTGGCAACCAGACGAGCTTTATAGGTCTCCACCTTTCCGTCTGCACCTCTTTTCCTTTTGAACATCCATTTACACCTAACGAGTTTAACCCCTTCAGGTGGGTCAACCAATGTCCATACATCGTTGACCTTCATGGACTCCATTTCAGATTTCATGGCTTCAAGCTATTTCTCAGAATCAGATCTCTGTATTGCATCCATATAGGTGATCGGATCCTCATCGTTCTCATCGAGTTCGATGGGATCACCGTCCTGGATCAAGAAACCGTAGTATCTGTCCGGCTAACATGGTACTCTACTGGATCACCTTAATGGTGCAGGTACATTGGGCTCCAGATCTGATCTAATCAAATCCGACTCAGGTTCAGCTATTGGTATCGGTCCTTCTACCTGTTGAACTTCATCAAGTTCAACTTAGAGGCAACGGTACCTTCATCAAGGAACTCCTTTTCTAAAAAGATTACCTTAAGGCTGATGAACACCTTTTTTCATCAACATGGTAGAAAAAATATCTTTTGGTCTCTTTGGGGTACCTGATGAATGTGCATTTGTCAGACCTAGGTCCAAATTTATCTGTGACTAATCATTTGACATAGATCGGGTACCCCCAGACCCTAAGGTGTGAAAGTACTGGCTTACGTCCTGTCCATATCTCCTATAGAGTCTTAATTATAGACTTACTTAGAACTCTATTTAACAGATAATAGGTCGATTCGAGTGCATATCCGCAGAAGGATATCGGCAAGCTAGCAAAACTCATCATGGATCGGACCATGTCTAACAAAGTCTAATTTCTCCTTTCAGACACACCATTATGCTGTGGTGTTCCTGGAGGAGTCCATTGGGAGAGAATCCCATTCTCTCCTAGATATGTGAGAAACTCACTAGAAAAATATTCCTCTCCCCGGTTAGATCGAAGAGTTTTAATACTATTCCTAGTTTATTTTTCTACTTCACTTCGGAATCGTTTGAACATTTCAAATAAATCCGACTTATGTTTCATCAAATAGACATATCCATATCTGGATAGATCATCCGTGAAAGTTATGAAGTAGAAATATCCACCTCTAGCACTTGTGCTCATGGGCCCACATACATCAGTATGTACTAGGCCAAGAGCTCAGTAGCTCTCTCACCTTTTTCAGTAAAAGATGACTTGATCATTTTATCAAGAAAACAGAACTCACAAGTTGGAAGTGATTCACAATCACTGACTTAGAGGATTTTCTTTTGAGTCAACCTATTTATTCTGTTCTTGTTTATATGACCTAGCCTACAGTGCCATAAGTAGATATCTGACACACTATCTAATCTAGGATGCTTGCCAGTTGAAATGCTACATTAACAGGTTGTGATAACATATACACACCATTGTTCAAATGTCCACAAAAAATAATAACACCATTTATAATGATATTACAAACTTATTTCTTTATTGAAATTTCATAATCATTTTTTACCAGAAGGCCTACAGAAATGACATTTAAAAAGAAACTGGGACAGAAATAACAATCATTAAGAACAATGATATGGGATTTAAATACAAGTTTCAAGATTTCTAATGCCAAAACTGAAACTGGTCTTCCATCTCCAACGTTCAGGAATCTCTCGCTTTGCTCAAATCTCCTACTGACCTGCAACCCCTGCAATGAATTGTAAATATGGTAAGGGCTACCGGTATCCAATATCCAGTCAGTTATATCACAAATAGAGAAATTACAAGGAGTTATCATATAAATACCTTGCCCAGTAACAACTTGCTATTTTCTCTACTTGTTCGGATCTAGGGAGACAATGTACTGAGGACAGTTCCTCTTTCAGTGCCTCCACTTCTTGCAAAAGAAGCATTCAGCTTGACTCTTATCGGACTTGATCTTTTTGGTCGGGCCCTGCACTGATGTTCCAACCTGAACTTGCACCTTTTTCACTTTTTTCTTCTTGTTCTTCTTCCCTTTCTTAAAGGGTCGAGAACCAGAAGACGAACCTCTCACTAAGTTCACCGACTCCTTGTGGAGTTGGTGATCCTTCTCAAAGTTTTGAAGCAACCCCAGTAACCCATGGTAGTTCACTTCAGGCTTTGTCATTCTATAATGAGTGAGGAATGGGAGATAAGATTTGGACAGTGAGTTTAGTATTGCATCCTTCCCAAGCTGCTAATACAAGAGAAAGCCGAGCTTGCTCAATCATTCCATCAGCTCGATCATGTACAATACATGATCAGTGACAGAGGCATCATCCCGTATTTTGGCATTGAAGATGGCACAACTAGTCTTGTGCCTCTCTATGTTATCGGGTGTGCCAAAGGCATCCTCCAACACTTGAAGCATGTCTTTTGGCTAAGCCGTCTCAAATTTGCGACTGAACTCGTCGCTCATGGCAGCCAGCATGATACAGCGCACCATGGTCCGATCATTGAGCCACTTCTAATAAGTGTCTCTGACTGTTCCATGTGCATTGGCAGCTGGCTCCTCAGGTGCAGGATCCATTATCACATATAGGATCCGTTCATGCTCCAGGACTATCTTCAACTTTCAGTACCAGCTATCGAAGTTGGATCCCACTAACTTATCATTGTCCAACAATGATCGGAGCGATAGGAAAGTGGCCATATCTGCATAAAAAAAAATTATAATTTAATTAGTAATTAATTTATTAAACCTAAAGATTTAGACTTTAATCAAAAGATTTCTCCCACTATTTATTCGAATTGATAGCCTCTACCTCCAATTCGAGAAATTACCCTAATTCCTTAGTGGGTACTAGAATCCACTTAGACTTCACACAAATCCAACTTTGGTTAGCCAACCCATGTACATCTAAGGGTAGGTTCATAACCAATTATTTCTCTAAATAATTTTTAGTAATTTTAATTTTATCCCAGAAACCTAATCAGTAGGCTTTGGCCTCCACTGTAAGGATCCGGTTAGGTCCAACCATTAACATAACCATACTTGGTGCATCTATCCAACGAATGATTAAGCCCAACTTTGGTTGGCTCGCCTAACCACCATTAGAGAGACACTTTCAAGTCGTCATATGATGAGTGATAATTTATTAGTCAACAAGCACCAGGCCTTTGGGTCTGCAATGATTATTGAGTTAATGGACTCATTATCAAACACCTTAATGAGAGGCTATGACTCAGTTATCTCCATAACTTTATCATTTTAAGGATCTAATAATTTTAGAAAATTTAAATGATTTAGAGGATGAGGTTAGATGAACCAGCTTATCATAATCTTCCACTGGCTTCACCAAGTCAGCTTAAAGGAGACATTAAAAGGGCTGGTCTAGGAGCACCTAAATAGTCACACTGATTTATCTAACTGACATGGGTCAGCTCGAATAGTCAAGTAATCTGATCAAAATATAATTTACCAAGAGGCAGGTAAGTTCGATCAGTAGGAGGATCGACCAAAGCTTGCCTTAGACACCATCAAAAATGACCAGATAAGCGGGCTCCCAATTAAAAACCATTGATCTGATTTACCTTAAACACCAACTGATTTAATTAATTTCGATTAGATCAACCTAATAGTTCGTGCTAGACCGCTTAGCCAAGAATCAAGTCTATTTGGTTCTCGTTAAAGATATGGACTTGACCAACTGCAACTATTGTAATTGATCTAGAGAATCCTTGACCTAATCTAAGACAACAATTGATTAAATTTAGTCAATTCTCTAATTAAGTCCATCTTTAATCTAACCATAGGTCTAACCCAATTAATGGATCTAATTCCCACTAACCCATTAACCCAATGTGTTATGGTTTGTGTCTTAGGTTCTTCAATTCACAATCCTAGAACCTAATCAAACAACTTCTTAATTCTTAATTAAGTTTTGGGCTAAGGGTTGGGTTCGGCTTTTCAAAAATAATTTTCATATTTATAAAATAATTTTACAATATGATTATACCAACCATATTGCATGTTTGATTCATAATCAAGATGCATGTGAAATAAACATGAAACTACTTTAGATCTAATCTAAACAGGTTCAAAACAATTTCAACTTTAAACAATTTTTTGCACAAAAATTATTAACAAAGAGATTTTATTTTAGATTTAAATATCTTTTAAATCTAATAAATCATAAATTTAATCTAATCATATCTAACAAATTTATGATTAAAGATAGATCTACACGAACTAGGACAATCTTTGCACTGTAAGGGGTAAACCTTACAGCAGGACAACCTTGTAGTCGTGATTGATCTAAAATTTTAATTTTAAATTTAATAATAGATTATAAATTAGATCTAATCTAAAAATAATCTAAGCATGTATAAATAATCATATAATAAACAACCTGGGCTCTGATACCAATTGAAGGAACCAGATCTAGGTTTTAGTGTTAGATCTTGAAACTTTTTCAAGATCAAGCAGCGGAAGACTAAAATAAATTAAAATTTATTTTTTAAAATCAGAAATTTTTAGATCTAAGATCCTATTACATGATTATTATATAGCATTAAATCAAAAATTAAAATACATAGAGCATGAGCTACATGTTGATCATATCAACATATTTCTATACTACATTAATGTATGTATTAAATAATAGATCAGATCTATTACCTTGCAAGTTAGACGTTCTAACCTTGCAGATCCGGGCTTGAGGATGATGTTGCAAACACACACATATTCGATCTCTAGGAGTCATCTACATGAGCCACGAATCTCAACCAGAAGTTCTGCTTCAGAAATCAGCACAGTATGCTAGTACTGCGCTGATCCTTCTTCGATGGTTGATCAGGTGCCTCCTTCTTCTTGATTTGGGCTCTTCCAAAGATGAAAATAGGAGAAAGAGTTTTAGATCTGAGACGCTCTCAGAAAACTCAAGATGGAGGAAGGGAAGAGATGAAACTAACAACCCTAGAAGAAGATCCTCTTCTCTTCTCTTTTCTCTCTCCTAGACACCCTGTCTTATGTCTATTATATATCCACGACCCAAAGGTTTTTCTCTTTGATTTTTGGATTTCCCAAAGGTCTCTCAAATCTCTATGTTCACCAAAAATTTCATGAAAAAATCATTTTATAGAGAGAGATATGATAGAGTCCTTGTCTAGGTCAAATACCTAGTTAAGCTTATCCAAACATGGCAAGATAAGGGGCGCCCAACTCTTGAGTGCCTCCTCTTTATTTTTGTGCATGGACCACAAAAAAGGGTGCACAATGTGTGCCCTAAAAGCCATGAAAATCTCAAAAAAAATCTGGATAAATTCGGTTCAAAAAGGAAAGAGTTTTGAATTTCTAAAACTCTATCTCATAGAATTTGAAATCCAAGCTTATTCCTACTTTGATTTGATCCACAACCACTTTCCATGTATGAAAGAAGAGAGGAAACCTTTTGGACATGGGAAAGACCTGGGAGAGGGCTTTTGTTGCACAAAATAAGAGGGGATTGGCGTGGAATAAGAGAGAGGGCGTGGGGGGGGCTCATGTGGCGCAAGGTAGAATCCTAGTCTTACTAGGATTCTATCTTATGACTTGTTTTAATTTGGTTCTCAAACCAAATCAAATAAAATTAGATAATCCAATTAAAATAGGTCTTAACTCAATTAAGAACCTAATTTAATCAGATTAAATTAGATTTAAATCTGATTTAATTTTTTAATCAAATTAAAATTTAGGTTGACCCAAGTCCTAATTGAACTAAGACTAGTTTTTTCTTTACACTTGGCTTATCCAATAAACCAATTAGACTTGATCTAATCAAGTCCAAACCAAATCTAATTAAATCATATTCGATTAGACTTAATCTCAACCCATTGGCTTAATCAAATTAAGCCAATTAGTAATCGAATTGCTAATCGATCCTCCTGCAATACTTGCACTAGGTTAAATGTCAATCGTATTGATCATTTAATCCTAGAACGATTCTTAATCATTGATCAACCATCCGATCGGATCATGAACTCTAATGTGTGTGACCTCATAGGTCCGAACCTAAGTCGGTAGCATAGGAATAAATTTCTATACCAATTGAAGTGATCATCTAGCAATGGTACCCGACGATCGAATAGGTCGAATGCGTAGAACAACATCCTTAAAACCCATGCAGATATAGTTTTCATATAATTCATCCCCTTGACCAAAATGATCATAGGATACCTCAGAGTTCAACTGTCAACTCTGATCAGGTTGTCCACATTATATTTCAAAATATCAAATCCATCTGATGGATTACCCTGGCCAAAGTTTTTTTAAATTGAAATATAGTGACTCATTCTTCTCCAACTCTTGGAGTGGTCAATCCCATCTCGATCACACTCTAACTTCGTAAGTACTTGACTATGCCCAGAAGCCTTCCGTCACTGAATTAAAATTCAGTTAGTCCAGTACCAAAGCACAGTGAGTTGTTTGCAAGTCACTGATGTGATCTCAGGTCTAAGGGACACTTATACCTATATCCCATCAGAGTCATTTTCGACAGCAGAATGCTCTGGAGTTGGTCACATTCAATGACGATATACCCTTACATCTCACCTGTATACCATACCAGTGTCTCCACACTCTTTGGTTAAGAGGACAACCAACCCATATGGCCTACAACGACCTATGCTCGATAGAAGTTGTCGTCCTTATTGACACCTATATTTGATCGTGAACAGTTTTAAGAACTAATCGATAAATCCTCTCTTTATTGAACTTAAATAGTCCTAAGGACTTCATCATAACAACAGAGTTCATTAAAAGATGAAAGCTTATGATGAAAATGTCAAAAATATATTTTATTTATTAACAAATCAATTATAATACTTGGTTGCTCAACCATCCACAGCTTAACGATTGGTTTTTAGGATATATTTCCCAACATGTTCAAACCCTAACTCAATCCTCATTCCTTCTTCCTCTCTTTCTTCCGATCCCTCTCTTACCTAGGTTTGGCAGTGCCAACAATACTATGGTGGAGAGCCCAAGGAAGGTTGCACCCACATATCATGCCCAGAAGTTTCCTAACTAGCAAAAGGTGTACATCTATGGAAGCATCACTCTTGGCAATGTCGAGATTGTTGCCAATCTCAAAGGTGATCAGAGATACGAGCGATTAGAAGCAATCTTTGGGAAATAGATGGGTTATGGGTTCTTAGGGATGTAAGGAAGAGAGGCAACGGTAAAGGTATTGATGATGGCAATGGTTGTGGTGGTGGTGGTGACAATAATAGTGATAATTGATATATTGATTATCTAAAAAGGAGAGAGTGATCAAAATTACCAAATGAGCAGACAGAGAGTAAATCATAGTCAGTCAAGATTGCTAAAGAGAATTGAGACCAGTGTTGCAAGTGTCAGATTTAGTGAAGATTTGAACTTTTTTTCTCTTCAATTATGATTGAAATGTGTATATTGAAATTTTTAATTTTTTGTAAAACCCGGTGATGGATATGCAAGTTTTTTTGCTAAAATTCATTTAATAGAGATGGACAAAAAGGGTACCTTTGTTATAAAAATATAATTTGAAAGTAATTTGAGACTTTTTAGAGAAAATGCAGATCATAGTAAAAAAGAACAAATTTGAGGGGATATTAGTGTATTTTTCTCAAATCTACAGAGTAAGTCCCACACGATGAATTTGTTTACAACTTTGGCTCATTTCCTCTTAGAAAAACAAAAAATCAAATTAAAAAACAAGAAAAAAAAAACAGGTTCCACATGTAGAGCCAGGGTCAATGCTCAAAAAGTTTGCCATGGGTTTTATATGGCTCTAAATACTCTTTAAATAGATGTTGAGCACGTTTCTAAAGAATAGGTAGTCTTGCTCTATATTTTTTGATCGGTGCGGTGGGGTGGCCACCATCAGAATTTAAATATTGGACCTCCCCCAATTGGATAAGGATGACAGCTATGTGAGCTAGCGTTGGTTGATATTTATCTGTTTACAAATTTGATTTACATTTATTTTTTAGATGCTAAACAAATTGGTAGAGCCAGAACGACAAAAAAGTGACAGATTACTGTTAACAAAATTATTAAAGCATTTCTAGAAGGGAATTGTTGCAGAGAAGCCAGTGTTTTCTATTGATCAGAACTTGACTGGCTCATTTGTCACCTAAGGCCTATGACTAAAAAATGAAATCCCAACAACCAGCTTATGATGGGTTCAATAGATTCTACGTTGAAGTCCCCATCTTCTGCTGCATCCCACCATCCACCATAAAATGGTGGGACCAGTCCGAACCGACAGGAGTGAAGACGCCTCAACTCCAATTTTGATTCTTAGTTTCGTATCAGCAACCCTGTCGCCGGGCTTCTGGTCCCGAAGAAGACGCCTTCAATTCATCATGGCCCGCACGTCAAGTTCCCGCGCGACGCAGGATACACACAAATTTGCTTTCAAACTATGGATGGTAATTTCCTCCATCTCATTATACATCCAATTCGGTCCGATTTGAATGGGACAGAATTTATCCGGCCTGCAATAGCTCCAAAGCAGATTCAAAATATGACAAAACTCACCCTAAATCTATGTATATATAAATCCTCTTCCTAATACCAATATATATATATATATATATATATATATATATATATATAATATATATATATATATAATAAAAATGTTTTATCCATCCCGTCCCACTCCAAGGGACCAAGACTCTATCCATCCCAAGACAAGCACAGACATGAGTAATAGCTTATTTGATCCATATCCGATCTATTATTTCAAAACTCAGCTATGCCTTTACCCGTGAGCATTCGGCTCTAACATACCTCATGCCCATGAGTATATTTCTTTATGGGAACCATGTGCTGCATTCACTCCTGTTTCCCAGCATCCTTACCCACATCATAAAGTTGCAATGCGACATCAATCATACACTTTGGCCAGATGTATCGACTTGTCCCAGAAATGTAAAACACCTTGTCTCCCCTTTTAAATTCCACTGTTTATGAGGAAAGGCCCCAACTCTTGGAAGACCGACTCTTTGGCATGTGATTGGAGTTAATACAAGCTAGCTAACATATGAACTAGATTCTGAAGTTTGTGTAACTAGGCACCTCAAGTCTGAAGCATTTCTTATAACCATTTTTTTTTTTTTTCAAGGATGACAAAAAATGATGCCAATCCAAAATCTAAAGCAGGAGTTCCCTGCATTGCAGTAAACAAATTTGACAACTTTGGCACCAACTCGCACTCCTGTTAACCCAGACACATTCCTCAAGCAGTGCCAACGTAAAGCAAATCTCAGTTCACACTTAGGGTGCAAAATATCAACAGTGCTGAAAACGAACCAACCATAGCTGATCATCACCCAGATTTTTCACAATCAAATTCCCACAAGTTGATGTTGATCAAGCAGCAGAACTTCTAAGAAAAATCAGCAGACAGCACCTCAGATAAGTGAAATCATGTTCTTTCCTCACTTGATGGTGTTTCTTTTTTTTTTCTTCTATTTTTTTCTCTTCTTTTCGAGAAACTCACTTGATGCATGTTGAGGCTAGAAGAAAACAAAACAAGCATAATCACTGCATTCAGTATGGCTGGGTCCACGATGACAAATTTCATCATGCCAACAGATGCTGAGTAAAATATACTGCAACCAACTCAGTTACAAAGGTTTTTTTGGTAAATATATTATGTAAGATATTGCTGAAAGTTATCACTCATGAACATGTCTGCAATTGCTTTGCATTCATAGTTCATTTATTTCATATATTATGTCCAATATATACAAGACTAAAACTCAAACGACTGTACAAAAGTATTGAGAAGCATTTCTTAGACGCCAAACTTCCCTTTGTGAGACCTGAGCCCAGACAATGTCAACTGTATTCCATAAAATCCTGGATCAGATGCACGAATGGTGTTTATGTGCTAAATTTTTTTTTTTTTTTACAACGGATTAAATTTAAAAAGCATATTGTGGGAGAACAATTAAGATAGCACACAAATATGACAAACAATGAGAGCTTACACATATATGGTCAGCTGATCATGGTTGGATGCCCGGTCTGTAACATCCTCTTGAGCACATCAGTGTGCCACCCAAAGGAAGAATCTGATGAACTGGACAACATTAAGGGAGAAATTAAAACATGAAAATATGTAGAGAAGTTTTCAAGAAGAGATATTAGGTACAGCATGATGTCGACCAAAAACATCTAATACGGAAGTCATACTTTTACTGCTACAATAAGATATGAGATAAAGATAAACACAGACCTCAGAATTGTGATTTCATATGGAAATGATATACCCTCATGATTTGGTATCGAAGGTAAGTGATCCTTCTTCTCATTGACAAATCTTATTATCTGAAACAAGACTTCACGGATTGATGACTCCAGTGCAGCATGTCGTGAGGTGCTCTGTTCCAAAGCTTCTCCTGAAATCAAAGGACAGCAAGCATATCCATACAAAAATTGACAGCTATCTAACAAAACAAATAGATGGGAAATGTAGAAAAGGAAGCAACAATGACATTAATGATAGTAGTACATCAAACAAAGAGTCTCTACCTCCAAGATCTGTGGTTGCTTTATTGTGATGAGACTTGCCATGTGCTTTGGGATTAATCACATGCAAATAAATATACCAATGCTCCCAATATAAACGCTCAACTTTGTTGTTACCGAACCATGTAGACTGCTTGTTCTTGATCTCATAGAAAGATAGACATATCTGCACAATCATTGTTATAGGTAAGCTTGAAGGGAAGACATCCATAGAATGCAGATATAATGTATCCTCACAGATAATGAAAACAATATGCATGCATAACTTAAAGGAGATGAACAACTCAAATTCACCTAGCTGTAGAACAGTTTACTTGTTTATAACATTTTGGCAACCTTAGTTGAAAACTGCTGGATGTTAAATACTTCTATGTATAACTAAATTTTGAGATTGTACTTAAATGAGTAAAAGGACATGATTACATAGGAATTGCTCCAACAGTTGTATAACTGGTACAATATTTTACAGACTTCCCGATAGGCACCAAGCTTAGTTGCTAGCAGTCAAAAATAACAGATATATGTCATTCAAATGAATGACATCTTATGTCAATGTCTCACAGTAAGGATCTCTTAATATTAAATGATAATTAAGGGAGTGAAAGACACAACAACATAACAAAAAAGCCCGTTATTGTATGTCAATCACTCAATTCACTGGCTTTGGATAGACTCAGATTGCTGGCAAATAGCTTTCCTAGATATGCATGGTTAATTAGAGATAGAAATTAAATTTAATTGAAAAGAACACAAACCTGGCTCTTCCTGTTTGGATGTTTCTCCACTTTATTAATGAACTCATCAATCTTTTCCTCAATTTTCTTCTCTACTTCAGCATCTCCACATTGCACCTGTACAAAAAGTATTCTAAGTCCAGAAGGTTTGGTTTCAACAAACATCAAGTACAATGAAACAAGTAACCATGTAAATAAGGAACAGTTGTAAGTTCAACATGCTAGATTTCTTAGAAGCATACACAAGAGAACACAAGAATCTTGGCAAACCACAAAGTTAATTTTAATTAGCCAATACATCAAATTTGAATTTCTAGAAAAACATTCACTCAAAATCCCAGAAGCCAGAGATTTGTATATGTACCAGAAAGGTTGCTTTTTTTTAGTATAATGGGCAATAGACATTGCACTTATCCTTGTAGTCACTCTCTTCAACAATATGGTGCACCATAACACATGCCTTTCTCATGGTACGTATGAGAATTGACAACTCAGTGGCAAATGTAAAGCAATAGAATTGGTAAAGCATGCATCAAAGCGTGATTGCAATTTTAGCTCAAGACTAAGTACAGGAGATACTTTATTGCCAACCAAAAGTTTCATTTCAGCCAATATATCTTATCTTTTTAAACCATCTTTGGATGCCCGAACATCTTATCGGCCTGATCAGATCGTTCAGCCAGCACCGTTGTTTCAAAGATACATAAGAAGTAGGACAGTTAAGAGAGATCAGGCAGCCACAGCAAAACCTATCCCGGGCAAAAGGATTTAGTTATCCTATTTTTGAGCAATAGGGTGTGTAAATCCCACCAACATTTCATTAAGATGAAACAAAGGAACATAGGCTAAGATAGCCTGAGAAGGTTGGTCAGAGAAGCCTATAAGAAGGGAAACGTGTAGGGACCATGCGGGCCCAAGACAAGCTGGACAACAATCCAGAAATCCCAGAACAGAAACATAAACCTGTATACAATCCCCAAAAAGTCCAAAAACAAAGAAATTGAAAGGAAAGTATTTAGTGATCCCTAAAAGTATGGATTAGTTCTTTTCCCAGCTTCCACAAACTCATCTAAAGACCTCATTTCTGGTGTGTTTTTACAACAGTTTTCTTCTAAGGAAGATCTTATTGGTCCAGCATCCTAACAGGGCCTTATGTAGCAGTCTGGTACTTCAAATTGTGTAAGCAAGTATTGAACCACTTTCTGAACAAAACTCGTTGAAGTACACTGTTTTGTTTAAGCATTGATATTTTTCAATTAAAATAATCAAACATGCACAAGTTACACTAAAATGACAAAATCACTAAGTCTGGCATAAAAAGGCAGAGGATGAAAATTCAACTTTACATGCTGCAAAGTACAAACACAAAAGTTCTTTCTTAATTTTAATCTACCATAACAAAATAAGTGCACATGAGATGGAGCCCAAACCATAGAAGTATAGTTGAATCATGAGGTTCTCAGGCCAAGAATCACGCAACCATTTCATTAGACCTTTTTGTGCATGTGGGAGCGAGCATGTAAATCTTCACAACATCTGATGTTTCATATTATTATCATGAGGGAGAATAATATTACGCATGCTTATGACCACATTTTCTAGTGTTATTTAAGATCAAGAATTGACAATTGTATCTGTCAAGATACCATGACAACCAAAAACTATTCAAATGCATTAATGAAAGTATAAAAATGCTCTATTATGCTCTATTAAAAGGAAGCATTGGAAACACTCCTGTTGCAACATCTGAAATTAGTCAAACACCCTAAAAAGGCTGGGGAAAGAGCTAGAATATTTGCTATTTTGTCCAATGCCAAGTTCCTTTTCTGAATCATCTGTTCCAAGAATCTATACAGAAGAAAAAATTAGAAGGAAGAAATAATTTTCAAATCAGGAAATTATTTTAAACACCACAAGCTGTAATACTTGCACAGAGTACCTCACAAGAGATAATTTCAATGTTTAAGCATGATCAAATACTATCAACCTTCAACAAATTCATAGTAATAGATACATCAGAATGACAATCAGTTACATGCAACTTTAAAAATTCCATTCAGGGTGAGCAGCTATTTGAAACCTTAACCATTACTTACATAAGTGATTTCAAAAAGTTCGCAGTCAATGGCTTTTGGCCGAATGAGACCTAATGCCCTGTGAAATATAATAGTGTGCAGAATACCTGCAGACAGCTTCACACATTTAATCAGGAAGAAATGTAATGAAAAATGGGAACTAAAAAACACAGCAATTAGGGGCCTGAAAGGCACTACTAATGTGTAAGCTAAGCAGTCTATAGCACAATTAGGGGCAGCTTTGAGGAACTGAATGAAACAAAAAACAAAAAACTGAGAGGCACTACTGTTGCATTGAAAATTCTCTATCGGTTTTTCATTCTTTTGTGTCAAGTAGAACTATAACGATCAGCAAAGATATAAAAGAAAAGTGGGTACATATAGTAATTCACAGTTGAAAGTAGTACACTTACAGCGCAAGACTTCTCGGATCTCAAAGTGCTCCACCTCCTACATCCAAAAATTTTACAACCGGTCAGCAAAGTACAATAATTGTAACAACAATTGTACTTGAAAAGCAATGAATTGTCACGCTAAAAAGTAAACAGAATCAACTTTTCCTCACAACACGCAGAGATACTTCATTAGCGATTATGCAAACAGCAAGTTAGAAACACAATTTTTAAAAAAAAAAAGGGGAGAGAGAGAATTTACAATTCATATTAAAGGCATTTTAATAAAGAGTTCCACTTGAAACAGCATAAACAAAATCAAATCTTGAATATAAATATAGCCTAGATCGAACCAAGATCAGAATCTCACCAGTTCCTTAAGCTCGCACACTTCGGAATTCATGGCGTCTCCCTCAAGCTTTTGCTATGGAACAGACGACCTTGGAATCACAAAGAGACCACCAAATACAAGACTTTGGATCGATAAATAGTTTAAACGAGAAAAACAGCAAGACACACGTTAGATTCAGAGAGAGAGGGGAAAGGCAGTCGGGATCCCACGATCGAAACAAGACGAATCTCTCAATTCGTCGGAAGCAAGTTGGGGGGAGAGGATGGTTGAGGGTTTTCTCCACGGCGACACCGAAATCTAGAGCCTGGGGGGATATTTTGGAACCCTAGGTCATCGATCGCATGGAATCTAGAGAAAGGAATAGTACGGGAAATGGAATGGGAAGTGTTAACGGTGAAGCCGCCCCACTGTTGGCACCCGCAACAAGGGGACAGGGGGAGTACGATTTTAGTTTTATAGTCTTTTTTGTAGAATCCTTTGCCTAAATAATTTTTAAAAAAATATATTTATAAAAATAATATAATTTTTAACTTATTTATTAAATTAATATAAATTCTATAAAACATCATTTAATATTTTATAATTTTTATGTCACCACTTTTTTTCAGATGAAAAAAAAATTATCATTTCAAATTAGTATTCTCATTTTAAATTATTTTTTCAAAAAAATATTTAAAAAAATAATAATTAATATAAAAAAATAAAAAATACTATTAAAAAAATTTAAAAAAATAAAAATTATAATTTTAAATTTTAAAAAAATAAAAATTTTAATTTTAATTCAAATAAAAATCATCATTTCAAATTACAATCTCTTTTTCAAATTAACTTTTTAAAAAAATATCATAAAAAATACTTTAAAAAATAAAAAAAATAAAAAATACTATAAAAAAAATAAGAAAAAAATAAAAATTATAATTTTAAATTTAAAAAAATAAAATTTTTTTGAGATATTTTTTTAAAAAAATTAATTTGAAATATGGAAAGTAATTTGAAATGATATTTTTTATTTAAATTAAAATTAAATTTTTTATTTTTTTAAATTTAAAATTATAATTTTTATTTTTTTATTTTTTTTATTTTTTATGGTATTTTATATTATTTTAATTTTTTAAGATATTTTTTTGGGATATTTTTTTAAAAAAATAATTTGAAATAGGGAATGTAATTTGAAATGATATTTTTTATTTGAATTAAAATTAAAATTTTTTATTTTTTAAATTTAAAATTATAAATTTTATTTTTTTCATTTTTATGATATTTTTTATTTTTTTTAATTTTTAAGATATTTTATTTTTAGGATATTTTTTAAAAAAATTAATTTGAAATAAAGAAAGTAATTTGAAATGATGTTTTCTACTTGAATTAAAATTAAAATTTTTATTTTTTTAAATTTATAATTATAATTTTTATTTTTTTCTCATTTTTTTTATTTTTTTCTTTTTTATGGTATTTTTTTATTTTTTTATTTTTTAATATTTTTTGGGATATTTTTTAAAAAAATTAATTTGAAAAGGGGATTATAATTTGAAATGATGATTTTTATTTGAATTAAAATTAAAATTTTTATTTTCTTAAAATTTAGAATTATAATTTTTATTTTTTTCAATTCTTTTCCTTTTTTTCTTTTTTATGGTATTTTTTTATTTTTTTTACATCAATTTTTATTTTTTCAAATATTTTTTTAAAAAAATAATTTAAAATGAAGATACTAATTTGAAATGATGATTTTTATTTGAATCAAAATTATAATTTTTATTTTTTTTAAATTTAAAATTATAATTTTTATTTTTTTTAGAGAATTAATAATTAAACTCATCATTTGAAATAAATTTTTTTTTGTCGTCCACGTGAAAAAAAAAAGGTGGAAAAGAGGTGGTAAAACGTTATTTTGAATGATATTTTATAAAATTTATATTAATTTGATAAATAAATTAAAAACTATATTATTTTTATAAATAATTTTTTTAAAAAATTATTTAGATAAAAGATTTTTTTTGTAAGTCTTTTACAATTATGGGCCGCATATCCGTCGCCTGTTGCTTGAACCTGAATTAACCAGTTCTGGTAGACCCCGGCCCAGGAAACCAGGTCTAAGAAGAGAAACGCACCATTTTAAAAAATAATAATAAAATAATAATCTTTACATAAAATTTTTAATGATGGTTTTGTGGGGTTTCTCATATCTACTTCAAGAGAATTACATTCCAAGTAGAGGCTTCCATGTGTTTTCCCTTTCTCTGGTGTAACATTCATCATTTGTTTCAGAAACATCATGATTTAAGAGTGCCAATTAATTCAGTTGATAAAATACTGATAATTAAAAATCAATGACTTGGATTTCAAATCTTATCTATATTATTTTAAATTCATTATTCAATAAATTAGATGGTGGTTTGAAGCATGTTTTCTTGTAAAAAAAATATATATTTTCAAGATTAATACTTGCAAAATTTTAAATTCGCATAACCTTAATATTCTGTTGGATATGTAATAACAACATTAAACTTGTGTAGTCGTGTTGGGAATAGTGTTCCAAAACCAATCGTCAGTCTGTTGACGGTTGTGCTCTTTATTGTATTAGTACATAAATTATAAATAAATAAAAGTTATTTTAGCATTTTTCATCACAAATTGTCATCTTCTAATGAACTACTATGTTGTGGTGAAGTCCTTAGGACTATTTAAACTCGACAAAGGAGGATTTATCATTTAGTCCTTAAACCTGTTCGCGACCAAATGATACATTGTTACCAAGGACAATAATGTTTATCGAGCATAGGTCGTTGTGTGCCATATAGGTTAGTTGTCCTCTTAACCAAGGAGTGTGGAGACACTGGTATGGCATACAGGTGAGATGTAAGGGTACATCTGCACTGAACGTGACCGACTCCGGAGCTATCTCTGCTGTCAAGATTTGCTCCGATGGAATATGGATATAAATGTCCCTCCGATCTGAGACCGCCACGGTGACTTGCAAGCAACTCACTGCACTTAGACACTGGACTACCAGAATTTCTAATTCAGTGACGGAAGGCTGCTGGGTGTAGTCAAGTACTTAACTTGTCGGTGCGTGTGTCAAGATGGGATTGACCACTCCATTTCAGGAGCTGTGTACAGTCATGTTTCAATTTAGCAAAACCTTGGCCAGGGTAGTCCTAGTGAGGAGTCACAGGACTGATTGAGTTGAGCACGACTCGGATGATCTAATCAGGATTGATAGTTTAATCCTGAGTCGTCCTAAACACAGGGGTCAAAAGGGATGAATTATACAGTAACCATATTCACGTAGATTCTGAGTGTTGCAATTGCGACTATTCGACCTATCCGGTCGTTGGGTACCATTGCTAGATGGTCACTTCGATTAGTACAGGAATTGGTTCCTGTGCTACCGGCTTAGGTTCGAACCTGCGAGGTCACACATATTAGAGGTTTCTATCTGATCTGACGGCTGATGAAGAGTCCTAATATTCGTGGACTATGAGTCCTACGTGTCTGGGACTCTGTGATCGAGAATCAGGATTCTCTGATCACAAGTCCCACACATTTTGGATATCGGGGTCAAGAGTCCCACTGGTTTGGGACTCTTCGATCAAGATTTCATATTGATGAACTTTGATATCCAATTGCCCATCAGATTTGGATTCAATATTTATGAGAGATTTAATTAGTGATTTGATCACTAATTAACTCAATTTGATTGAGTAATTATTTTTGGATCAAGTCCAATTGAATTGGATTCAGTTGGGTTTAATCCGATTAAGTTAAGAGTTGACCTAATCGTCGAGATGGTTTGGTCTCTGATTTGATCAGGAGTTGGGCTTAATCAATTTCTGATTTAATTAGAATTTTATTGAGCCTAATTAAGCCTAATTAAGTTGGATTTAAATTAGTCTAATTGGGCCTAACTTATTTGGTTCAATTAGGTTGGTTTAAATAATGAAACCACCTTGACCCAAACTCCCTACGCCACCTCACATCCACTGCACCCATTTGAATTCACGAGAAGAAATTTCTCATAAATTTTTTCTCATGCAAAGCCCTCCCCACGCCCATATTTGTGTGCCATATGGATGGATAAAGCTAATTAGTTAACCATTCAAATTCAAAGCGTGTTTGAATTTGAATGGATAACTTATCTCTTGTACCTTCATGCTTATTCATCTCGTGCGCCACATAACTTACACGAGAAAAGATTTCTCGTGAAACATTTCCATGCACAAAAAGTCCGCGCCCTTCTCTTCTCACGCCATAAGTGGATAGGGATGAGTTGGTTTGCATTTGAATTCAAACTCGATTTGAATTCAAATGTGCAACCACTTATCTTTATCCTCTCACGCGGATAAGACACGTTCGACGTTGTTTTAAAAAGAGGAAAAAGGTGGGGCGTGTGTAGAATTTTTTGGAGAGAAAGTTTGGGGTGTGAGGAACCTTTCTGCATGAGGTGAAGGTCCAAAACCTTCCGAGAAAAAAAGAAAGAAAAGAAAGAAAAAAGGATGCAGAGTTTTTCTTAGTGTATCCTAGGGTTTCAGCCTAGGGTTCGGGAAGTGAGAAGGTGAGCTACGAGTGTCGTGAGCTCACCAAATTTTAGAGAGATCTTCAACATCCTCTCAAGCATGTCTGCTGACGATCTGGGGCATCCAAAGAATCGACAGACATCGATCGAAGGAGTTCGATCAGCATCGACCGTCGAAAGGGCTCTACAACGAGCTAGCACTCGTGAGGAGTCGATCAGATTGGGAGCCTCATGTGGACGAACCACAGAGGCCAGACATACTGTGTGACTGTATCGTGATGATCAGACTCTTCCGACGGTGATCAGATTACGGCGATCTACTACCCGCACAAAGGTATTGTGTTCTAAACATATTACAGTAAAGTGTTTACTGTTTAAATTTGAATTTCAAATTTAAATGCATGCATGCTATATATTATATTTAGATCCTAGTGTAGGATAAATACATGTTAATTAATTAGATTAATTAATATTTTTCACTGTAAAATCATAATTTTGAAAAAGTTTTAAAATTATCATTTTATCCCTGCACTGAATTACGCATCAAATGGTATCAGAGCAGGTTCTAAGATATGATATATGAATTTGCATGCGTAGATTAAGTTGTAATCTAAAAGTTTAAATTTAAAATTTAAAATTCAAAATTTAAAATTTAAATTTTGAAAGTTGTTTGAAATTCAAAATTCAAAAGTTTGAAATTCAAAATTTAAAATTTAAATTTTAAAATTTAAAATTTAAAATTTAAAATTTTAAAAATTTAAAATTTAAAATTTAAAATTTGAAATTTGGTTGAAATTTAAAATTTGAAATTCAAAATTTAAAATTTAAAATTTGAAATTCAAAAATTTGAAATTTGAAATTTGTTTAAAATTTAAAATTTAAAATTTAAAATTTGAAATTTAAATTTTGAAATTGGTATATTTAGATATACTTGATCCAAGTAGCAAGTAATCGAATTGGGTTGGTTGCCATGGCCGTCCGATCATAGGAGAAAAGTAGGGTTTAAAGGCTCCCTCCTCCCATTCGATGGGATCTCCTATGATGGTAGGGGTGCCGCTACAATTATATCCCATGCAGATGAAGCAGCGAAAGGATTTAATTGTAAAGGTTCAATTGTAAAATTTATCATGAATGTGTTAGATTAGATCTAAAGGAATATTCATGATTTATTTTGATTGAGTTATTTTCTGTTATGTAATTAGTAATAGGATTGCTATTTATGAAATGTGCTGATCTATTTATGAAATGAGTCAACATATTTGATGAACAGAAAATAAAACCTTTCAAATTTAAAAATTATTTTCGAAAAGCCAAACCTTGACCCATCAGCCCAAATACTTAATTAAAAGAATTAAGTGTTGTCAAGTTGGTCTAGAATTATGAATTAAGACCTAAGACAATTGCATAAATTTGTGGGTCAATGGGTTAGATGGATTAGATCCATAATTGGGTTAGACCTAAGGTTAGCTTAAAGAAATAGACTAAATTAGAGTAATTGGTCAAATCTAATCAAAAGTTGAATTAGATTAGGTCAAGGACACTCTAGACTCAACTCCAATAGTTGTAGTTGAATGAGTCCATGTCTTTAACTAGACCAAGATGGACTTAATTCATGGCTACGCGGTGGAACCCTATTTACTAAGTTGATCAAATTAAAACTAATGAATCGGTTAGTGTCTAAGATAAGTTTGACAGTTTGACCAGTGATTCTTAAGTGGGAGCTACTCGCATTGATTCGATCTCTGACGAGTTAATGACTTATCCCCACCACTGATCTCACTTACCTGACCAATCTGGTGAGTTAGATTTTGATTAGATCACTTAGTGATTAGGACTCACCCATGTCATTAGGTAAATCAGTGTGACTGATTTAGGTGCTCCTAATGCCAGCTTTAATTAAATCCTTTTTAATCGGACTTGGTGAAGTCAGTGGGAGGATTGAAATTGGCTGGTTAATTTCTTCTCTTCCTTCACATAATAAAATTCTCAAAATTATTAGGTCCCTAAAATGATTAAGTTATAGTGATAACTAAGTCATAGCCTCCCATTAAGTGAGTGATAATGAGTCTATTAGTTTAATAATCATTGGAGGCCCAAGGCTTGGTGCTTATTGACTAATGGAATTATCATTCATAGTATGATAATTTGGTTTCAGTCTTTTTGATGGTGGTCAGGTTGGCCGGTCAAAGTCGGGCCTGATCATTTATTAGTCTGATTCACCAAATCAAGTCATGTTAATGGTTGGACCTAACCAGATTTTTTCAGTGGAGGCCAAAGCCTACTGATTAGGTTCTAGGGCAAAATTGATTACTAGAAGTTGTTTAGAGAAATAACTGGTTATGAACCTACCCATAGATGCACATGGGTTGACCAACCAAAGTTGGGCTCATGTGTAGTCTGTGTGGATTCTAGTACCCACTAAGGAATTAAAGTAATTTCTCGAATTGAAGGTTGAGGCTACCAGTTCGTTCAAATATTGAGAGAAACTTTAGACTAAAGTCCAAGTCTTTAGTATTAATAATTTATATACTAATAGAGGTCTGATTTTCTTTTATGCAGCTATGGCCACTATCCTGTCGCTCCGATCATTATTAGATAATGACAATCTCATGGGACCTAATTTCGATAGCTGGTATCGAAAATTAAAAATCATCCTTGAGCATGAGCGGATCCTTTATGTAGTAACGGATCCGGCACCCGAGGAGCCAGCCTCGAATGCTAGAGGGATGGTCTGAGACACTTACCAGAAGTGGCTCAATGACCGCACCACCGTTCGGTGCATAATGCTGGCGGTAATGAATGATGAGTTTAGCCGCAGGTTCGAGAATGCCCAGCCGCAGGAGATGCTTCAAATGTTGAACGACTCCTTTGGCACGCCTGACGATGTTGAAAGGCACAAAACTAGTTGTGCCATTTTCAATGCTCAGATGAGGGATGGGGCCTCAATCACCGATCATGTATTGTACATGATCAAAATGATTGAGCACCTAAGTAAACTGGACTTTCCCTTGCACGAGCAGCTCGGTAAGAATGCGATCCTTAATTCATTACCCAAGTCCTTCCTCCCCTTCCTTACTCATTTTCGAATGACAAAGCCTGCAGTAAACTATCACGGCTTGTTGGGGTTGCTGCAGAACTTTGAGAAGGACCACCAGCTCCATAAGGAGTCGGTGAATGTTGTGGGAGGGTCTTCTTCTGGTCGTCGATCCTTTAAGAAAGGGAAGAAGAATAAAAAAAGAAGAACAAGAAGGTGCAGCCGCATGCTGGGACGTCTGCACAGGGTCAGACCAAGAAGCGCAAGCCCGACCAGAGCCAGGCGGAGTGCTTCTTTTGCAAGAAGCAGGGGCACTGGAAGAGGAACTGTCCTCTATACATTGCCTCCCTGGACCCAAACAGACCGAAGAAGAAGCAAGATAATTATATGATAATACCTTACAATTTTTTTATTTGTGATACTACTGCCTGGGTATTAGATACCAGAAGCCCTTATCATATTTGTAATTCGATGAAGGGTCTACAGGTCAATAGGAGATTTGATGATGGCGAGAGGTTCCTGAATGTTGGAGATGGAAGCAAAGTTCCAGTTCTAGCTTTAGGAATCATGAACCTTGTAATCAATTCTCGTAATGTAATTCTGAGTGAATGTCACTATTATCCAAGCTTTTTATTAAATATTATTTCTGTAGGCTTTTTGGCCATATACGGTTATCAATTTTTAATAAAAAAAAATATTTGCAATATCATTTTGAATGGTGTTACAATATTTGTTGGATAACTAAATAATGGAATTTACTTACTGTCACAGCCTATTAATATGGTTCAAACCTCCGGTAAATATCCTAGAATAGAAAATCTGTCAGAAGTCTACCTTTGGCACTGTAGGCTAGGTCATATCAATAAGAACAGGATAAACAGGTTGGCTCAAGAAAGAATTCTTGAAGTTGGTGATTGTGAATCACTTCCAATCTGTGAGTCCTATCTTCTTGGAAAGATGATCAAGTCACCTTTTACTGGAAAAGGTGAGCGAGCCAGTGAACTCTTGGATCTGGTACATTCTGATGTATGTGGACCCATGAGCTCAAGTGCAAGAGGTGGATATTTCTACTTCATAACCTTCACAGACGACCTATCGAGGTATGGGTATGTCTATTTAATGAAGCATAAGTCAGAGTCGTTTGAAATGTTCAAACTATTCCAAAATGAGATAGAAAAATAAACTGAGAAGTGTATTAAAACTCTTCGATCTGATCGAGGAGGTGAATATCTTTCCAATGAGTTTCTGACATATTTAGAGAAGAATAGGATTCTCTCTCAGTGGACTCCTCTTGGAACACCACAGCATAATGGTGTGTTTGAAAGGAGGAATCGGACCTTGTTGGACATGGTCCGATCCATGATGGGGTTTGCTGGTCTGTCGATCTCTCTCTAGGGGTATGCGCTCGAATCGGCTTGTTACCTTCTAAATAGGGTTCCGAGTAAGTCTGTAACCAAAATGCCATATGAGTTATGGATAGAACGTAAGCTAGTACTCTCGCATCTTAGGATTTGGGGGGGTCCGACTTATGTTAAACGTTTAATTACGGATAAGTTTAAACCTAGGTCTGACAAGTATAATTTCATAGGGTACCCAAAAGAGACCAAAGGGTATTATTTCTACCTAGCTGATGAGCAAAAGGTGTTTGTCAGCCTTAAGGCAATCTTTTTAGAAAAGAAGTTCCTTGGTAAAGGGACTGTTGCCTCTAAGGTCGAACTTGAGGAAGTTCGACAGGTGAAAAAATCGACACAAATAGCTGAACCTGAATCGAATTTGATTAGATCAGATTCGAAGCCCATTGTTCCTACACCCTTAAGACAATTTGGTAGAGTACCACGTCAACCGGACAGATACTATGGTTTCTTGGTCTGGAACGGCGATCCAATCGAACTTGATGAAAACGATGAGGATCCGATCACCTACATGGATGCAATGCAAAGACCTGACTCTAAGAAATGGCTAGAGGCCATGAAATCCGAAATGGAGTCCATGAAGGTCAACGATGTGTGGACATTGGTTGACCCACTTGAAGGAGTAAAACCCATAAGGTGTAAGTGGGTCTTCAAGGGAAGAGGGCGCAGACGGAAAGGTGGAGACCTATAAAGCTCGTCTGGTTGCTAAGGGATACCGTCAATGTTATGGTATAGACTATGACGAGACATTTTCTCATGTGACAATGCTCAAATCCATTCGGATTATGCTTGCGATAGCTGCCCATCTGGACTATGAAATCTGGCAGATGGATGTGAAGACAGCTTTTCTAAACGGAGAGCTGGACGAAGAGGTGTATATGATACAATCTAAAGAATTCACATCCACAGATGAGTCTAAGGTGTGCAGGCTACAGAGGTCCATTTATGGACTTAAGCAGGCATCCCGGAGTTAGAACATACATTTTGATAGGACGATCAAGACGTATGGCTTCGTTAAGAACGGAGAAGAGCCCTGCATTTATAAGTGGGCTAATGGTTCAATAGTGGTATTTCTTGTATTATATGTGGATGACATTCTCTTAATCGGGAATGATGTCCCTGCATTACAAAGAATAAAGATTTGGCTGTCGTCACAATTCTCCATGAAGGATCTGGGAGAAGCTTCCTACATCCTAGGGATGAGGATCTATAGGGATAGATCTAAAAGGTTGCTTGGCTTATCCCAGTCCACGTACATTGATACTATGCTGAAAAAGTTCAGCATGGAGAATTTCAAGAAAGACTATCTACCGATAGGCCATGAAATTTCTCTCTCGAAGAGGGATTGTCCGTCAATACCTCAAGAGAGAGAGCGTATGGGTAGAATTCCATATGCTTCAGTAGTGAGATCTATCATGTACGTCATGACATGTACACATCAGATGTAGCATACTCACTAGGGGTAGTGAGTAGATACCAATCTGATCCAGGAGAAAATCATTGAAAGGTTGTTAAAATCATCCTGAAGTATTTAAGAAATACTAAGGACCAGTGATTTGTTTATGGGGAATCAGACTTGAGACTTATAGGATTTACAGACTCTAATTTTCAGTCTGATCACGATGACAGCAAGAGTGTGTCGGAATTTATTTTTACCCTTAATGGTGGGGCTGTCTGCTGGAAGAGTTCCAAGCAGCACACAGTGGCTGATTCAGTTTACAAGGCGGAGTATGTCGCTGCATCAGATGCTGCCAAAGAAGTGGTGGCTGAGAAAATTCATCATCGAGCTCGGAGTAGCACCCTCCCTTATTGATCCAGTTCTGCTCTACTGTGACAGCTCTGGAGCCATTGCTCAGGCGAAGGAACCGAAGGCACACCAGCGGATGAAGCATATTCTGCACCGCTACCATCTCATCCGAAAAATCATGGATCGAGGTGATGTCGACCTTCAGAAGATCGACGGAAAGGAGAACCTGACCGACCCATTCACTAAAGCCATTGCGGTGAAAGAGTTCAACGACTTCAAGTCGAAGATGGGTATTAGATACTGCACCGATTGGTTTTAGACCAAGTGGGAGATTGTTGGGAATAGTGTCCCAAAGTCAATCGTCAGTCTGTTGACGTTTGTGCTCTTTATTGTATTAGTATATAAATTATAAATAAATAAAAATTATTTTGATAATTTTCATCACAAATTATCATCTTCTAATGAACTCCTGTGTTGTGATGAAGTCCTTAGGACTATTTAGACTCGACAAAAGAGGATTTGTCGTTTAGTCCTTAAACATGTTCGTGACCAAATGATACATTGTTATCAAGGACAACAATGTTTATCGAGCATAGTCGTTGTGTGCCATATAGGTTGGTTGTCCTCTTAATCAAGGAGTGTGGAGACACTGGTATGGCATACAGATGAGATGTAAGGGTAATCTGTACTGAACGTGACCGACTCCAGAGCTATCTCTGCTATCAAGATTTGCTCCGATGGGATATGGGTATAAATGTCCCTCCGATCTGAGATTGCCACGGTGACTTGCAAGTAACTCACTGCACTTAGCACTAGACTACCTGAATTTCTAATTCAGTGACAGAAGGCTGCTGGGTGTAGTCAAGTACTTGACTTGTTGGTGCGTGTGTCAAGATGGGATTGATCACTCCATTTCAGGAGCTGTGTACAGTCATGTTTCAATTTAGTAAAATCTTGGCCAGGGTAGTCCTAGTGAGGAGTCACAGGACTGATTGAGTTGAGCATGACTCGGATGATCTAATCAGGGTTAACAGTTTAACCCTGAGTCGTCCTAAACACAGAGGTCAAAAAGGATGAATTATACAATAACCATATTCATGTAGGTTCTGAGTGTTGCGATTGCGACTATTCGACCTATCCGATCGTCGGGTACCATTGCTAGATGGTCACTTCGATTAGTACAGGAATTGGTTCCTGTGCTACCGGCTTAGGTTCGAACCTGCGAGGTCACACATATTAGAGGTTCCTATCTGATCTGATGGCTGATGAAGAGTCCTAATATTCATAGACTATGAGTCCTACATGTCTGGAACTCTGTGATCAAGAATCAGGATTCTCTGATCACAAGTCTCATACATTTTGGGTACCGGGGTCAAGAGTCCCACTGGTTTGGGACTCTTCGATCAAGGTTTCATATTGATGGACTTTGATACCCGATTGCCCATCGAATTTAGACTCAATATTTATGAGAGGTTTAATTAATGATTTGATCACTAATTAACTCAATTTGATTGAGTAATTAGTTTTGGATCAAGTCCAATTGAATTGGATTCAGTTGGGTTTGACCCGATTAGGTTAAGAGTTGACCTAATCGTCGAGATGGTTTGGTCTCTGATTTGATCAGGGGTTGGGCTTAATCAATTTCAGATTGGATTAAGATTTTATTGAGCCTAATTAAACCTAATTAAGTTGAGTTTAAATTAGTCTAATTGGGCCTAACTTATTTGGTTCAATTAGGTTGGTTTAAATAATGAAATCACCTTGACCCAAACTCCCTACGCCACCTCACATCCACTGCGCCCATTTGAATTCACGAGAAGGAATTTCTCATGAATTTTTTCTCATGCAAAGCCCTCCCCACACCTATATTTGTGCGCCATATGGATGGATAAAGCTGATTAGTTAACCATTCAAATTCAAAGCATGTTTGAATTTGAATGGATAACTTATCTCTTGTGCCTTCATGCTTATCCATCTTGTGCACCACATAACTTACACGAGAAAAGATTTCTCATGAAATATTTCCATGCACAAAAAGTCCACGCCCTTCTCTTCTCACACCATAAGTGGATAGGGATGAGTTGGTTTGCATTTGAATTCAAACTCGATTTGAATTCAAATGTGCAACCACTTATCTTTATCCTCTCACGTGGATAAGACACATTCAACGTTGTTTTAAAAAGAGGAGAAAGGTGGGGCATGCGTAGAATTTTTTGGAGAGAAAGTTTGGGGTGTGAGGAACCTTCTGCGTGAGGTGAAGGTCCAAAACCTTCTGAGAGAAAAAGAAAGAAAAGAAAGAAAAAAGGATGCAGAGTTTTTCTTAATGTATCCTAGGGTTTCAGCCTGGGATTCGGGAAGTGAGAAGGTGAGCTACGAGTGTCGTGAGCCCACCAAATTTTAGAGAGATCTTTAACATCCTCTCAAGCATGTCTGCTGATGATCCGGAGCATCCAAAGAATCGGCAGACATCGATCGAAGGAGTTCGATCAGCATCGACCGTCGAAAGGGCTCTACAACGAGCTAGCACTCGTGAGGATTCGATCAGATCGGGAGCCTCGTGTGGAAGATCCGCAGAGGCCAGACGTGCTATGTGGTTGTGTCGTAACGATCAGACTCTCCGACGATGATCAGATTGCGGCAATCTACTACCCGCTCAAAGGTATTGTGTTCTAAACACATTACAGTAAAGTATTTACTGTTCAAATTCGAATTTTAAATTTAAATACATACATGTTGTATATCATATTTAGATCCTAGTGTAGGGTAAACATATATTAATTAATTAGATTAATTAATATTTTCTACTGTAAAATCGTAATTTTGAAAAAGTTTTAAAATTATCATTTTACCCCTACACTGAATTATGCATCAAGTCGAATAAGATTAGTATGGTAGTCAAGTAATGTTATAGAGTCACATAATTGAATATTTGCTTGGAGAGAAAACATGACTTCTTATCACTTGTGCAAGGAAATAGTTCCAATGGAAGTTTACCCCCTAAAGGTGGGATTAAAATAGAGTAAAAAAAGATAAGAACTAATCTTTTTTAATCTCAAAAAAAATATTGCCAATCATGTGATTTCATTAATTAAAGCTATTTTTTATCTATTCATCTAATAGATAGTCTTCTCTTATGCCAAAGAACAAGCAAAGCTAATGACTTAGCAAATCTTCAATAATACGTAGAATACTTTATTAGTCTAAAAGGGAATCACAATTTTTGGATTTCACAAGAAATGATGTTACTAAGTATAGACTTCCAAGGATTGTCAAAGAGTCACAACCCCACGAGTATTGGTGGGAGGACAACCGGGGAAAAGGAAGAAGAAATTTGCACTAAAGTTGAAATCAATTCATAAAAAATTGCAAGGTATAAGCCCTTTGATGATTGATAGTGTAAGAAGTCCTTTCAATGTTATAGAGGTATCATATGCCAATGTTGGTTACAAAGGCATTTTTTTGTTGTATTTGTAAATAAAGGAGACCGAAGCCTACTAGCCGCCTATGCCAAGGTATCCTACCAAAATAAACTTTCTTGGAGAAGAGGGGCTACTTGAATTAGAGGTTAAATGCAATCTAACAAATAATAGCTATGGAATAAAACAATATTAAGTGCGATGATTAAAATGAATAATTAGTTTTTATTGTCACACATGTTCATTGTTGGAGGTTGATGAAGAGTATAAGATATAAAATGATAGAAGATAGAGTTCAATTCTCTTAACACTAATTTTTGATAGATGATGCAGAAAATGTATAAAGGAATAATTGAACAAGTGTTGCCTTCTAAATGATCACACACATCAAAGATTTTGGATTCATGCTTTAGTTGATGCATCTCTAAGTATTCAAGCTTGGATAAATATGATATAAGTACTGTTTACATTTGGTTACTGTAATGAGTGTTCACACACTTTTGGTTTGATTAATAAAGTTACTAACTATAATACTTCATAATTTATTACCTTAACAAACTAGAGGGAAGCTAGAAAAGACAATCAGCCATGCAAATTTTAACATTTACAAGAATAATTATGAGAAGCTAGTTATAATCTATCTATTACCATCCTGATAGTTGAGACAAATCTTTATTTATTTAGGTGAAGGTCATTATAAAAGACATTATAATTGGTGCTCAAGAGGTGGTAAAATTGACTTTGAAAGTTTTGATCAACGTTCTTATAAGTTCATGACATTCATTTGTTTATCTTTTTAAGACATAAATATAGAAAGAAAAAACTTGTGGTCTATCATAGTGGGAATTTAAAAAAATCAAATTAAATAATATCTTAAGCTAGAGCACACTAGCATATAAGCACATTTTCAAAAAATAAACTATTTTATTTTATGAATTGAAAATAAAAATCATGAAAATAACTAAGCAAATCTTTAAAAGTTCTACTAACTTCCCTGATCACCTCCTTTGTTCTTCTATTCTCGGCCAAAGGTTACAATGATAGAGTAAAGCCATATAAGAAGAGAGGGTTGTTAGTTTTAAGACAGAGATAGAGATTAGGGGTGGTAGGAAGGAAGAAGGTGGGGGGGGGGGTTTGGAAGAGAGTAAAGCAGAGAAGGGGAGGGAGTTCTAAGTGGTAGCAATAGAGAGAAATTTTGCAATTTGAATGATGTTGAAAAAGGGATCATGTTTATGACCAATAAGTAGGAGAGGAGTTGAAGAAAGATGGGAGAGGGGGCAAGATAGTATTGAAGATGGATGTTGCAAAGATGATGATGACAATGGTAATGATAACTATGATAATAATATAGAAGAGAAGATGAAACAGATTTGAATAACGTGGATGAAAGCACTTGAGTTTTCGTATAATGAAAAGAAAGGATGTACAAATGGAGAAAGAAATGGAGGCTATAAAAGTGGTGGTAATGATGATGATAATATCTATAATACGTGAAAAAAATAAAAATTTAGATTAAAAAAATTAAAAATTAAAAATTAAAAAAATTTGATTTCTGCATTTTGAGTAAAAAAGTAGAACATGATTCCTTTTTTTTATTTTTATTTTTTCTAAGATGTTAGTTGTCTCAATTGATAAGTTATTGGGAGTTGTTACTATTGCGGTCAAAGGCTCATGGTTCGGCACATGAGGTATTGTCCGTTCTGATCTGTGGGCTTCATAATTTTGTCCCTCAAAAGATGCCTCATGTAGAAAGGATGGTCCCTTCACATATAAATTAGAGTCTTTCTTGATTTATAACCAATGTAGGACCAACGATGCCCTTCCTTCTACATCAAATTGATGTACAGGCAAGAGGAGCCCCATAGTTGTAAAGATAGTCTTCTATCTAGTATGACGCTGTTACAACCAATGGCTCATGACTCGCACATGAGGTATTATCCATTTGGCCTATAGGTCTCATGCTTTTATCCTTCAAAAAGTATCTCATGTGAAACGGATGGTCCTTTGATATATAAGCCATAATTTTTCTTAATTTATAACCTATATAGGATAAATGTTCTTCCTTCTACGTCACGATAGTTACCATTAACATGGGCTTAAGTCTTATTACTTGCTTTCGCTTCTCTTTTTTTCCTAATGTACATTGCATATGCCCAATTATAGTTAGATTTCAAAATGGTGCATGAAAGTGAACAAACCTAATTGCTAAGCCTAGAATATAATTTTGTAACTAGTCTTAGAAAGTTATTATTCATAGGTGGAAACATAGAGATTTGTTCCAAACACCAAGCACAAAAAGATAGGCTTGAGGATATTACAATCTCTCTTGTTGATACTTTGAAAGATGTTATTAGATAGATTTCAAATGTTGTGTGGGCAATATTGCACATGCTAGAGTTTGATGTGTATATGTGAGAGGTTGTAGAGGTCATGGATAGGTGAATCTTGCCGAACGATTAGTCTTTTTTTTTTTCCGAAAAATCATAGTATGTGCATATGTCCAATTGCTCTCCCTTAAGCTTACAATCAAAGTATGGTATATTTAGCACCACACTCATTATTCCAGTTTTGCATATAACAACATGCTAGAAAGGAGCCTCACCAATGTCATGGTACTTAAAGAATTCTAATTTAATGTTAGAATTAACGTTAGCTTTCTTTCAATATATGTTGAGAATTAGAGGACTCTAGGCCAATTCATTAGCTCACCACCCAATTTGTCCTAAATCAAACAATGACTAGCATCATTAACAAGTACGGTGGCATGATCTATACCTTGACACAAATCATTGCATAAATGTAACCACCAATGGAGAAGGCACATAGGATCCTAGTTTCAACAAAAAGAATCCGAAAGGTCTGGCTTGGGGCTAGTTGCATTTTGATTAATCCAGAATAGCAATCCATAGCGCACGGACTGGAATAAATTCGAAAAGGTTAAAAATACTCCTCAGTAATCATAATCCCTAAATTATGTACCTGTTGGAAAGACGCAGTCGCACGGACGAGGAGTGCATCAGGAACAGTAGAGAGTTTCCTTATCAAAATCGCAAGAAGTCAAATTCGATGTAGCCGTTGGACGAGGCATCTCTTTTAAAATAAAAGAAAAGAAAAAAAAAAAGTCAGATCTTTCCAGAAATACCCTCAATTTCAAATCCCCGCACCGGGCCGGCGGACCAGGTACGTTCAATTTTAAATTCCCATCAAATCGCAGCCGTCCATCTCCTCAAACCCTCGGTCCAAGTTCAAAATTCCAATACTCTCGCTGTCCCCCCTCACTCCATATCGAGCTAAAAGGGAGCACACAGAAAGAGCGGCTTCCATTTTTTGACGAGACCGAGATATAGACCCCGTTTTTTCCTCCCCGTTCCAGGGTTTCTTCACCCAAACCTGATGAGATCCATGGATCTCCTCAACTAGAAACCCTAGCAATCTGATCTCAGATCTTGTTCTTGAATTCCTCATTCAGGATTTCAGGTCTTCTTCCGCTCAGGATCTTGTTCTTGAATTCCTCGTTCAGGTAATTTTTGACTACAGTTCTTTTGATTTCTGCTGGGGTGTTTTTTTTTTTTTAATCTTTTCGTGATCTTCTTTGGGATTTTCTTGTAGAATGCTGAGGGATTTGAGGATATTTCGTCGGAATTCTGGGAAGTTCCAGGGAGGAAACAATGAGAACGTTCCGGTTGGTGGATCGGAGTCCGCTACTTCTCAGCGGGACTCCGATTCGTCCAGGGATCCTCTTAACGCGATTCAAGAATGTGTGCTAAACCCTAAGCCGGGGGTGGATCAAGGAACGATTTCGAGGAGGAAGGCGGAGACGACCCCTTCGAAGAACCAGACAAAGGGATCTGATTCGCAGCACTTGCCGTTCCGTACTCCGGAAAAGCCAGCAGCAGGTAGGAATAGGTTTGGTTGGGTCGCGAAGGGTGAGCATGGGGCAATGGGTGTGGAGAATGGTGATGAGTTGAGCCACCAAGGTCCCAGCCAGCTGCCGCCCCTAAGCCGTGGCCCAAGCTTGGGAATTGGGGGCGGTTACAGTACCAATACTCCTCGTTCGTATCGGGCGGCTGGGAAGGCTTCATCAGTCCACTCCGATAGCAGTTCCACTCAGAGCACACCATCCAAGAGTGTTACAAAGCCTACTTACTCTGGGTTCAGCGGCTCCCGCCCTCCTTTGGGCTTGGGGAATCGGATGATGAGCTTTTCCATGGCATCAAAGGGGATCACGATTTCATCCACGCCACCAACAGTTGTTAATACAGCTGAAGTGCCTCATTTTGAACTTAAAGAGGAACCCTCCTTCTGGATGGACAACAATGTACAGGTAATAATTCCTCAAGTTTCTTTAACCTATTTCACCTTCTCTCTAAAAAATATATGGTAGATACAAATATCGGTAGCCTCATATGTGTATCCTGCTATAAGTTAATTAGTTAATTTAAGTATAATCTGAAATCTTCATAGATGATACATTGGCAGAAAAAAAAGCAAGTGTCCAAATTAGAAGAAGTATGCATTTCTATTTAATATCAAAGCTATACCTTCGTTACAAATATCAGTACTGCGACATATACGTAGCCTGCTTTAAGTTAATTTAAAATACAATCTGTAATCTGAATAGATGATAATTTTAGAAAAAGCAGGCATTGAAATTAGAAGTCTGCTTTTCTACTTAATATCATGTGAGCAGTTCTTAGTCAGACATCATAATGCACATAACACCAAGTAGGGTGCCGTACTGGATTTTGGATATTGTTATTGCTTCCTTGCCCACTTCTTAATGACTCAAGACCCTTTTTGTCCAACTACCTTTCCTTGTCACTAAATAGTCAATTTTAGTCTAATATCAACTGTACTTCCCCTCCCTTTTCACTCTCTAAACCTCTAACAATATAATATCCAAAAGAGAAGTTTATATGATACTATTTTTATAAATGCGTCCTAGGTGTTTGCACATCCTCAATTCTAAGAGTTCTGCTTCCCTAGCCTTCCTCCTTAATCCCTTATTGCCTCCCTCTGTAAGAAAGGATGAAAGATATGAAAGCTAAGTTTACATTTACCTTGTTAATGTGTTCCAATTGAGGTCAAAACTATTTATGGACAAAATTCACAGTAGTTGTCGTTCAACTTTTTGTCCTAGCCTTACACAAAAGGAACTTCCAACATAGGTTGAGTTGGGAGCTTGTGCAAGAGTGGGGAAATAATTCTCTCATTTGCACTAATTAACTTTGAATATTATGTTAATTTAAAATTGACTTATTTGTTGGTTACATTTTTTCTTCTTTATTAGTGATTTTGTGTCTACAGTTTAAGGAGGAAATGTTATAATTCATATAATTAAAAAAAAAGTTTAACTAATGATTGGATAAGGTTTTCTTTATGGATTTGTGATAATGATTTCTGATGCTTGCTTGAGTTTGTGGTTGGAAGTATTAGGAAGATGATGTCAAAGTACAAGCAAGATTTCAGGTCCAAGTAGAAGATTCCAGTCTTCCAGCGGTTAAGAAATCATTTCATTCTTCATTGCTCCACCTCAAAGATATTGGCTGCTTTTAGTGGTGCTAGTGTCAAACTGAGGATGCCATTTGTTATCACTAGTTTCGAAATATCCATCTTGAATCAATCTTGTGATTGTTTATTGGCAAGACCATTCAAACAACCAATATAAACTAAAACATCATAGTGCAGTATGTCCATTTTTCTCTCAGTAAGGTCAATGATAATCTCAAAGTCAAGAAGGAATTGGGCAACTGCCACAGCGGTCACACCATCCTAGTGTGTATGGAGGATCAGAGGAGGTTGAGGTTTTGAATCTTGGAGGCCGAGAGGAGGACAAGTGGAGAAAGAATACGAACAGAGGACATATATCAAAACACAGAATACTTTTGTGGTTCATCAACATTAAGAGCTCAAGTGTTTCCAGTCCACTAGGTAGGATAACAGAAGCTCTTTGTACTCCATTTTATTGAATGGAAGCTAAACCCGTCATTAACTGAGGTTTGTGAAGAACCAATGGGGGATCACCTGTGAGGTTTGCTAGGGAAGAAACCCTTAGGAAGAAGATCTAGGATATGTCATGACTCTGGATGGGAATCTCCTCCAAAATGTTGGCATACAGGACATATACCAATTATCTGGTTGTTCATTCCTTCCATCAATGATTTTTTACCCATAATATTGCTCCCTGATTTTGTAAACAAGATATATATCTAATTGGTCCCCTAATATCCTCCAATATCAATTTTAGAGGGAACATTAGAGGCTCCCAATATGCATGTACCAAAGATTGAATTTGTGCTTTCCTCCTTTAGTCTCTTTCTTTTTTAGATGTTCTATTCTCCAAAATGTACACCAATTTTGTTGATCTAGAACCTTGGTTACATGGAGAACTCATTCTTTTATGATATCTGGAGCATTGATACTTAGAATGGACATGCATGACATATTATGGCTCTTATTGACAATTGAAAAATGAAAATTTCTACTTTCGTCAGCTGAAATTTACATTTTTCTGATTTTATTGGATTTCAGACGTTTTATTCAATCTCTAAGAGTCCTAGTGAAACTACCAAAAGAGAAGCTTTATCCAGGGGATCAAATTAATACCAAAACTGAGTTTTAAAATCTCAAATTTGACATGTTAACTTATTTCTATATATATATTTTTAAATATTTAATGTACATGAGTTTCACATACTAGTATTTAGTTAGGTGTTGAGCTCTTTGGGATGGCTGGCTACTTGGCAATCATGCCAGTTGTCTAGGTAAGATTGGCAAATTAGTCACTATCATCTTTATTATAAGAATATTGGAACCTTTTTTTGTAAGCAGCAAGCCCAATAGGAAAAGATACAATTTTGAAAACCAACATGGATAAGGCATAGGCATGACTAAACATTAATTTGATATTTGTAGGTTGTGATCCGTGTCCGTCCTCTCAATAGCACAGAGCAAAACTTGCAAGGGTACCACAGATGCCTGAAGCAAGAGAGTGCGCAGAGCATTACTTGGATTGGGCAACCAGAGACCCGATTTACTTTTGACTATGTAGCATGTGAAACAATAAATCAGGTCTGTGTTTCTGCATCTAAGAAGCAAAATCAAGCATTCCAGCTTTTGTCAACTGATTTGGTTCTTCATATCTGTATGCAGGAGATGCTTTTTCGGGTGGCTGGTCTGCCAATGGTTGAGAACTGTATGTCTGGTTACAATAGTTGCATTTTTGCATATGGTCAGGTATGCTTAAATTTCTCTTTATATACTTCCCCAGCAATTGCTCATTTGGTGCAGTAAGCATGCAGATGCCGGCCCTACTATAGGCTTTTTTTGTCCTGTTACAGCTTCGCATGGTTTAACTTTTCACAGCATTAGTACTTATCGGTGATGATATTTTGTATTTGTGTCTGACTGTAGACGGGGAGTGGGAAGACATACACAATGCTCGGTGAGATCAGCGAATTGGAAGTGAGTCCTAGCCCAGACCGTGGGATGACACCACGGATATTTGAATTCTTGTTTGCAAGGATCAGAGCGGTAAAATGTTACTTGTGATGTTGAAATGTGCCGATCTGTCTAAATTCACATGGATCTCAACTATGCTTATATCTTTTCCCATTTGTTGTAGGAAGAGGAAAGCAGGAGGGATGAGAAACTTAAATACAATTGCAGGTGTTCCTTCCTAGAGATTTACAACGAACAAATCACTGATCTTCTTGACCCTTTTTCTACCAATCTTCTTGTAAGCTCTTTTTTTCTGTTCTATCAGCATTTATAGTTCTTTATATGCTTCCACCTAAATATCTTGCTGACTGTTTTCAGCTTTTTTCATCTTTTCTTCTTTGTATATAATATATTACTTCAAAACATGGCATCTGATAAGCAGTTACGGGAAGATATAAGGAAGGGTGTGTATGTTGAAAATCTCACTGAATTTGAAGTTGAGAGTGTAAATGATATTCTTAAGCTTCTTATGCAGGTAAACCATATATCTGATCCTCAAATCCTGTTGTCTTGGGCTATTAGTTGGTTCTTATCTTTCATAAATCATTTAACTTTAATCAACAATCCTGCATATCTTTTTCGCCTTGTAAACCCTTATATAGGGTGCTGCAAATAGGAAGGTGGCAGCGACAAACATGAACCGTGAGAGCAGCCGTTCTCACAGTGTTTTTACATGTGTAATTGAGAGTAGATGGGAAAAAGATTCAACCAGTAACTTACGTTTTGCAAGGCTGAACCTTGTGGATCTAGCTGGTTCAGAAAGGTAAACAATTACAATTGTAAACTTGTAGATTTCAATTGCCTTTGGATATTTCATGTCAGGCTAGACATTTTGATACATATTATCCACATTTGAAACAGGCAAAAGACATCAGGTGCTGAAGGCGAGCGTCTTAAGGAAGCTGCAAATATTAATAAATCATTGTCAACACTTGGGTATTTATGCTGCAATCTTCATCAAAAAATAGTTTTTCTTGTCCATTTCACATACAGTCTATACTTTATGCATCAGTTATAGAAGTCCTTGTTTCTGGGTCCCTGATTGCATTTATGGATTTCAGTCATGTAATAATGGTTCTAGCTGATGTGGCACATGGGAAGCAAAGACATGTTCCTTACAGGGATTCAAGGCTGACATTTCTTCTCCAGGTCAGCACTATTTCAATTATTTACTCCTTTTTTTTGTCATCTTACCACTGTCTCTGAGGCCAAGTATGTTTTATTTTGTCACAGGACTCTCTTGGTGGCAACTCAAAAACCATGATCATTGCAAATGTCAGTCCTTCGATCTGGTATGGGGTCTTGCCTACAATTGCTGCATTATTTTCTTCAGTAAAAGTCTTCTTGATGACTGTCTAATACATACTGATCCCCTTCATCTTGTCTTGAAGCTCTGCTAGTGAAACACTAAGTACCCTCAAATTTGCTCAGCGGGCTAGGCTCATCCAAAACAATGTAATTGCTATTTTGATTATGAAATGCTTGGGTTTGTACTCTTGTTTGATTTGATTAAAATGTACTCAATCTGGCTTATTGGGCTTTCTTACAAATTGGGTTTCTGTCCTTCAAATGTAGGCTGTTGTGAATGAAGATGCTTCAGGAGATGTTATAGCTTTACAACATCAAATACGTTTGCTAAAGGTTGTATAAAATCTTGAAATGGTTTTTTATGTCTGAAAACAAAAAAAATCTTTCTGGTAAACCAAAAGTTAAATTGGGATCTTGAATCAGGAGGAGCTTTCAGTACTTAAGCATCAAAAAGTCTCAAGATCGCTATCATTTCGTAAGGCAGTATTTGAAGATTTTGAGAATGAAGCTTGTGATGTTTCTGATGTTGAAAAATTGCAAGGAGTGGCCGAAGTAGATGCTGATGAGTCCCACCACAATGAAACTTGGCACAGTATAAGAGTCTCAGCTAAACAGGTATATGCTTCTCATATTAGAAGTCAATTGCTATAAAACATGAAGCAATCTTATTGCTTAATATGTGCTAGGCATTGATTTTTTTTTTTTTTTTTGTCAAAGGAATGTATCCTTGTCATGGCAATTGCCTGTAACATTGTATTAAGGATACCAATTTGCCAGAATCGCTGCTTGTGGGTTCTGTCTATAAATGCCTTCTTTCTTCCCGAAAAGGACTTGGAAATTTGTTGAGTTGGATGAATTTTTCTTCTGATAATTCAATATGAGCAAGGCTTTGACATTATATTTAAAATTAGACAGTGAGAGCTTTTTGATGTGCTGCAGTTGAAATCACTGGAAGCAACATTGACCGGTGCACTAAGAAGAGAAAAAATGGCAGACAATGCTATTAAACAACTTGAAGCTGAAATTGAACAGTTGAACCGCTTGGTAACTCCTTAATTATTTAAAGGTGGCAGCAAAATTTTGCTGCAATCTGCAGCAAGGTATTCTTTGTAGCATATATTTGCTTATATTGTTTGACAGGTTCGTCAAAGAGAGGAGGATACTCGGTGCACCAAGATGATGCTAAAGTTTCGGGAGGATAAGATTCACAGAATGGAGGACCTACTGAAGGGCCTGGTGACAACAGACTCATATTTACAGGAAGAGAATAATGCTTTGTCCGAACAAGTCCAGTTACTTCATGCAAGAGTGGATAGGAATCCAGAAGTGACTCGCTTTGCATTGGAGAATATCAGACTCTTGGACCAACTCAGAAAGTAAACGTCTGAAGTAATAGGTTCTGTCTGTTTTATACCAACTTTCTGATTTATTCATAGCTTTCACACCATGCTCATGTCACAGGTACCAAGATTTCTATGAAGAAGGAGAAAGAGAGATTATATTAACAGAAGTATCAGAATTACGCAATCAGGTATCCATAAATTTATAGGTTATCCCATCATAATTTCTTGTTCGCGCAAATAACTTCTTTATGAAATTTTAAATGTTTTGTAATGCCGTGTCTCTGCAGCTCTTACATATCCTTGATGGAAAGTCTGAACATGAGCAGCACCACAAGTTAGACATGGAACCAAAGGTTTGGTTTATGAGCCACACACTTTCTTGATTTTTCTTGATCTTCTCTTTACATGTTTACGAAAATCTTTTGATGGTCAGGAGGCTGGACAACCTCAACTGGATAGTTTGGCCAGAGAAAAAGAAGCTTTATCTATAGAGGTATTATTTGTTTGACTTTCAAGAAAGCAAAAAATGCAGATTGTGTATTGGTTTTCTTTGTTCTGAGCACTCTTTATTATGCCATGTGGGCTTTATTTCTTCTTTTTTACCAAATAACGTTTATTCATTTTCAGCTAAAGAAGACCTCCCAAGAGTTAGAAAATTGCAGGATTAACCTGAAATCTTGCTTAGAACTAAATGAAAAACTTACGAGGTAATTGTTGCCTCTGAATTTCTGGATCATTTTCAGTTAATGCAGTAGTCATCTATGTTCCTTTTCTCACTAAATTGATCAACACTCTCTTTGGCAGGGAGATAAGCAATCTGCACACTGAATTAAACAACATCAAGTCTACAAACAATGCTCAGCATGTTAATGTCAATAGGAATATCGTATGTACAACTAAACTAAAATTGGCTGCTGAGATTATTATTTTCTGCTCTTTTACTTGTATATCATGCATTTTATGGGCAAGAGTAAGTCTGGATGCTTCTAAAATATTTCAGGAATCATGTTCAGAATCAACCCAAACAAACAGTCAGGCTCATGGAAATAGGGTACAATGCCCACTTGAAATGAAGCTTGCTGAAGAGATTTTGAACTTACAGCTGGAGTTGGATATACTTAAAACAATTCTAGGTGAGGAGAAGTCATCTCGTGTAGAGGTTGAGAAGAGGGCTACTCATGCAAATGATGAACTTACAACCGCCAATGGAAGGATTTTGCAGATCAGCAAGCAGCATGAAGATTTAAGTAATGAACTGAAAGATGCAAGATCTGTCATTGAAGCTCTGGAATCCCAACATGTCCTTTTGATAAATGAGCTGGAAAAACTGAGGGATAACAATAATCATTACATAGAGCTACTAAAGAATCAGGAGCAGGACATCTCTACATTGAGAAAGAAGCTTGATGGTCATTTTGAAGGGAAAGAGAAACCATACTTTGCAAATGAAGAGTTTACATGTCAGTCTTTCAAACATTTTGAAAACGAGGACTCCCCTTTGCAGGTGAAGCTTAAAAAGATGCAAGATTCTCTTGAAAAAGCGAGGAACCTGAACATGAGGTACCAAGGTGATCAGGTATCTCAGACATCTCTTGAACAAGAAATGGATGAAGTCCGCAGACAGGTTGAGGTGGAGACGGCTGAAGTGATTGTATGCTTGCAAGAGGAACTCATGGCACTTCAACAACAGGTTGATGATAGCAGCAGAAATGAGTTAATGGCTAAACAGGGCATGGTGGCACTGGAAAGGGAGATCAAAGATCTCCATGAAGGGCTATGCTTGGTGAAGCAGGAAAATGAAAGGCTGTGTGAATTGGTTGAAGAGAAAGACAGGGATCTAAGATCCATGACTGATGACTGGGAAAGATTAGCTTATGAGATTGCAGATATTCTTACTGATGGAAATACAGCTCTTGAGGAAGCTTCTGAACAGGTTGCTTGTATTTCGGAGTCCTTTCCGCAACGCAGTTGGATCAGTGAGAAGATTGAGAGAATGATAGAGAGCCTTTCTCAGAAAGATATGTTGATTGAAGAACTTCAGAATTGTTTGCAAGATGCACAGGATGTAAGATGTGACATGGAGTGGAAGTTAAGGTCCTTAAGAGGAGCAACACTGGCTATAACTGAAGCACAGCAGCAAGAAAGCATGGACAAAGAAAAAGAAATTCTTCAACTGACATCACAATTATCGGAAAAGACTTCTTTAATAGTTGATTTAGAGAATAATATTAAACTTCAAAAGGAACAGATTAGGAAATCTGAGGTTTGTTCAACTGTTGCCTTCATAGTAGTTAGCAGATTATCTGAGATAAACACAGCGCATCTCCAGGAACTTGAGCATGTAAAACTTCTGCTCGATGAATCCACAGAAATGATATTGCAGAAGGATTCTCTTTTACAATGTCAAATGTCTTTGCATGCTGATGCAGAAAAACAAATTCAAGATCTGAGCTGGCAGCTAGAGAAGTCTCAGGGGCAAATTGCCGAAATACTAAGACATGTCCAGGAGCAGGAACAAGCTCAAGCTTTGGAATGCCTAAAAAAGGAAGAGGAAGAAGTTGCTTTATCTAAAATTGTAGAAGATCTTTCAAAAGCAAAGACGGTGATAAATGAGTTTGAACTGGGAGTGAGTACACTGCATGCTTGTATGAGAGATAGTGTTGATCTGGCTGATGGCCCTGCAGAAGTACATGATTCTGGAAAGTACTCGAATGAATGGGCAGGCAACAACTCCGAGGACCGGGTAAGCTAATGCTCTTGTTATTTGATAATCAAGCTGAACCATGTGAACCTGTCTGACTCCTCTTGTCAGTAAGTTCCTAGCATTTATCTGTCCAGATACTTTATTGCATCTTAATTAAATTTTAAGTCATCTCTAAAAATTGGTTTTGTTAACCAAATGTCTATTGTGTCTTGCAGATTGAATCAAATCGAGTCGTCAACAGCAACGTGCAAAATAATGTTGAGTGGATGTCTGGATGTAGCACAGGGAGTGCAATTGGCAAGAATGCAAATGAGTCTGAGTGTAGAATGCTTTTGAAAGATGATTCTGATAGGGAGACAACCATTCTCCTCCTAAGGAAGGAATTAGAGTGTGCACTTGACAGACTACAGGAAGTGCAGGCTCAAATGATTAAACTACTAAATAAAAAGGAAGAGATTAAGAAATCTGAGAAACAAAGCCAAACAAGCATCGAGCATCTTACTAACGAAGTACTTCGATTGAAATCAGATATTATTGATAAAGAAATACAGTTTGACATTCGCTTGCAGGAGTTGGAAGATAAACTGCAAAAAGTTAAGAAAAATGCAATAGCATCTAGTGAATGTTGGTGCAAAGCCAAAGAGGTATAATGTTATAGCTTCTAGTTCACATGCAATTGTTCCAATCTTTAACATTATAAACAATTACTGTGTGGTTTCATATATACGATGCGTCTAACATCCATATTGAGTTTTTATGTTTATAATGACATTCTAAGTACATATTTTCATATAAGTTTTGGTTTGTTTCTCAAAGAGGCATGATTGATCATAGTAATATTTGTTTTGTTTTAAAACTTAAGCAAGAATTCTTAGTTTGACTATTTGAGGAACTTATTAAAAGTTTCAAATGATACCTGAAATTCTGGGCTTTTTTGATCTTCATTAGATGGTAACAATCTAATCTGCTTCTATGTTCCTAGGGTTAGAGTTGGGCCTCGGATGGCCCAAGGCCCATTGGGCCAGATCAACTTTGGATCGGGCTATTGGCTAGGCCTGAAAGATTTTAGACTAGTGTTGGGCTTAAATATAGAGTCCATATGTTATTCAGGCCAGGCTCAAGTATATCATTGGCCCAGCCCAAGCCTGGCCCAAGTTAAGCCCCAAAGGAGCCCGAACTCAGGCCGGACCCAGCCCGAACACATGCACGAATTGGAGTTCGAATTTGGGTATTTGTTTGTAAACTGCTTAGAAAGTAGGAATGCCATTTCCAATTGTGTTATCAATTTGCTTTTCTAGTAAATATGTTTCTGACCATCAAATGGTTTTTAACGTGAAGTTACAGTATTTCATCAAAAAAAAAAAAAGTGAAGCTACAGTATGACAAATTGAAAGGTAAGCTTCAATCAGGTTTGGGCCGGCCTAATTTTTAGGTCAAACAGATAATTTTGGCAGGCCCAATTGGGTTCCAGTTTGGCTCGGGCTTGGGCTGGGATTCTCCAAAAGTTGTCAGGTCTAAGCCCAGTCCAAAGCCCAAAAAATGGGGCCAAGCTTGGCTAGGCATGCACCCTGGCCCGGCCCATTTCCAGCCCTAATATTCCTTAATCTTAGCCAAGTTGTGGGATGTTGCTCTCAACAAATCAATATTGTTCAATGCTTGAATATGACAACAATGTGACATCATGATGACATGCTTAATTTGTCTCTGATGTTCAACTTGAGGAGAGAAAAACATGATGGATGAGTAATTACTGTATAGGATTTAATAAAATCCTGGGCACTTCCTGAAGTTTGATATATGTCACATGTAGAACCTGTATCTCTGTCGCTTATGAGATGACTTGCAGTTCAGTTTTCTAGCAACCGCTCTCTTATCTTTTCATCCATGTTGTTACCTTCATCATCTCATAGGCAGTCATCATTATTTACCCTATAATTTGTTCATTGCAGGTACTTGAGCTCGAGATCAATGATGCAAAAGCTGTTGCTGCCCAAAAGACAATTGAGGCTTCCGTTCTTCTTGCAAAGATTGAGGAAGCACAAGAAACCATGAGAGATGCTGATTTTATGATCAATGCACTGATGCAAGCAAATGAAATTGCAAAATTTGATATAGAAAGACATCAGAAAATTGAAACCACATTAAACTGTGAAAGGAATAGTTTATTGAATGAGGTACAAAGTCTGCAATCTTCAATTCATATGAAGGAACAGGAATATAAGTTAATGGAGAAGAATTTCCAGTCAAATCTTATTGAAGCAAATAGTTTAGTTCTGGAGCTTATGGATAGTTTTAAGCATCTACAGACTGTTTTCACAGAAAAATTCAAATTTCTAGTCTGCGATCTTGAGTGGCTCAAGGCTCAGGTTCAACACTTTGCACAGTCAGCAAGGTCCTGGTTGGAAGAGATTTGGTCAGAGATTATTGGAAAAGATTGTGCTGTGTCTGTGTTGCATCTTTGTCACATGGGAATTTTGTTAGAGAGATTAACCGGGCTGAATGCTGAAAATGGTTTTCTTCATCGTGGGCTGTCTGAATCTAATTCTGTAATTGCTGACCTGAGAGAACATAATATCAAAGCCAAAAAAGAACTTGAAATGTGCAGCATTCTCAAGGGTAAGTTACTAGTGGACATCAATAACAGTTTTAACCGCATTTCAAAGAAAGAAGATGAAACGTCTGAGTTTAGAGCAAGGCTAGGTTCATTTGAAAAGAAAATTTTGCATTTACAATTGCTCGAAGAATCAATGTTGGCTAGGTCAAATTCTATGGGCACTGAACTTTCTATTTTGGTCAAGGAGTTGGAGGCTAACAACAGAAATGCCCTAACAGCAAAATCAGTTCAGGATAAAACATTGAGGGAAAAAGAAGAACTCTATAAGCAATTGGAGAATGCATCAAGATTGCTAGATGGCATCCAGAGTATTAATGGAATGTTTAGGGACTCGCTCCTTGAAGATTTGTCTCTGCTTGTTGCTGATTCACATCCTGAGTGTCAATTGAAGCTAGAAGCTCTGAAGTCCGGCAACATGGGATCTATCGAAGAATTTGAACTGTACAGGATTCTCATTAGCTGTCGAACTGAGTCTGTTGTGATTAATTTGTTTGCAAAAGATATTGAGGTACTTGTTGTGCAATCAGAGATGGAGCAGAATATGAAGGAAATTGATCATATGGCTTCGCAGATAACTGACTTAGAAAGACAGAGAGACAGTTTCATCAGGATCATTGATAAAATTAAGATGGAAATGATTCTAAATAACATAGACAAGGATCAGAAAAGTAGTGAAATGCATTCTTTGCTTCTGGAAAATGAAAAGCTGAGAAATGACCTACTGAAGATGAAGGAAGAGCATTTCAGAGTCACTGAACATTTGCAGGAGATGGAAACAGGATTTGCACCTTCTCTTAGCCATATAAATGCTATCAATCAGGAAAATCACAGGTTAGAGGACAGAATTTTCTCTTTGGAGACCTACATTACAAATCTCCAAACTGATTTAGACAGGAAAAATGCAGAACTTGACGAGGTACTTCATTCACAATCTATCATATCTAAGGAGCTTGATTTGAAAACTGAGATGTCTAAAATTCAAATTGAGCAAGCAAAGTTCTTGAAATCTGAGAATGATTCGTTGCAAAATGAGGTAAGGGCATTTATGACCAAGAAAGATGAAATCACTGTGATGCTTAGGTTCAGGCTTAAGAGTGCTTTTGATTTGGCTCAATCAATAGATATCATTGTCGACAGGATGTTCCATTTGATAGATGACCAAATTGTTCTCATGATGGACAGAATGGATCAAGAAAATTTTGAGCAAAAAGAAGCAGCATCAAAGTTTGTCAATGAGTTAGAATTCTTCGAGCTCTCAATTGAAAAACTAATGTCTGAGATTTCTTCTCTAAAGTCCGAGTTGATGCGGAAGGATGAAGTCTTAAAAGGCCTGCTATTTGATCTGAGCTTATTGCAGGAGTCAGCATCAATTGCAAAGGACCAAAAGGATGAACTTGAAGAGATGGCTACTGCATTGGAATCTGTAGAAGAGGAACTGGCATCAAAATCATGTGAACTTGATGAGGCCTCTGCTCATGGACGGATGCTAGAAGCTGAACTACTTGAGAAAAATGAGAAGATATCTGCTCTTGAGTTAGAGATTGCTGAGAAACTTGGTAAATTGAAGTTAGTTTATACTGAGAACCTTGAGTTAAAAGCTGAACTGGAAAACATTATTGGGATAAAGAATTCTACAGAGGAAGAGTTAAGAGAGAAAATTAAGGCTGCTGAAAGGTTGGAGGAAGAGATACTTGAAATGAGCTCTTTGCTTGGCCAAAGGGATCATTTGCTTGAAGATTTGCAGAGTGACATGACTAAACTTGCAGATGAAAGGGATCATCTTGATTCTGAAGTTCTTGACCTGAAAGAGAAGCTGGAAATGGCAAAAGCTCTTGTTGAAGAAAATGAAGCAATTGCTACAGAAGCTCATCAGGTGCCTGAAACCTAATCACCATCTAGTTTTCTATTGTGATACTGTTGTTGTTTCTTATGTTTATTCCTTTTATTTTTGTTATAGTTAGCAGAAGCAAAGAAGGCTTATGCTGAAGAAAAAGAAGAGGAGGTCAAGCTATTGGAGAGGTCTGTTGAGGAGCTTGAATGCACTGTATATGCATTGGAAAACAAGGTGAGCCTTACTGAATCTTTTCAACTATATTTTCAGTCTTCTCTTTCATCAAAGTTTCATTTTACAACTGAACAGACTTGTTGCTTCTGAAAGGTGGATATTGTAAAAGCAGAAGCTGAGAGACAACGACGGCAGAGAGAAGAATTAGAAATGGAACTTCAGGCAGTGAGATGTCAAATGCTGATGGTACCTGCCTCTAGTAATATATGGAATACAACGGGTGACCATAATGACCCAACAAGGTTTGTATGTTTATAATACTTCTCATCCTATGTCAGTGAAGCCTCCAGGCATCAGATTACATTTGCTGGCTTTTGCTTTCTCTGCAGGCCTCTTAAACAGAAAATAACTGAGTTAGAAGAAGCCCAGCGTAATGTACAAATTCTTCAGAAGGAAGTTGCAGAAAAGGATGCAGAGGTGTAACTTTGTATACAAATTATAAAAATACGATACAGCCATTTTAAGAAATCTTATTTATGGTAGTTAAAAAAGAAAGCTGATCTAATTTTTGAATTCACTTCATAATGTTTAAGTGTACATCAAAATCATTCTTTTATCATCAATGAATCTAATTTCTGAATTCACTTCATCATGTTTAATTGTGTGATGTCATTCTTTCATCATCAGTCTTGGTAGCAATGAATGTTTTCAAAACCATGTCATCTATATCTACCATGATGACACAAACTCCTAGGGTAGGGCCCATGTGTCTCCACCCTGTTCAACTCCATTGTCGTGCTCCTAGTGGAAGCAGTACTATCAACCTGATCTTCTTTCTGAATTTTATTTTTTTATAATATTTATGTAGTATTACTATATTTTACTATTCATGTGCATAGTGCAAATAATTTGAACCCTTCGAATTGAAAAATGAATTATTTGGCTTTGGTACATCCAACAAAGTGAATATCTATTCCTTTTTAAACATAAACACCAAAAAGCTCTCAGAGAATAACCATGACAACATAAAAAGAAGAAGCTTCATAAAATAGTTTCATGTATTGATTCCTACATTTCCTGTTTTCCTACAGATTGTCCAATGCAAAGCACACATATCTGAGCTTAACATGCATGCAGAGGCACAAGCAAGAGAGTATAAACAGAAGGTATTCCTGGCCAGAGTTTTGAGAAGTCACTACAAATATTATAATTCCATATATGTGATAGCCCAAAATGAGCAGCAGTAATCATGTAATTACTTTTCATGACTAATAAATGTGACTTTGCTCCAGTTTAAGGAATTGGAGGCTATGGCACAGCAAGTCAAGACTGATCCTGCATCCTTCAATGCTACAAGCTTAACATCAGCAAAATCAGAAAAAAGTGCCCCAAAGTCTAGGGGATCAGGTTCCCCATTTAAATGTATTGGCTTGGGACTGGTACAGCAAATGAATTTGGAGAAGGATGAGGACTTGATTGCAGCAAGGCATCAAATAGGGGAGCTTGAAGCCCTAGCCGCAAGCCGACAGAAGGAGGTACAGTATGTCTTTCAATTTGGAATCATTTATGCTTAAATGTTGTCTATCAGAATAAAAGAAAAAGATGAATTACCTGCCTTCCAATGGGATCCTTGCTCTTTCCCCAGATCTTCATGCTGAACACACGACTGGCAGCAGCAGAGAGCATGACTCATGATGTTATTCGGGATCTGCTAGGAGTTAAGTTGGACATGACAAATTATGCAGTAAGACTATCAAACTTTTTCTCATATCTGGTAATCTTTGTTGGTATATTTATCACGATGATCTATGCATCAGCAAGGATTCAATTGGAAATGTTATTAAATCTTTTCTATTAGGAATTGTAAAATCTCCAACTTGTATCTAATTTTCATGTCAGTTTATCTTTGTCAGTCCATTCTATATTATCTTCACTTCTGTTAAAATATGGATTATAAGTAACTTCAAATTGTATCAATTTGCTTTCCATAGTATATTCATACTATTCATATTGTGCATATATCACATTTTACTTACCATCTTTGTCATTTTGATGCTAGTCATTATTAGATAACCATCAAACACTTAAGGTTAAGGAGACAGCTCGCCATGGAGGTGACGAATCACAAGAAAAGGTTTATTTCATATGAGACACATTTTCTCAAAAGAATCCTTTTTTTCTCATGCTGTTGACTTTAGGAATTTATTTTTAAAGGAACAAGAGGGGATCAAGCTAAGGAAGCAACTTCACGAATTCATTGCAGAGAGGCAAAGGTAGATACATTCAGTCAACAACTACCTCCTTGAAATTTTGTGGCAATTATTATGTGTCTTGCTTACATAATTTAAGTTTCTTTCATGTTAATTCTGTAGCTGGTTGGATGAAATAAATCAAAGACACAAAGAATTGGTAGCTGCACGTGTCACGGTGGAAAAACTTCGTCAGCGGGACCAGTTCATTAGCACTGAAAATGAAATGTTGAAGGTCTCAATGTTCCTTCTATGAATTTAAGCATTTTAACCCCTCTTTTTTAAGTTTCTTCGATTTTTAAAAATCTATACTGTCAACTTATGCAATTTTGTAGGTGGAGAATGCGAACTACAAGAAGATGACCATGGAACTTGAAGATGAAGTGAAAAAGTTCTCCAGCCAACAGAATCTCCAGCAGCGCATTCATCACCATGCAAAAATCAAGGTAGGACATAAGGAACTCAGAATTTATAGATTGGATATTTCATATACATATTTCAGCTTCATTTTTTTTAATGAAATATATTTCACCAAATGCGACAGGAAGAGAACAGTCTCTTAAGATTACAGAATGAAGACCTAAATGCGAAGTTGCATCGATTGGAAGCAGTCCTTTCACGGCTGGAAGAAGAGCTTGCTCGCCATCGAGCTTCTTCTGGAAAGAACCCCTATGTTGACATTGACGAGGAGGAGCGGTTGAGAAGGAAACTACAGGTATGTCTATTCTGGTGGATTGATTGAGTTAAACCAGCAGATAGGATTCTTTTTATGTTCAAGAAAAATGGGAATTTGGTGTACGTATGACAGGATAGTGAAGAGGACAGAATCCAATTGGCCCAAAAGCTATCGAGCTTATCTAGCAGCATTTTGAAGGTCATAATCAGGAATCTTTAATGTTTTATGGCATCCCTTCTAGCAAATGATTCCAGTTTTCTGTATCTGATGCAATTGGTATTGCAGGTTGCTGGACTAACACAGTCTGCTTCCGATATAAGCCCCTTGGCAGCACAAGATGCACTAGACCAAATAAAGGATCGTGTTAGAAAACTGGAAAATGAAGTGGAAGATTTGATACTAAAGGTGATTGGTTCTTTACCAAATAAAATTCACTGTTTAGTTCAATGCTATAAAGAATGTAATATAGGGCATTAGAATCACTAGATGCACTTTGGAGTCATGACAAGATGCTTTAGTTTCAAGTATCAATGGCTTTTGAATTGGTCCATATCTTGGGGGATAGGGTGGTTTGTTTTGTCAGCTATAAATATAATAGATGGTTATGCAGTTACAGTTTACACTGACATTGAGGATGCTTCTTTTTCAGTGCAAAATATTGCGCGAAAAGATTCGGCTGTGTGAGCTTGGGCGACAATCATCACCATTTCGCTGGAAGACAGACGAGAACTTTCTACCGTCAAGCGCATCAGAGTCTCCATCTTTCTCGTCTTCATGACGGGCAGACAAATGTTGTACATGTTGGTAGTTTGCTAACAGATTAAGCTCACTCTGATGGTCAAGTTGTTTAGGAAGGAAGATTAGCTGGTCAAATGACTTTGCTGATTCTTCTGCTATTTGTTCATGTTCCTTCCTACATTATATAGCAATTCAATTATATTCATTTCAACTCTATTGTATTTGTAGTACACAAATGTTATACTGTTTTAGTATACACAGAGGGGAAAATGAAAAGCATGGGAAGGAGATGCCTATGAAAAGAAACGTCCACAGACCACCAGTCTTTATCCATCTAAATCATGCACAATAAAAGACGCAAATGGTCCCACTTCAAATAAATAGTTAAAAAAGGAAAGATCAAAAATAAAATAAAATAAAATAAAAAATAAAACAACGACGACTACGACACCCAGGTGGTGCCATGCACCCAAGACTCGAGCTCATTTAAAAGAATTACTTCCACGGGGCTAGAGTAGCCACTAAGAATCTACCTATTATATGCATACTAAAATGGAGCGCTTGCTAACGCCGTGGCTAAGATTGCAAATGGGTCAGATTGACCCACCACCTGATCTAGTTTGACCTATTTAGACCCAATCTGATTTATTTTAAAATATCCATGGGATCAGGTCAGATTTTAAAACAAGATCCATTCTGTTTTTTAGATCAAGTCGGATTCTAATTTAGTAGATCCGGCCTGATCCAAATTCTGTATCTCACGAGGATGTAAACTTATCGAAGTTTCTAAGTTGTGATTTAAGATTTGTATGAGTAATATTTTGAATATAAAGATATGTATAAAATTATTTTTATATCTAATTTTTTTAGATAATATTGTTAACTGTTTATTTTGTGTGGTTAATAGTAGTTGGATATATAGTTATTAAAATATAGATAGCTATATTTGATCTAAATCTTGATTTTTCAATTTAGGCCAGATTATATATAAATTTGATTCAATCCGAATGATCCATTGGATCGAAAATCTTAACCGTGGACCTAATCCGACCAAACCTGATCTATTATTAGATTGGATCTGGATTCAATGTTAAGATCCGATCAAGAAACTGAATTGGATCAGAACCATTCATAACCTGATCCGACCCAATCCATTTGCATCCTAGCCACAGTGGCCGTGCTCTTCAATCGCTACAAATGTTAATGATGGAATTTAAATCTTTCCCAAATTCCAAATTATCATTACTTGATTCTGGAAGATCACTGGTGTCACGTAGACTATTTTGCTACATCGAAAAATCAAAATTTCTATTAAATTGCTGGAGGTCAACTTGGCTATATGATGCCCAATTAAAAAAAAATTATAAATTTTTTTTTTCAATTTTTATGATGTGACACTATCCATAAAAGTTGCAATGCACCAAATGATCAAATTAAATTTCACCATCTGGACCTCGAAACGGATTGATTCAACTAAAATTTTCTTTTTTGAGAAAAAACTTTGATTGTGCATATCTTCTAATTTAGGGAAAATTAGGCAACATGACTAAAGGCAAAATGGATGTAAAATAGATATCCACCTTTTGTAGGATTTAAATATTTTCGTATTTATTTCCACTAGTTATGTTTATTTTGAAAAAATAATTTTTTTGAATTAAAAAAAATTCGAACCAACTTATGTTAGAGTGGTTCTTACTAGAATAATAGAGTGTATTTATCCTGTTTGTTAAACGTTAATGAAACAAAAGTGGATCTAGACCCTGCTTCATTAATTTTTTTATTTTTTTTAAGAGATTCGAGTCAAACGAGTTTAGAAAATTCTTTCTTATTAAATGAAAGCCGTGCATGAATTAAATCAATGTAAACCAACAATCGTACGCTATATATAATAGTGGTTTTTAATTTATTATATAAACATTATAACGATTATAAAAGAATTTATATAACAGCTGACCTAATTTATTTAATACAACACAATATTATATATAACAAAAAATATATAAACTAAATATAGTTTTAATTTTTTTAAAATATATTTAATATCATAAATTACAATTGCATGTTCATAATTTAGTATTAACTCAAATTCAAGTCAATCAACTCATCTATGATATCTATATTCTAGCCTATATGTATATAATTTGCTCCATGGCTACAAATAACGACTGTTACGATTTCCTAATGGCACATGATAGTTTTGACAAATCTACACAATATTTTAAGTATAATTTATTATACTTCTATATTACATTAAAAAATAATTCAGAAATAGATAAAAGAATTATATAGCACATGCAAGTTTTTGTTTTCCTTTTTTCTTTTTATTTGCGTGAACCTCAAAAGTCAGGGTTGCAAATGGGTTGGATCAACCCATGACACCTGGAGTTCCAATCTCATTTAGCCTAGACTGACCTAGTTTTGTACATCCATGGGTTGGATTAGGACTATAATGATGATGACTCCTGAAAAATTCGGTTTGGGTCTGGATCATATATTTTCTTGCCCAACATAAACCTAACTGAACGTCTGTTGCAACCAAATTTAAAACGGGTCCAACACAGAGTGACCTAACCTGTCCTGGTACTACCTAACTGAGCCCAAAATGTGGTTAATTGCCTTTAATCATTTCTTTTTGTCTGATCTTCCTATTTATTATTGTCTGTTTTCTGCTTTCCAAATTGGGTGACTAGTAGATTAGATAAAATTTGGAGATGAATCCAAGTCTTGGGGCAGTTTGGGTGTGAAAAATACTCGAGATATGAGTGCTCTGATGCTTGGGAAGTGGTGGAAGTTTATTAATGAATCCAAATCAGTAGAAGTCTTTGTTTCATTGTTCTTATTATATAAGAACATCAGTATGAGTTTCTGGTTTTTCTCATCAGCATATCATTTCTGGAAGGGGTGCTTAAAGCAAAGGATAGTTTCTATTGCAGTCAATCCCCTCGTCGCCTGATCACCGGAAACGAGCACCTACAAGAGAAGTCCACACCGATCGGAGATGCCTCCGGCGGGGACCCTCCGACGGTCAAATCAGAGAGGAGACTAGACAACAGTAGAAAAGAATCAGAGACTCAGTGGGAGAGAGAGAGAGGAAGCCCAGGAGCTTAGAAAGAACCCCCCTCAACACTGTTGCCTTCCCCGTTTTATAGTAGGGCGCGGCGTGGTCCTGCCATTAATGGCGCAGACAACCGGGGAGTTGTCAAATCACTGGAGGCTGTCAGAGTTACCGCGGACTGACAAGTCGCCGTGGGCTGTCAAATCACTGGGGTTGACCTATGTCCTTGGCAAGACGATGTCCCCAGGGCGGCCACACCGCATGTCCTTGTCAGGACAGTAGCTCATAGCGGTCGTACGGCGTTTGGGGGAGCCGACCGACCATACGTCGGTATTTGACCGCGGGACGTCGGGTGAAGACCCGGGGACACCGTCGGCTAGTCTGGCGCATTGCGGGAGTCGGACGTCGGCTGCCACCCCCCTGACAGTAAGTCGGTAATCTGGACTCTGCCGCTCGACTAGTTGGAAATAGAATGGGTCTGTCCGCCCGACGCACCTTCGGTCGGATAATGTCAGCAGCTACTGTCGGCAGTCGTCGATCGGTACGGTCGGTAGAGTCGGACGTCAGTCGGACAAATCCGAGGGTGAGTCGGTGTAAAAGAGGTCGGTCGGTATATCCCAACAGTTTCTTTTGTGACTGTTCTTTTCTTCTTAAGAATGACAGGTGCATTAGGTTCTGGTTGGATCGTTGGTTTGGAGAATTTCCATTAGCGATTTGTTTCCAAACATTTTGTGAGATTGGTTTCTAACCTTGAACACTGTTGCTTCTTACTGCTTTCTAACTGATGATGGTTTACATTGGATACTATTGCTTAGGAGAAATGTTGCTTGGATTTGTTGGATTATGGTGATCTTTTGGATTTGCATACTCTTGTATCTCCTTCGAAGGCTATGGATTCAGTGAGTTGGAGAGGGTCTGCTAATGGTGTCTTTACAGTGAACTCCTAAAAATTTTTGAAATTTGGGGGCAAACTACAGGCTTTCTCTTTGGTTATTTGGAAAGCTTGGGTGTCAGAGAAAATCAAGGTGTTTATGAGATTCCCTTCTAAAGGAAAAAGTTCTTACAGCTGAAATTTTGGTTTAGAGATCTTGGCGGGCTCCTTCAGAATGTGTTCTTTGCTATTGTACCTCAGATGCAGCTTCTCACATCTTTCTTCACTGTTCTTTTTCTATGAGTCCATTTGGAGTCACCTAAAACTCTAGGGTTGAGAGGCTGGGCAGGATCCTTACCTACTTTTGGGGTGTTTGGAGGCACAAGAGAATCAAGAGGATGTCTAAATCTGGATGGGACATTTTGGCTATGGTTGTTTGGTGGGCAATAGAGGAGAGGACTGCTATCTTAGTTCAAATCTATGTGCATTTCATATACTAAATGAAATGTTTGATGGGCCGATTTCCTATCTTTTTCTCCCAAGAAAAGAAAAAGAAATCGGCAAAACCCTTATTGTCCACCCCATTGCCATATTTAGGTTTTTAGATTAGATACCGAGACTATTTATTTATAGATCAAAGGTTCGATCAAGATTGAGTTGTGTTCTTGTCGATCACATAGTCTAAATCCACATTGAGACTTTTTCAAAATTTATTCGATATGATATTCATATCATTATTAGTTTTCTTTCCATATAAGAAACACCTTGTGTGTTTTCTTATCTTACGATGGACCTGAACCTAGATCCATCACTATGTAGGTCCAAGTGCATTGAGCTGGTTTTGGATTGTGCTTGACCTTACCTAGCTTGGAGGACTAATGGGTCCAAAGAATTTTAATGAAACGAAATCAATGACTTGGATTGGCCTAAAATTGCGGCAAACAAGAAAAGGGGTTGCGGTCTGAGTCATGGTTGCCCTGGTTCCAATTCAGCCCAGTTGTAGGTAGAGGTGACAAAATTTGACCTGGTTTGATGAAGTTTCTAAAGTTGGGTTAGTTTTGGATCAACCCAAAATCAATTCAATTATAAATAGGTGGGCTTGAGTTCAAGCTCTAAACCGATGGATCACACAATTTGACCTGGTCAAAAATCAACTAATTCCAAGACCATACACAACTTAGTTCATACTTCTCTAATTTTTTTTAATATGGCTTGGTTTAATAAAAAAATGTGTTGTAAAGCATGATGGGTAGGACGGACCATGGGATTTTGGGATGTGAATTTCTATTGCAGCTAATGTTTTCCTTCATTAGTTTATGAATATTACATATCCTAAATCTTTCTAAGTTAAATATAACTTGGTATATTTAAAGTTATATGTGATTTTGTTGTTTGTGATCTCTAGATACCATATTTTGTTTTTATTTTTTAGTTGTATATATAATTGATAAATAAAACTTAAATGGGTTGGTTGGTGGGTATGGGTGTGTGTAAAATAAATGAATTAGGTATGAGTTAATATTTTCCAACCCAATTATAAATAGAATTGGCATGAGTTGAGGACTTTTAGACCTAAAACTAGCTCAAACCAACTCAAACCCTGCTTGACTAGACCAATGGCCTCCCCTAGTTGTTAGGCACTACTCAAAGTTTGTTACTATCTTAGATTCATCCAAAAGTAAGATGTCAACACATCATGTATTTTTCATGAAAAAGATCTACCTAAAAAATATATAAAATAGTGTCAAATTATCCAAGCAATAGTTATTCAATAAATTTCACCGGAAATTTAAAAAATAATGTGGAAAAAAATTCTGTAAACCAATCTTATTTGTTATGGTTTTTTATAATTATTTTACAGTGAAAGACTTTCTTTTCTTCTGTCTTTACTATCATCTTATTTATAGTATCATGTGTGATAATACACTTGCTTTGTTTTTACATTGTTGGTGGAGCTTGTGAAGGAAGCAGATGCTTGCTAACATGCATAATAAATGGGTTTGCACATGCTCAACATCAACTTGCTTGCTTAACATAACCACATCAACATGGAGAGCTCGACAGCATACATGGAATGAATGATCAATGTTCCTTTTTTTTTCCCCCTCAATTATTGGAGTACAACCTAAAAGCCATCCGATAGCCATGGCTTGGGACTTACAATAAACGGAATCCTTTCACAGTTCTAATTCAGTAACATCAACTATATGAATTCAATTGAATTGAAGCATGATCATCACCATCAATCCTTTCACCACCTAATAAAATCAGCCTTGTGGATTCTTGCCAAGCATTCCTATATCAGATTACAACTGACGTCCACAAATATTACATTTGGATCTATTTTGCTGTTTGACATACTTTTTCCCGACTGGCTGCCAAAATAACTACAATCCTGTCTTCTCTATCCAGATTTGTATAACATTGATAGTGTTCGTTATATCACAGTATAAACAGAACAAACAGTGAACAATATGACTTATCTTGTAATTATCCCTTCATTTGGATGTTTACTTAGTTGTTTTAAAGCAGCCTTCCATGCTCTTTGTTATTGCTGATTTTCAGAAAACTAAAAGACTGCTGGTGATGGAAGACAGGATACAACAATAGCTTGCTCAAGTCCCCTGGATGATGTTAGTGAATGAATATTTCACTAGTATCTGATTCAAGGATATAGCAGTAGTCAGTTAAAAGCAACAAATAAAATATGCCTGCAAGCATTTTTTTGATAGACCAACAAACATTTCTTTTTGAGGAAAGTCAGATATCCAAATTAAACATATTCAAATGCACCATCAGCTGTGAAATTTATCTGCTTTAAGCATACACAAGCATCTGCTATAACATTAAGCTCATCAGTGTAATTCCTAAAGTTGCTTAACAAGCAGGATCAGTTACAGATGTTTGTTTACTTGCTCTTATTTACAACAATCATGGTAGGTTTCAGAGAAACAAAGAAAAACAGAAGGAAAAGGTTGCAGACATACATGTGAACCAAGCTCTAGATCTGAAACAGTTCTGATTATAGTACATTTTAGATAAAGATATGTCTTAGGATTTGATTTTTTTTCTTCTGCTACCAACCCTCAAGTCCTTATGAGCTCCTTGAGTTCACACTCTGTCTTATCTATCCTTTCTTCCAAATACAGCACTTATGCATGGCTCTCTTCAAATCACCACCTCTTTACTCACAGCAGCTCCCAGTGGGGTCTGCATTCTTGACAATCCAGGGATGCTTCAAGATATTTTTAAGAGATAGTCTTTTTGATGAATCCTTCACTAGGAGCTACAAATTTAATATCAGATGTCAAAAATCACAGGTGCCTAATAAACTTTCACATCAGACAAATATTGTTATGCCTTCGGACTTACTTTGCTTATGAGATCCTTGGCTTCGGCAGATACATGAGGAGTGGAAGGAAATTTGAGGTCAACCTTCACTATCCTGGTTAAAAGTCTCTTTCAGTGTAACATTTTATAAATTCATGTAGTACAGGTGTGGCAAACTAAAGTATTTTACCTGTTTAAGGTATCTTTCTGGTCTTCAGCTTCAAATGGTGGAATGCCATAAAGAAACTCATAGCAAAGAATGCCTAAGGTCCAGTTATCAACGGCATAATCGTGCGCTTTATTTTCCACCATCTCTGGAGCAAGATAGTCAATAGTGCCACACATGGTTTTTCTCTTAGCATTCGACTGCACAGCCCATCCGAAATCCGCAATTTTAAGCCGACCCTGCAAGGTAGAAAGAAAATCAATTCGGACTCCTTTCGTAACTTGAACAACATCACTGCTAATGCCTGTTCCAACCTGCAGTGCATTGTAGTGTCATTTGAAACAAGATGCAGTAAAAAGTGTCCAGGAACTCAAAATGAGTGTTGCAGTGATAATAGTGCTCAGATAGATGTGCGTTTAAAGTAGGAAAGAACGACTATATTAGAGAAAGCATAAGAGTAAAACCAAAAGACGAAGTGGTCATTAAAATCAGTCTTAACAATTGGTTCCAAGTTTACCTGCACCTAGCAATTAATAAATTATGCACAAGTTTTAGAAAGGAAATAGGATAGCACATGGACTTTAACAAATTTATTTGTTAAAACCTGAACAATAGTACACTTACTACACTGGTACAAGTACACTAATACATTGGAGTGGGACACACTCAAACACTTGGTAAAAAGACCTCATTTGGTTGCACTCCATGGCACCCTCACACGCACCACAGACTTACACTTTCTTCACACACCCACACAATGGGTCTTAACACCTATTCATAGATGCTATAGGTCAGTGGACAGCTCCATTTAGTGATGTCCAGCTGGCCATCATGTCTCTTCTTTGGCTCTAGAATGATGGTGCAAGAAGGGTCTAGAGAGATAAAGAACAATCTTGTGATGATCTGTGGTGGCTGTTGATAATTTCGATGAGAGATCTGGAATGTCTAAGAGGTAAAAAAGAATTTAGAAAAATGGAGAGATATTTGGTGAAGAGGAAGTGGCGATGAAGAAAGAAAATTCTAGAAAGTGGAAAAAGAGAGAAAGTTGTTGAATCCCAATACTCCCCCTCAACATCAAGTCTCTCTAACATTTGTTCTTGTAGTCATATCGAGTTATTCTCTAAACTTTGCAAACTAAGCATTAAGTCCTTTTGTGAAGACGTCCGCTACTTGATTCTCTATCTTTGTTTCTTACATTTCAATTTCTCCTCTTAAAACTTTTTCTTATAAGAAACAATAGTGCACCTCTATGTGTTTTGTTCCCACATGAAACATTGGATTTTCGGCTAGCCGAATCGCAAACTGATCATCACAATGTAATGGCACTGCATAGTGAATAGGTTAGTAAAGATCTTTTATTAGTTGCATCAGCCATGTACTTTCTTGAACCACGATAGCTACTGCTCTATATTCCGCCTCTGTAGTTGATGGTGATACTGTCAGTTGTCTCTTGTTGCACCAAGAGATTACTCCTGATCCAAGGTTTAAACCCTAGTTGATCATCACGTGTTATGGTCACCAAAATAGTTGGCATCACAATATCCAACCACTTTACACCTATCTCCTTTTTTATACATTAAACTGAAGTCAAGCATTCCTTTTATGTACCTTAGGATTCAGCAAACTACTCCTAAATGGGGTTTTTTTGGGTTTTGCATAAATTGACTTACCACTCCAACTACATTTGTAATGTCAGGCCGTGTCAAAGTAGATGAAGCTCCCAACTAATTGCGACATGGTTGGGTCTTCTAGGTCTTTGCTTTCTTTTATGCAAAGCTTGGCATTGACTCCTATTGGTGTAGATATCTGCTTGCAATCAAACATGCCATATTTTTGTAGAAGATCTGTTGCGTACTTTTGTTGACACAAGAATAAACCATTTTCCATGCGATCTACTTCAAGCCCTAGGAAATGTTTGAGCTCTCCAAGCTCTTTCATTTGGAAGCAGACCAATGAATTTTCTTTGTTTCGATGAATCTCTTCTATATCATCTCCAATGATAATGAGATCATCCACATAAACTAATATTACTGCTAGCTTGCTTTTTCGATCGTCGACAAACAGGTTTGAGTCAGTTGGTGCCACTAAGTATCCACTTTAAATCAAGAATTTTGATATCTTATCATAGCATACTTTTGGTGCCTGCTTCACCCCATACATAGCTTTCTTTGCATATATACTCAAAGTGAGCCCTACTCTCAAAACCCCATGGTTGCTCTATGTGTATATCCTAATCTATCTCACCATGTAGGAAGGCATTTTTCAAATCCATTTCCTGCAACTTCCAAGACTTGCTGGCTATAAGTGTTAGCAGGATATGAACAATGGTTATCTTAGCTACTAAATTGAGGTTTCATCATAATCCAACCCATCTTGTTGAGAAAACCCCTCAAGCCACCAAATGTGCCTTGTACTACTCCATCGATCCATCTGACCAAGTCTTTATCTTGTAAACCCATTTGCAAGAAATGGGTTTTACTTCTTTAGACTTAGGCACCAAGTCTCATGTTTGATTCTCTCGTAGGGCTTGAATTTCTTCCTTCATCACATTTCTCCACTCAACACATTGTGATGCTTCTTCATATGTCGTTGGCTCTTTTATGTTTTCTTCTTTGATGATGGCTGCATTAGCATGCCTACGATTTGGTTTTCGTTGCCTATTCGACCATCTTAGCTGTGGTTGCGGCATTACTTCTTCTCTTACTTCTTGGACTCCCTTTGGTATTCTTTGATACATTCCAGTTTGCCATGGGCTCCTTTCTTCTTTTGACTCACACCTTGGCAGTGGCACAGGTTCTTCTATATTTCTTGGATTTCTTTCTTCTCTTGGCGCCCCAAATCTTTCCCGTTGCTTCTCTTCTATCTCCCTTGAATCAAGTAATGCCGCATGTTGAGGTGCAAACCAAGATAATGCTTTCTAAAACACTACATTTGAAGATATATAGCATCAACCATTTGCAGGATCAAAACATGTCCATCCTTTACTTTTATTATCATATCCTATAAAGATGCACCCAATTGCCTTCCTATCAAACTTGCTACAAAGGTGATCAGGTATGAATATGTAGCTCACATAGCCAAATGCTCGAAAGTGGCTCACTATGGGTTTCATGTTCCACAACTTTTGAAAGGATGAGATGAATCCCAATCTTGCCTATAGTAAGCTGCTGATCACATGGGTTGTAGCCTTCATAGACTCTGCCCAAAAACATCTAGAAATATACCTGGCATGCAACATACTTCAACACACATCTATAAGGCTTTTATTCTTCCTTTCTACCACACCATTATATTGTGATGTGCTAGGATATATCAATTGTTTGTGTATTCCACAGTTTTGTAGACAATTGTAGAATTCTTCGGACATATACTTTTCCCTCTTATCCACACCTGGGTACCATATTTTTCTTCCAACTTCACTTTCTACCTTTTTCTTTGAACTCCTTAAACTTTCTCAATGTTTCTGATTTTTCTTTTATAAAATAAACCCAAATGTACCTTGAATGATCATCAATAAAAGTTGCCATATATTGAATCCTACTAAGTGATGGTTGTTTTACCCCTCCAAATACATCTAAGTGAACAAGTTCCACTGGCAGCTTCACTCTTCACCTAGACTTTTCATATAGTAATTGATGTGCCTTACCATATTGGCACCCAACGTAGATTATATCACTATGAATATTTAATTGAACGAGGCCTTTTAGCATGGACTTGCTCATCATTACTTTCAACATGTGATAGCCAACGTGCCCTATCCATACATCCCACAGATCCACAATCTCATTCTTCTTAGTTTTATCCACATATGCTTCTTTTGCTGATATCACAATAGAATTTACCTTCTATCCTTCCATGATTGGTGTGCCAATTATTCTTACATCCTAATGTATTATAACATCCTTAGAACCAAATACCACAAAGTTACTTGGTTTTGTTAAATGCGATACTAACAAAAGGTTCTTCATCCTGGACACATGATAGACGTCTTCTACATGCACTTGGTTAGACTTGAAATGAGGTTCAATCACCATGTTGCTAATGTGTGTGATTGGCAATCTTGCATTAATCACAACAATACCTCTTTATTTTTCAATAGATTGCGAAACTTCTTCTTATCACCCGTCATGTGATTTAAGCTCCATGAGTCAGATCCAATCCTTCTCACAATTAATTCTTCTAGGACTAGATACTACTAATGCGAGCTCTGTCTACTTCTACTCCTGATGCTACTTCTTCTCTAATCTCGATCACAGCAAGTGATGCTTCAGCTTCCCACTCATCTTCAGGATTGTATTTTGTGATAGGCTGCTCGAGACTGCTACATTGCCTTCTACAAATTTTCTCTTAAACCTATAGTCTTTGGCATAATGATCTATGGCAGTTACGACACTCATCATTGTAACTTCTTGGCCTTTTGAATCGCTGTTTATTTTAATCTCTATGCTGTTAAGCTCCCCTGGTTGAGAGCCCCTTTCCTCCCATTTTTTTGATTTCTATTTTCTTCCCTTTTTGATTTTGCAGCACTTCAGTTTCCATTATAATCTCTCCTTTTGTTACTAAAGGGCACCTCCTCTTCTCTTCAGTAAGACTCCAACCATTTGTTTGGCCAATGTCTCTTGATTGGCCAACAAATTTTCTAAATCTTCTATTGATGGCTGCACTAGCCACCCTTGAATTGTTATAATAAATCCTCTATATTCAAGTTTTAAGCTGTGTGTAATAATCCTTCTCTTTCTTTTGTCGCTGATTTTAAACATGGGGTCTAACTCTAAAATCTCTCTGCATAATGATTTTATTTTTGTAAAATATTGATTTATTGTAATGTCACATTGAGTGACAATCATTAATTCATTTTCTAATAGCTGGAGTCTTATCATTTTTTCTAGAAAATCGAGAAGCCAATATATATCGTATGCAACTTTAGGTGTGGTTGCATACCTGATGTGCTTCAACATTTCCTCCTCTATTGTTATCTTGATTGTGAACATAGCTCTATCTGCTTTAATCTTCATTTCTTTAATGCAGCATTATTTTCTTGTGGTGGCGGTGTGGTCTTGCTTCCTCCTATAATCTTCCAAAAATCCTCCCCCTAAAGGTATTACTCCATGCATGTTTGCCACATACTAACCAATTGTTTAGCTTCTTAATGCTACCCACAATGCTAAGTTCCTCCATTGCAACTTGAGAGAGATCCGCACAATCAAGTTAGCTTGGTTTTACACAAGCAAAACTTCACAGTTCCTGACTGTGTGCAGAATCCCCCCAAAGAGCACCTCAAAAAGAGGTTTTTAGACCACCTCATTCTGATACCACTTGTAGAAAGGAAATAGGATAGCACATGGACTTTAACAAATAAACTTTTATTTGTCAATACTTGAACAATAGTACACTTACTACACAAATACATCAAGTACACACACACTAATTGGAGGGGAACACACTCAAAACACTTGATAAGAAGACCTCACTTGATTGCACTCCATGGCACCCTCACACACACCACAAACTTACACCTTCACACATACATAATGGGTCTTAACCCACTATAGATTGGTGGACAGCTCCATTTCATGATGTTCAGTTGGCCATTGTGGCTCTTCTTGGGCTCTAGAATGATAGTGCAAGAAGAGCCTAGAGAGATAAAAAAAAATCTTGTGATGATCTATGGTGGCTGTTGAAAATTTAAAGGAGATATTTGGTCAAGAGGCAGTGGCAGTAGAGAGAAAATTCTAAATAGTAAAGAGAGAGAGTTGTTGAATCCCAACACAAGTAGCCTCCCTTTAGTTAGTTTTAATCTCTCTATAAGAGCAAGGGATAAGTAATTGGCAAAACAATCAATGATAATTCTTACATTAAAGATCAAAAAATTAACCTAAAAAGTTATACATGCAGTCATGAAAGAAGAATCCACATAAACATGAATGCTATGTAATCAATATAAATGAAGATATATTTCATTATAGTTTTTGTAACTTGAGTCACACGATTGTTAGAGTATCTCAGTAGGAGGGTGCTAATAGTTGATCTTAAATCCTGTGAGATTGGATAGTGTTCTATGAGAATATATGTTGGTGTGTATGGATCCAGGTTGGGCGCCCATGATGGGTCGACCCGATCCATTTGAATTTGAATAGATAAGAGAGTTGGTCTCCCACTACAATGAAAAACTAATATGTAGTTTTTTTTTTGGGGCATAAGAAAACCACCCCTTCTGAATATATGAGAGGGTTTTTTTATGGTGGTTCTATAACTTACTTCCCTCTCTTTCTCTAGACAGTCCATCACTCTCTCTACACTTATCCATGCAAAGGCATTTAGATTGTGAATCAAAGTGTATTTTCCTCCTATGATTATACTTTATACTAGCAGGCAGTAATCCAACATCAATTCTTGGGATTTTTTTTGAAAGAAACTTGTAAGTTCATACTCTCATTATAAAGTTTACGTTAAACTTCATTCTTCAAATGGTATCAAAGCCTATATTGTTGTTTTCTGGCTGGTCTAGTTACTGATTATACCATAGTTTGAATGTTTAGAAGTTTGTTTCATGTATTTTTGTCATTTTAGAATTTGATCACTTAACAATGGCAACTTTATGTATATGATGCTTCGTGACATGATTTTTCACACATTTGTACACCATATAATATGAAACAATTCTAGAAATTTTGGTGTTTCAACTTTGAGTGTGTAAAGAGAAAAACAGAATCCTAATTAAATGACCCAATAATTGCTTGTCAATGTTCTTTCCATAGAGTATGTTTCAGGCAATAAAATTTATATGGGTCTATAGAGCTTTTCACAAACTTCAAATCGACATATTATTTGTGAATTTTGGTGTTGTATTTTGAGGGTTTTGTCTCTCCATAAATTCTATTTGTTTTTTTTAAAACCTTATTGGGGAAAAAGATGATCACATGCATTCATGTGATCATGTTCACGAACAATCCGGATGTCACCATAACAATCATTGTGACGGTTGACTGTGGAGTTAACCATTATGTTCCCGACGTTCCCACATCTCTGTGTTCACCTCACTTCACTTCATAAAGGAGATTTGTTTTTTTCTCCTTTGGGCTATGTGTCAAAGCATTCCACAAGCACCCTCAAGTGTGTTGAGTCTGCGGTCGCACGTGACACTGAACCCCAAAAAAAAAAGGTGCACCAGGACCGTGCAGTAGTGCAATGCATGGGCGATGCACGAGGGCCCAATGGCAAGCCACTATGGTGGGTTCTCCCCCATAAAAATTAATTTAATACCATGATGAGTCGATGGCCCACGTATCAAATATTAAATTATGAAAGGAGGCGTGCACCCACGCATGGACATCGCACGTCCGCATGGCGTGCATGCATCGGTGCCTGGGTGTTGCGCATCTGCATGGCATGTGCGAGCACATTGTTGAGCTGTGAGTTTAAAAAAAATAAAAACAAAATGTGATTTCTGTTTTTTTAAAAAATTATTTTGTTTATATGCTTCACATGTCCATATGTTTCTTGGAATTTTTTTTACATTTTTACACTCTATATATATTTAGATTTTAAAGATGATGTTTTTGCCAATAATTCTTTGACGTGCATACAAATTTGTTTTGTACAGATGGCACACCTCAAGAGAACCAAAAGGGTTCTTAAAACACCTCATATTAATAGGAATTTTGAATGTAAGTTGATTTGTAAGTATAAAAGAGAGGAGTGGATTCAGATTTTGATTTGATTGAGCATATTACTCATCTGGACAATGAATACAAATGGATATTGAATACCAATGAAGAATATTGAAAGATGAAAGTGAGTATGCTGGCAGAAACTCTACCACGAGATTGGTTTGGAATTGTAAAAAACTTTTGGAAAAATATTGAAATAAGCAAGACATATAAGGATTTAAAGTCGTCGCTTAAAAATGAACAGGATCACCATTTGGCAAGTGCAGTGAAGTGCATTTTTATGTTATCTATGGATGGCAGGCTCTGATTTTGTGGCCATGCTGTTTTTGATAGGATCAATAATGAGGAGTGGGAGATAGGATTAGGAATGAAGTTCTTAAGTTATCTAAGTCTAAAGAAGAGGATTAAATGAGTATTAATCCTAATGATTGTAAATATTTTAGCTGCATAAGAACTATTGAATATTTGTATCCTATTATGCATGATTTTTTTTATGTAAAATGTGATGACCTGGGCTGGTCCAAGCCCAAGCCATATCCCAACAAGGCCCGCTCCTTAGGCAATGCCCTGTTGGCTCTTAAAATCAAGAATGGGGGAGGGATTTCCCCTATTCTTCGGAACCTTTCTAAGCCCAAACCCCACCGCCTCTTTCTCCCACGCTCTCTCTTTCCCTCACTCTCCTTCTTCTATGCCCTCTCTCCCATTCTCCCTCTCGCACTCGCTCTCTCCCTCCCTTTGTCTCCCTCTCACGTTGGCTCTCTCCCTCCCCAACATCTTCTCTCCCCAGACCCTCTCTCTCCACATTCACACTCCCTCTTCCCTCGCTGTGTGTATGTCTGTGTGTGAGTGGGTTGAAAAACAGAAAAATAGAGGAAAAGAAAAAAAGAAACAAAGCAAAAAAGGAGGAAACAGGATCTCTTCTCCTCTCTCTTCCTCTCTCCTTCTCTCTTCTTCTTTTCCCTCCTTTTTCTTCTTCTTCCTTGTCGTTGTTTTGGTGGTGGTGGTGGTTGCTGCCATAGGGAAGCTCTTCATCAAAGCAAGTAGGATTAAGCATCCTTTTCTATTGTTTGGTTGATCTCAATTACTGGTTAATGGGTAGATATTAGAACCTTTGATATGTAATTAAATTTTATTAGGAACTAAGAATTAGATAATGAAATGAAAAGAGGGGTCAAAATAGAAATTTCAGGTTTTGAGATGAAGAAAAACCTAAAAAAGGGAGGGGACTGTTAGGAGAAGGGGGAGTATTAAGGGAAAAGAATCTTAAGAGAATTGAGAGATTAGAGGTTAAGTTTTGAGGGCAGATTGATTCTGTCGTGTTTTAATCTGAGAATTTTATCTTCCTATTGGCTTTGCGGTTTAAGCTGAAATTTTAATTGAAAATTGTTAAATCATGAGTCAACTTGAAAGCAATATTTGGAGATGAGTTTTGTTAGGATAAATAATTTGTGGATTGGAGCTGCTGGGAAAAAAAATGAAGAAGAGATTGGTGTATCCTATCTTCTCTTTCTTTCTTTCCCGAGATAGTGAAATTCTGAGAATTTAGGAAACTAGGTCATAATTATGTAAACTAGTAAAAATGATGATTTATAAGTTTCATAAGTATTGAATATAGATTTGGGGTTCCCGAATGTTCTAGGCATGTGGCAAATTGAGTTGGCATATTGGTTGGATTTTGCTACTACAAAAGATAAGGATTTCTAACCACGACCACCTGCATAATCTTGAATATTTTGTGTTATAAGCTGAGAATTATAAATATTTCATCTTTACATATAAATTTGATTGTATATGAAGTTTAATTCTCTATGATTCTAATTTATGCTCAATTGCATAAATAGAACATATATAGGTAATTTATAAAATAATAATAATAAAGTAAAAAAATGATTTATAATAATTTAACATAGGAGCATCGGACTAGTCACGACATCAGTATGGCTTCGTCAGGGTAGAAACATGGTATTTTAATATGGCCAGTCACGGGCAACAGCGTGACCATGAACGGTCCAAATACCAAGAATTTGGATCCAATTCATATTAGACAGATTATGATAAAGTAATAAATAAGAATAATAGCTTGGTATTGATGTTAACAGAAATAATAGCAATTGAAATGAAATCTTAGGTGAATGAAAATTGCTGATCTGATTATATATGACGAGCATATTAGAGTTGCTATTGATGGAGCATTGCATACATCTAAACTGTCATATATTGAAACTTGATGAACATCCTGATAGCATTATCAAGCTAGGCATATGAGTATTTAATTGTTAATTATTGAGAATTGAATCATTGTTTTCTTAACGAGTATGTTTATTAAAGAATTGTTATCTTTTCATGCTTATGTGTGCTTAGAAAATCCTTACTAAGCTATTAGCTCATATTATCATTTCTATTTTTCTTTCAGAGCAGTAGAACACCTAGCTAATCAGGGTTGACTTAGAATTTTGATGGGAGATAGTAATATTTAAGTTTTTATATCTGATACTGGTGATGTCTGAACTATATATTTCGGATAACTTTAGTTTTCATAAAAATTGATAATGAATTATTTGCTTTAATTATTTATCTCTAGATGTTAAGTATTTTTGGTTCAGATTGTCAGACCTTGCACATACTCTATAATTACACTTTAGGAAATATGCGACCGTGTCATGTGGCCAACCAAAGTGTGGGGTTTGGTCATGACATAAAAACTCTATGATATATTATATGTATGTTTGTTTCATTATAAAAGTTTGCATCAAGTGGAAATTCTAAGGTAACAAGAAATTAATACCTAGAACTAAATTTTTGCATTATGAAGTTAAATTTATGATAATTGGACATTAGGATAATGGATGCTGACCGGGAACATTTGAACTTTCGAGTCCTTGCCTATTGTTAAATTATCATTAATTTAATTATCATGAGTAGCAAAATATATATATGTTGTGCTAGACATGGATTTGAATTATGTCTCTCTATAGTGCTAAGAATGGCTTCAAAGAATATTATTGCTGACTTAAACAAAGGTGACAAGTTAAATAAAAATAATTATGATATTTGGCATCTTAAGATGCAGTATATTCTGGGGGAATAAGAAGCACTAGAGACTATCAACCATGTCATGGTGGAACCTGAGCAAGGGAATACTGTCTAACATAAGAGAGACATGGAAGTTTATCAAGTATGCAAAAAGAAAGAGTCCACTGCATGTGGTATTCTCATTAGCTCAATGGATGACAATTTTGTCCTTGAATATCAACAGTATCCCACTACTCATGAAATGTGGATTGTCCGAAAGAGGAAGTTTGGGGGCACCACTGTCATCAATTGAGACAGCTAACTATCAAGTTTGACACATATAAGAAACACCCCAATTATACCATCAAACAATATTTAAGAAAGATGTCGAACATGATTAGAAAGATAAAATCAGCATGGCACTATGTCATAAAGAAACAGCAAGTTCAGACTGTAATTTAGTCTCTCCCTAATAATCAAAAGTATATGAAGGTCAATTTGACCCATAATGATAGTATCAAGACCTTTGATGATGTTGCTCATCATGTTAAGTTGGTAGATGAACGATTTGGGGCTGTTAAAACTTTTGGACAAGCATATATTGTTACAACCAGTTCTAGAGGAGCTTCAAGCTTTACATGTAACAAGAAATGAAAAAAGAATGGAAAGAAAAAGGGAACGGGATTAGAATCCAAGAAGAACAAAAAGAAGTGGTTCAAAAAAGGAAGGCGCTTTGGTAAGAAGGACAAAACAAAAATGAAATGCTACAACTATGGCAAAAAGGATCATTTTGCTCATGAATGCTCCGAGCAAAAGAAGGTAGCATGTAAGACTGCTTCTTTTAATTATGAATATGTTTCTAATACTATATTACTGAATCTTATCATTTGTAGATTATAGACTCATGAGCCACAGACCATGTAACTAGGACAGAAGTGCGTATGTAGAGTTTCGTCAGATTCCTACAGGAACAAGATAGATCTATATAGGGAAAAATGCCAAAATTGAAGTTAAAGGAATCGGGATATGGAAGTTAAACCTTTGTGGTGGCCGAATCTTACTCCTGCATGATGTCCTCTATGCACCTAAGATCCAACAAAATTTAATATCTATAGTTGTTCTTCTAAATGTAGGGTTTAGCTTGAACTTATATGATGATTGTGTATATATTCATTATGATACTATGTTTTATGGTACTGGGTATGTATCTAATGATTTTATTGTACTAGATGCTGAACATTCTATGTGTAATTATGATGAATATTGTTTTTCTTTAATTGCTCGTACAAGCAATTCAAATGTGGATGAGAATGTATGACATGCTAGATTAGGACATATTGGGCTAGATAGAATGAATAGATTAGCTAGAGAGGGCTTGTTAGGGTTACTCAAAAAAATTAAGTTGCCCATATGTGAGCATTGTCTAGTAGGAAAAATGATAAGAAAATCATTTAATAAAGCCATTAGAGTAGAATTTCCATTGCAGTTGATCCACTCTAACATTTGTGGTCCAATGAGTGTGAGGATGAGGCATGGAGCCTCATATTTCATTACATTTATAGATGATTTCATGCGATATGATATCCTACATGGAAGTATGTTCACTTAGCAAACCCTATGGAAAAATGTAAAAATGATTTGATTTGTAACTTCTGCAGAAAAACTACTAAAGGAGGTATTTACAGAGCCAAGCAACATATTATAAGGGGGTATAAAAACACCAAGCAATGCCAAAAATGTCCAAGTCATGTTCGTGATGAAATTGAAGAGTACATGTCAAAGAAGGAAGAGGAAAAGAAGCAAATGATATATTACCAGATTTTGATGCAGTAGAGGATTATAGAGATGATGAAGTTGAAGAAGTAGAAATTCAAGTAGTTGGTTCACGTGAAAAAGGCAAAAGGCCTATTGGAAGTGGAAGTTCCTAATTCCACACAATTCTACAGCCAAAGAAACCAAGACAAAAGGGTCTTATGGATCAATACTTCACTCCTAATGCAGACACGGTTGTTAAAAATAGGAAAGAAGGTAAACTGATGCAAGCAACTATTAATCAGCTTTGCCTAAAGGAATTGAGGGAAAAAGCTTATATGGAAATTGCTAGGTGGATGTATGGGATACCTTTTAATGCAGTTAATGCACCAAGTTTTGCTGTGGCGATTGAAGCAATTGGGCAATATGGTCCTAGTTTAAAGCTCCCAATTATCATGAGGTGAGAATACCTTTACTGAGAAAGGAAGTTTAGTCTGCTAAGAATGCATTGAAAGCTCATAAGGAAGAATGGGAAAATATGGCTACTCTATCATGTCGGAGGTTGGAAGGATGAGGTTTTTAAAAAGGATATAATAAACTTTTTAGTTAATTCTCCAAGAGGGTCAGTTTTCCTAAAGTCCATTGATGCTTCTGATTTTTTGAAGAATGCAGATATTCTGTTTAAATTAATTGATGATGTCATAAAGGAAGTTGGGAAAGCAAATATGATCCAAGTGGTGACCGACAATGCTGCTAGTTATGTTGATGCAGATAACAATTTTACTTAGTTAGAATTTAAATTTTGTTTTCAAATTCCACTGCTTTTCAGAAATAATGACTATATATTATTTTTTTTAATTCAATTAGAGAGATTGCTGGAAGCAAAACACCGACATTTATATTGAACACCATATGCTAAGCATTGCATTGACTTGATGCTGGAGGATATTGGGAAGATACCGGCAATCCATAAAATATGGAAGAATGCAATCTTCTTGACTGCATTTTTGTACGGCAAAGTGCGCATTGTTAACATGAAGAGGGAATTCACAAGGCGAAGAGAGTTGTTGAGGCCAACTATCACAAGGCTTGCAACTGCCTTCCTCACTCTTCAGTCATTATATGCACAAAAGAATAATTTGAGAAAGATGTTGTTTCTGAACAATGGACAAGAACTAAGTGGGCAAAGGAACAAACTACCAAGAAAGCTGTTAGTATTGTTTCAATGCCTTCTTTTTGGAATACCATTCGTAGGAGCCTCAAGTTTTCTGCTCCTTTGATTAAAGTGCTTCGGTTAGTGGATGAGGAAATTAGACCAGCCATGGGATACATTTAGAGGCTATGGATAGGGCTAAAGAGGTAATTGCCAAGTCATTTGATGATAATGAAAAACAATATCAAGATGTCTTCAAAATCATTGATGAACGATGGGATTGCCAACTTCATCGTCCCCTGCATGCAGCTGGTCATTACTTGAATCCAAAATTTTTTTATTCAAACCTGAACATCCTACAAGATGAAGAGGTGGTGGGAGGCTTAATTGAATGCATAGAAAGGATAGGGGCCATGATATTCAACATAAGATTAGTACAGAGTTAGACAAGTATCGAGAAGCGAAAGATATTTTTGGATCAAATTTCGCTATTAGACATAGGAAGACCAAATCACCAGGTGTTATTACATACTACAATACTATTTTTTTTCATATTTTATTAATTTACTCTTATTTTTGTATTTCAAAACTTAATTTGGCATTTTTTTTTTCAATCAACAATTGACTGGTGGCTTTCTTATGGGTCTTCAACTCCAAACTTGCATAAATTTGCTACTTAGTCTCACTTGTAGTTCTTCTGGTTGTGAAAGGAATTGGAGTGTATTCTCATAAATAAATACCAAATTAACAAATGACTTGAGGAATAGCAATTTGCAAAGTGCAAACCATTCTAATTATTATGTTATGTTTCAATCCTTGTAGCTCTACACCAAAAGAAGGAACAGGTTGCTCAAATATGCTTGCTGGTCATATGATCTATTTGTCAAGTATGAATGTATGGATATATGAGTAATGAAGAGAGTAGTACATATTTACGTGGGCACAAAGTCAAGCCCATCATGTACAAGTGGAAAATGTTGGTGTTTATGGATCTGAGATGGGCACCCATGATGGGTCGATCCGATCCATTTGAATTTGAATAGATGAGGGAGTTGGTCTCCCACCTAAATGAAAAACTACCACGCATTTTTTTTTGAACATGAAAAAACCATCCCTTTTGAATATATGTGAGGGTTTTTTATAGTGGTTCTATAACTTACTTCCCTCTCTTTCTCTGGACACTCAACCACCCTCTCTACACTTATCCATACAAAGGCATTTAGATTGTGAAGCAAGGTGTATTTTCCTCCTGTGATTATCCTCTGGACTAGATAATTCTTACGGCTTTTCTTGAAAGAAATTTATAAGCTCATACTCTTATTATAAATTTTATGTTAAACTTCATTCTTCAATATAAATAACAGACTGGCAAGCTTGGGGCCATCTAGTGCATCAGCAATAGGTAGGTACCCCACCCCCACCCCCCCGGTGCAAGAGCAAGCCAACAACAACAAATGAAAGGAGAAAGAAGAATAGCAATATTGAAAAAAAATAAAATGGATCTTGAAAAGTTTGTATTGGAAAAGAGATTTAAATTGCTTGTCATGTTTATGATATTAGTGTACTTTATATACAAGTTAAGCCCCTTGACTTAGAGTATAAATATGGTAGAACATAATAATGAAATCTCATGATTATGAGAAAGATACTAGGGACCTCATATAGTATAATGCAATAGCAAAATCCCAAAAAGATACTATAGATCTAATATAGTATAATACAATAGCAAAATCTCATGATTTGATACATATACTAGCTGTGAATATGACAACCGGATTCCATAATTATTGGAGGTTGATATGGGCTGATATGCTAGGATTCTATATGTAATATGTAGTAGCTGCGATATCCAAGATTCTATAATAGGCTAATATGCTAAGATTCTGCATGCAATATATAGCAGTTGTGATATCCAAGATTCTATTATATCCAAGATTCTGACAACTTTAATAAATCTTATTCTTCATATTCAAATGTGATGCTATACAATTAACACAAGTGCCTAGGTAGCGCCGAGGTAGCCATTTTCCAAAATATTGAAACCAAATATTTGGTTGCCAACAGGTACACTTGCAATAATCAGAGAAAAGATTGTTTGCCCAAATGGAACTCTGACTAGCATAACTTTTGTTTTATTCCAAGTTTATGCATGCCCTACAGCAAACAGATCATATGTGTAGCAAGCCTTTCATTCAATACTCTAAGACGCAAGTTTTAGATTTACAGAATTTTGTTCCCCCAAAAATGAATTCTTTTTTCTGATTGTATTTAAAAATGAATTCTCATTTAGAAAAAATGCTTGCAATTCACCAATTATAAAATAACAAAATAGGGCACTACGTTTGATTACAAAGCAAGAAATATACCTCAATATCCAACAATAGATTCTCCGGCTTGATGTCCCTGTGGATCACATGCTTCTCGTGGCAGTACACCAGCGCACCCGCAAGGCTCGCAATATACTGCTCATTGCCAAACCGCAAATAGCCACAAAAATGGGAAGAGAATGAGAACGAAACAAAAAAAATCCAGATAAATGGCAACGCAAACCCTGCCCGAGGACTTCAAAAATAAAATGTTTTGTCACAATTAGCAGAAATAAACAAAAAAAAAAATGAGAAAAATCCAGAAATGGGCAGCATAAACGTGTCTCAGGGACTTCAAAAATCGAATCTTTTTATCATAATAAGCATCTAACTCACAGTGGCAGCGCGCTTCTCAGAGAAATGGTGGAGCTTCCTAAGGACCTTGTAAAGCTCGCCTCGCGCCGCAAACTCCAAGACCAAGAAGACGCGGGTGGCGTCGTGGAACCAGGCAAAGAGCCGGAGGACGTTGGGATGGTTCAGCCCGTGCTGGATCTCGATCTCTCGTCGGAGGTGAGCGTGGAATCGGTACTTCTCCAGTTTCTTCTTAAAGATCACCTTCAAAGCCACCACGTACCCGCTCTGACCGCAGAAATCGAGGGAAAAGAGATCGAATAGATGAATATAGAGGGATTGGATTCAAGAAATAAAGGATTAGGCGATGGAATAGAAGAGGGGACCTGCTTCTCTCGGGCGAGATAGACCTTGCCGAACTTGCCTTCGCCGATGAACTTTCCGATCTCGAAGTCGGCGAGGCTCCACTCCTCCTTCTTCTGCTTCTTCTCCGTTTGGGGCGTCGGAGGGGGGAGAGAAGGGATTTGGGAGGAGAAGAGGGGTCGAGAGAGGGGGGGACGGGGAGGCAGAGGCGAAGGGCGGGCCATTTTGGTGTTCAAAATTTCACGGGTCCAAAGGTGGAGGTCACATATAAATCAGGTTATGGATCTAAGGATCAGGGACTATCGGATCTGGATTTGGACCCGATCCATTTCCAATGATTTATTTTATAAAATTTATTAGTTATATTTAAAATCTGTTCTGTTTATAAATGATGGCGAAGCACCAAAGGAGTTGCGTTTTTTTTTTTTTTTTTTCAATGTGAAAAGGAATTGAGCTTTTAAATAATGGTATTCATCCTGCAACTAACCTAGCTCCAAATTGAGTAAACATGGATTCAATCTTTAAGCGACCTGATTATTGCTTGCTCCAAATTGAGCCTTGTCCCATTGGATTAATAAATTGGTAGATTACAAATTTAAATGCAGGTTAAATCTACCAATGTATTAGATACCCGAGCTTGATTCTTCTGATTTTGACCTTTCATATGAGCTAAATGGTTTCACTAATATTGTTAATTTAACTGTTTATAAGTATAGATTTTAAAATTTATAGGATAAAAATTTATTAGATTTTAAGATTTTGCTACGGTGCTCTAAAAATTTTTTTAGTCTTTTTACTATTTATCTCTTTCTGATCGTCGAATTAAGGATGGACCATTCGAATTTTAATCAGATGGGATAGAAACATGCATGACTGTTGTGGTAAATACTTCAAAGTTTAGGATTATTTTATACCATAACTTAATTTTTTTTTTCTTTTCAGAAAGGCTTCTCTATTTCTAAGGGTGGGGGCGGCAGAGAAGCCACCGGCTGGGTGGTGGGCTATGCAGAAACTATGGTGACATAAGGTGGAGAGGCAGTTTGCAGTGGCGTAGAAAAATCGTGGGCCGATGGGGGTGGGGTTTTGGGGTGGCACAAAAGCCGGGGGCTCAAGTTGGGGGGAAGGGGTGGGGTGGGGAGATGGGGGGTGTTAGGGAGTGGTGCGGAAGACAGGGGTGGGCACGCATGGGGGAGGGTGACGTAGGGTGGGGGGCGGTTTGCGGCGGTGCGGAGAAGTCACGGGGGAGATGGGGTTGTTGGGGAGTGGCACAAAAGGTGGGGGCCACCGCGTGCAGGGAAGGGCGACATTGGGTGGGGGGAGGTTTGCAGCGGTGTGGAGAAGCCACGGCTGATAGGAGTGTGGTTGTGGGGCGGCGAAGAAGCTGGGGGTGGGCCCGGGGGGATGGGCTAGATGGGGGGTGCTAGGGAGCTGTGCACAAGGTGGGGGTGGGCGCGCACGGTAGCTGTGGGCATCAGGATGGTGGGGGGGAGGGAGTGCATTGGGGAGCCTGAGGTAGAGGAGCTGTGAGTGCTCAGGATGGGGGGGGGGGGTTGGGGGGAACCATTGGTGAGCACTGATTGGGGGGGGGTGTTGGCATTGGTGGGGTGGGGCACGAACACTGGTTGGGGGGTGGGTGGGCAAAAACTGTCGGGAAGGAGAGAGGGGGCGGGGCGGGGCGGTGCGGCGGTGGAACGAGTCGGAGAGAGAGCAGTGTGGCAGAAGCACCGATTGGAGGGGGGCAGGGGTAGGAGAAGACCGCCGTGGAGGGGGGGTGGGTGACTGGCACGAGGTGGGATAGATGAAAGGAGGAAGAAAAAATAAAAATTACCTAAAATACTCCTTTATAATAAAATATTATAAAGGGGCACTGTAGTAAAATTCTTATAAATATAGATTTTAGAATTTATTGGATGAAAATATAATAGATGCAAATTTTAGAGGAGTTTTTGTAGTTTCTCTTTTTTTTTTTTTAATTAAAATGGACTTATGCAATATGTCTATTTGAGTTTTATGAAAACCTAGTTTCTTATTATTTTATAAAACATGTTTTATAGATAGCTACCATTAATATATGTTTTAAGAAAACTCACAAATAAATAATATATCTATGAAGGAATTGCTAGAGAATATGTCTTAGGTTTAGAGATAAAGAGCTTAGATGTATGTCCATTTGGAGAGGGAAGAAATCAGTTCCTTCAATTTAGTCAACTCAAAACTTTCGCATAAAATAAAACTTTAATTTGATTGACCTTTTTTTTGGAGTCCATGCATTGTCAAAATATTGTCACACAATCAAAAGAACTATATACACAATAAATACCTGCATTAATTAAAAAAATAATTTTTTAAAAAATACTGTTTAATTTTGAAAAATTTGTAATGCTCTTTTCTTTTTACTTTTTTCTTCTCAAAATTACCCTCCCCTTCGTACCATATTAAAGATATATAAAAAGAAGGTTTTCAATACTTGTATCTATCTATCTATCTAAATTCCATCAAAAAAAAAAAAAATGTATCTAAAAATAGCTTGGCCACATATCCCTGAAGGGAACATACTTTGTTAAAAATAAATTTTAAAAGGGGTATGCATGAATGCCTAACCATCAAGAGAAATTGAACTAGAGATTTTATACCATTTTTTTGTTTTTTTAGTACATAGAAATCTTTATTTCTTTGGTAGAGCTACATGCTTCTTGGCATGAGCTCATTATTACTAAACTATGAATTGAAGGTAATTCAAATATTGTGATTGCTTGGTTAATGCATGCAATACCTTTTTTCTTTGGATTCATGCTCCTCTATAGCTAGTAGATTCACATTTCTCATGTCTTTTGTCAAAGAATTATGATTATGGACTACATTGCCAATCTAGATATTTCTTTCAAGGAGTTTTTGATACCGGAACAAAACTTTTCCACATGGATGGCTAACTATTACAATGTTAATTCTCTATTATGAGTGTTAAATATATGTGAGAGATGAAAAAGTCTAAATGTCCTTGTAATCATCTCCACTTAATTTTGTTCGCTTCATTTGCTCTAACACCATCATTGAACTAGAAGTTCATGGCATTGTGAAATTTATAACAATAAATACATTACTTATCTCCAATGTTAATATATGTGATATATATTTTTTGAATAAAAATTATTTATCTACATACTTTTTAAATTGATGAGAGACAAAAAGCTCTACCCCCTCCAAAAATTCAGAAAAATTTCTAAAAATATCATAAAAATCGAGCATGCCATGTTATGAAAAGCCATATGTTTTATTAAAATATAATTATAAAATTTCTAATTGATGGCACTATATTTAATAGTTTATTTCTTAAATCAAAATTGTTTCCAAGTATGCATGTTATGAAGGGCAATGTATTCCATTAAAATGGAATGATTTATTATGTAGCCCGAAGAAGTAGGTTGGTGATGGAGGAGACAAATGCGGGTTCCGATGGCATGCTCCAAGCATCAACAAAACTGAGCATCTCAAGAGATCTATTCGACGGATAGATAATCCACTATCCTTCAAAGTCTAAAATTTTGATCTTAGTTTTCTCGGCCATCTCCTTTGCTATCATCTTTTTATTAGAACCATAAAATCCCTCTCTTTTTGCTAAAAATTAGCTTCCATCATTGTTTGACTTCTCCAAAATCTTTACTTATTTTCTTTGGTTTTCTTTTTCTTTACTTTTTTTCCTTCTTTTCGTAGTCGTACTAAAACTTGCTCCTGAAGGTGATGTGGTGACAAAAGTCAAAGAAAGAGAAGGTAGTGGAGGAGGAGAGTGAATTGGGGAGATAAGCAGAGGAATGCTGCAAGGGTTGAAGAGGAGCATGGGGTGGCTGCCATTCCATCTGCATGAGAATTTGCCCTCCATTGTCAAACAAAGCACCAGTCAAACCAAGCACTACCGTAGGGACATCCTTCTTTTTCTGCTGGTGGAACTTGGAAGTTGCCAATCGTGGCCCATCATGGTTGGGCAGTGAGACCCTAAACCCATCTAGTAAGCTTGCTATATCGTACAAATGGTAATAGTAGATAGCAGCTCTTTCATCTTGCTTTCGGATCAATCGATATTTTTTTATTTGTCAATATATTTATCTTTTTGTATACCTATTACTTTTCAATGTGTTTGTATGTTTTTTATTTTGTTAAATATTTCGTTGATACATTTGTATATATTTTTTATTTTATATATCTCTTTTTTGTCATATATTTCTATATTTTATATATCTCTTATTTGTCAATATATTTCTATGTCTCTTAATTGTATCCTTTATATCAATTATCAAAGAATATTTCTATCAAAAATTTTTTATATTTATTTCATTATATCTCTAACAATAACTGCAGCAAAAGAACTATATCAAATTGTCGAAGATCTGTTTGGATGAGTTAAGAATAATTGATTTTTTTTTTTATAGACTTCAGACTATTTCACTCAAAAATTAATTTTATGTTTTATGAATATCGACAAAGCCGGTCTATAATTTTTTATACTGATAAAATTCATGAATATAATAGAATTTTTAGTCTAATCATTCAAATAGATTTTAATTTTTAAATTTTTCATGAGAATATCTTATTATGTTAAAAAATATGATTAGAAATTTTGATAAATAGATCCACGAAGAATCAAATCCGAGTCGGTGCGTCCACCGCGGAAGCCCCATTTCACCCACCCGGTCGTCGTACGTCAAAATGTTATCCACCAATCGCGAAACGGTTTCGGGCTCTACTCTCCGTTATAAACCTTGGAACCTTGGCTCCAAAACTCCTCGCGTCTCTAGTCGGCTACGGGCACCCAACACCCACTGCGAGCAAATTGGAGAGGAGAGATGTCGTCTCTTTCTCCACCATTCCGCTGTCCTTCTCCCATTACTCGGCCCGCTTCCACTGGTACTCCATCTCCGAGACCGTACCCTGTACTTTTTCTCCAGAGATCGACGGTAAATCTCTCCAATTCCTTCAATCTCCCGCAATCAAACCCTCCACTCCCTTCGGTCTTTTTATATATTATATATTTTAAAGTAATCCGGTCGATATCTCTTTCCCTTCCTTCCATTCCCTTTCTTGCACTGAAATATTTCTCTTTTTACATGCTTAACAGGTCCCATGGCCAATGCCATTTCAATCACCGAGAACCACACCAAATTGGTTTTCTAAGTCTAGTAGCAGTAGAGTCCTCGTTCCTCTCGCGCTCAGTTCAACCTCTGGGAACTCTGACGGATATAGGAAGTTATATATGGATGCAGTAATTGTTGCACGGAAGCTGTTTGATGCTTTTCCTCAGCCAGTGAAAAGCTTTCCTTGGAGCAGAGCGTTGGTCATTTTTCAAAATCTCATCTTTGAGCTTGCTCGGGCCGTTGCAAAGTATCTCTGCATTCCTCTTCTGGCTGTCACGTCTCTGAGCGAGATGTCTTACTGTGCTCATGAAAGAAAGATGGGTCTGATACCCATCCCATTTCTCGTTGGGCTTATTCTTGCTGGGGTCTTAAAGGATGCGGCTATTGAGCTCTCTTCAGACCTCAAGGTTCGTCTGACATCATGTCTCTCCATATCTATCTGAATTGTGTGAACTTCATTTTGGATTTTTAGTGTGTTAATGAGGTATGTTTTCTGTTATCAGAAAGGAGGGTTCCCTTGGCATTTGCTTCTGATTGCGATCTTCTTTACATTGCTCAAATTACCCGGTCCATATTACCCATACTGGGGGCGTTTGTTGATTCCTCACTTTGCTAATGGTGGACTATGGAGGACGGTTTGGCTTGCTCTAATGTGGTACAGAAGGCCTCACGTGGAACCTGAAGGTGCAACGAGGAACCAGTAGTTTGTTCTCAATTTTGTAGAGAAAATCAGTTGACTTCCTCTGTGTGAGATGTGTGGAGCAGGTATTCAAATTAATGAAAGGCTACCTATTTCTCCTTCCTTTTTCCTCTCCTAAGATAGAAGTGAATTTTGAATAGCCCATGCTAGTTGTATTGTTTGGAATGCTATGGAAACATATTTATTTTTACCACCATGATGTTTTGTCATAATCGCAATATAGTGCCTCAGTTTATGAATTTGGCATCTTTCTATCGTAATTAGTTAAAGATCAATGGATCCTTAAAACACAGGTAAAAGGCTGCTTGCCTAGCTATAATTTAAATTATTTTCACCATATGTGCTACTTATCTTGAGTCTCATGTGATTTTGATACCTAGTGATGTTAGTAGAAAGAAAATAGGTGGAAAACAGTGTGATTGCCTTATGAAACTTATTTTAGGAAAGTTTTTAAACATTCTTCAAGCAAATTTCTATTGCACAAACTGGTTTTTCTGATGTTTTCTCAACTTCTTCGCTGGAACTTGCAAGCCTTTACATATGGTATACATGTAGATTGACTGGTGTTTTGCTTCAAACAATATATGCAGATATTTGCACAAATGTTCATTACATAGTTGATAAACACTAAATATGCCTTGGAATGTTACATAGCAAGAACATGAAATCAATCTAATGAAAGCATCTTGAAAAAGTCTGTCTTGAGTCTCTAGTAGGGCAGTAATAGCTGATAGTGCTTGCAAGGGGAGAGTAACATATACCTTGCTTTTCAAATTTTATCCATGAAAAGTTCTTATTCTTCTGAGGAACTCATCTATAGTTGATTCTTTGGCCACTTAAGACTTGGTCAGTGAGTCAGCTTCTAGTTGCTCACTTCTGTTGGGTACTGTTGGGTATGCTTTAAAAGGATAGCTTTTTTTTTTTTTTTTTTTTTTTTTTTTTTTTGCAAAAAAGCCTCACAGGAAGACAACAGAAATCACATCTATTTAAAAGATCATTTATTGCCTTACTGATGTTGCTTGAGCTAGACAAAGTGGGGGATTTCCAACTGTTGGGGCTTGGCTTGGTTCTATTTTCTACCAGATAGACTGCTTATTGTGGGAAAGGCATTTATTTTATCAAGGGATTTCAGTAGTGAAAAGCCAAGGGCATAATAGCTGAGTGGTGTGGCCTATGAAAAGTACTATTTCGTTATTGAGCTCACTATGCATCAATGCAATCCTTAAGGTCTTCAAGAGGTTGTTGATAGTGGGTTTCCTCACTCTTAGTCTAATCTTTATGAAGCAAGGATCCATATTATTTGATTGATAAACAGAGAATTCATAGATCATAGTCATTTGTGGTTATGTTTTTGACCTGTCATCACAAAGATGATTATTATCTAAATTTTATAAGTCAAGTTTCCTGGGTATTTTCCATGAGACTGTTTGCTACTCATCAAGCATATTTCCTGCAAGATCACTTATACCTTGTGCCATTGGCTACAAATACTTGACATGGAGTGATATAATGTTTCTTTGTGCTGAAAAATAGAAGCATTAGTTTTCGTCCAAAAAAATGAAGCATAAGATTATGCTATAATCTTATGCTGGTTTATATCTTGATTCTATGATTAGAGCTCCAAAAGTTTTCTTGTGATCCATTAAGATTCTTCGATAGGATGATTTCCTTGTCCATTTTTTTCTTTTTTTTTTTCCGTTGATTTTTGTTCTTTTTTTTGTTGCTTTGGTCTCTAAATGGTTCTTTTGAAGGTGTTCTCAACGGGATTGATGGAATTTCAGTGCTTGAGGTTTCCAAGGATATTGTAGATTAAAAATCACCATTATGGGGGATTGATTAAGTCATTCCCCTAAAAAGAGCTTTCATTCACTCAAATTAGATGGCTTTTCTTGTATTTTTTTTAAGGATTTTGCATTAATTAAGCCTTCAGATTAACATTTTATATTTTGCCATGGAGAGTACTTATATGAAGGGAGTTGTATTTGCGGATATATAACATTAAAATATATGATGAAAATGTTACTTAAGGAGTGGGTGGTTAGTTATGAAATGTTGAGATGTTTTACCTCTTATTGGGTTCAAGAATTCTGATGGTGGATGTTAAAAAAGAAAGGAGCTCCTTTAGTAATATTAATGTAATCAAGGACGTGTATAATGAAGCGGTTACTAGTGCGAGGACAATTGGCGGCAATACTAGTAAGTTTCTAATCACAGTAGGTTTATGTCAAAATTTTTTAGTTTTAGTGGATGAAACTAAGGTAGGCATTAATTATAAATTGAAACTATGGAGAAGTGCATTAGAATTCAAGGGTTTCAGGTTATGTAGAGTTAAAAATTAAGGAATACATGGAACATACTTCTAGTAAGTTAAAAATAGAGATGAAGATGCATGAAAAATTAAGGATCATAAAGTTCCTAAGAGTGATTTTCTATTTTAATATTTCGGATCAATTACTCATAAGGAAGGGAAGATTGAAAAGGATGTTATCCAGAGAATTAAAATAAGATAGATAAAATAGGGATGTGCAACTAGAATATTATGTAATCTTAGGATACTAAGTTGAAGGAAAATTTTATTAGACAGTCATACGGCCATCATGCTTTACCGTATAGAATGTTAGGCAGTCAAAAAATAATATCTTGACAAGATGAGTGGGGCCGAAATGAGAATGTTTGAGATGATTGAATGAAATACAAGAAGAGGTGGAATAAGAAATAAAGTCATTGTAAAAAGTTAGAGGTCGCACCAACCGAGGACAAATTGAGAGGACAAGTTAAATGATTTATTCTTATACAATGTTGACTGAGGGACACACTAAGATGAAGGAGTGATTTGATACATTTAGAAGGAAAGAGAGGTAGAGGTAGACCAAAATTACATGAGATGAAGAGTAAAGAAGGACTTGATATCACTACATTTTTTCGGAGAGTATTGCACTAAATAGAGCTGAACGGAGGAAAAGGATTCATGTAGCTGCCCCAACTAGTTTAAGATTAAAGCTTGGTTAAGTTGAGCCAAATTTAGTTGGGTTCAAGAATTATCCTATCAATTTAACTCTCACCAACATGCAATGTGAGCCCATTTTATGAGAACCAGACCTTCACATGTGCTATATACATGATTGTGAAAACGAAGGGTCAGGATAAAGAGAGAGCCCGAGAGTTGTAGCATGAAGCTGTTTATTATTATTATTACTATTACTATTATAATTGTTATTATTATTATTATTTTTGAGATAGAGCTCCCTGAGAAAGGGCAACTACATGCGAAATTTACCAATCTGGAGCTTTTTCCTTTTAATAAAGAGAAAGCACGTGCCTCCTGGAAAAGCAAACCGTTCGTAGGTGGAATAAAATATTAGTTGAACTTGGAGTCTCTAGTATCAAGAAAAGAGGGTGTGTGTGCTCTGTCCTCCATCATTGGGAAAAATGTTAGAATAAGTGGAGTCCAAATGTAAGGTAGAGTCGAAATATTAGAGTTTACATTGTAATACTAGATGTGCCGATGTTTTAACAGAGTGGGTAGGGTTGATGGTGCGTACAGAAAGGCATCTGATTTGGTTCCATAGATCTCATTATTGATAAGATGGCTAGCGTGGGGTATGGAAATGAGCTTACAGAGAGAGAGAATTAGGTTAGCATGGGAAAGGTTGGATATGATGGGTATACTTCCAGATCCTCCTGGTTGGCGAAGAGTATTTGGGTGTTAAGATTATTTTTTGTTGATTTACAATGGCACAGAGATAAATTGTATTATGTAAACACCTTCTTTTAGTGAATCTGCCTATGTTTCTATGAGAATAATTCTGACTCCAAGGCTATGTTATGGACCCCTTTGTGTGAAATTGCACCATGGATAATACGATTGTCAACATAGCTCCCCATTAAAATTCTGAAGATAAAAGACGTGCTAAACTTCCATTGACATCTCTGGAAACAAATGAAACAACTTACACATGGCTCTTATTGCAATTTTTGGAACAACTGCTTGCTGTTTTTTAAGGTGATATTTATTAATGTTAGGCCAACTGCTGTTGGTCCAATAGGTGGAATATCCTTGCTTTGGGTTTCTTTTTTAATCTTGAATGTCCGCTTGGGTCCTTTCAAATGTATTAATGGACCGAACCATTCTTTGGATGAAAGTCTTTCATCCTCAAGATTGGGATTTTCTGAGTTTCCTTTGCTGTCAAAGCATGCTTTAATTTATCCACTAAAAGCTGTATTCAAGACATGGTACTTTTCATAGAATTCCAAATAGACTTCATGATTTCCTAGGTCAAGCCTGTTAATGTTCAGCTGATGTTTCAATAGCTATTCTTGCATACTCTTAGTTTTTCTTACCGTACATTGAGCACCTATCATTACCTTCTTTGTCAAATTCTTTTGCTCTGGTCTACAGTCTCATACATTGATTCTTTCAGAGTTAGTTCTGATAATTCATTTGACAGAGGGTCTGCACTTCATAATCTGTATCAGAAGGCAGACTGGGCCAAATCTCTTAGCAAGTTAAAAATGTTCCCTAGTCATTTCTGAAAAGCAACCCTGATGTTCCCTCCCCCCATCCTTTTCATGACTGCAAACTCCAGGCAAAATTTGTATTAGATCTTTCACTATGTCTGGTTATATAACCATGAACATTTGCATCTTGGAGATAATTCTTTCTTTAGAAAGTGCTGAAACCACTTGTTGGCTGAAGTACATTTATCTGAAGGATCAATGACCAGAAAAAATATACTCCATGATTGCTTGCTGGCATGGGCACATATTTGTAATGTCCTCTTCCCTCAGCATGTAAGTAAGAAGATATTAGAATGAAACTCTCAGCATTTCCTACTATGTTTTTGAATAAGATCCGAAATCAGTTCACAAGGTTACAGTTTTTTTAATAATCTGGAGGAAAAGATACCTCATCATTATAAGGTACAAAAGGTGTTTATGCTCTGGAGAAATTTGATTACAATTTAACATAAGGACATGAGAATCAAATGGCAATCTTTCCATCGGCGCTCCCTGTGACCCAAATAGTGGATCGGCTGGATCGTGCTTTACCACAGGAGCAAGACAAGAAGTCCTTCGTAATACCTGCCAGTGCCGCCACCGTTTGAAAACAATAGATAAACAAAAGACAGTCATCCGGTTAGATTCGCAAGATGGATTCAAAATTCCAAAATTAAAATATTAACTATGTATAATATATATATATATATATATATATATATATATATATATATATATATATATATATATAATATAAACAGTCATTCGATTAGATTCACAAGATGGATTCAAAATTTCAAAATTAAAATATTAACTATGTATATTATATATACACACACACATACATATGTACATACGTACGTATACGGATATACGTACGTATATGGATATACGTTCCATATACGTACTACATACATATATGGATATATATATATATATATATATATATATATATATATATATATATATATATATATATATATATATATATGTGTGTGCGCGCGCGGGTGTGTGCTTGCCGCGCGCGCATACGTACGTACGTACACACACACACATATATATATATATATATATATAGATATATAGATACATATATACATATATGGATATATGTATGTATGCATATACATATATGGATATATGTATATATATATATAGATACATACATCATACATATATAGATACCTATATATATAGATACATACATATACATATATACATACGTACGTATATACATACATACCTATATATATATAGGTAGACTAGGATCCGATTGACTGGATCCCAGCTTTTATTTGGTCGGATCTCCTTCCGTTGGATCGGCGTGCATCTTCAAGATAGATGTTTGGGCAAATAAAGGATTTCTCTCATTCCGTTAGCTGACTTGGCATTGCTAAAAAAAAAAAGAGATGCGATGGGGTGAGAGCGCACATTGATTGTGATGCGACGTCATCCCACGCATGTCCTCTGCCATCCCTTCGAATATCTGTCCCGCACTCCCATCCCTCTCCTGCGCTCCCGTCCCTCTCCCGAACCCTCTTCTCCCCCTTCTACTTCCGTCTCTCTCCCTCAAACCCTCTTCTTCCCTCTCCCATTCAAAACCTCAATCAACCCAATACCTCCACTGCCGGCTCTTCCCCACCGTCAACTATGACCTTCTTCTCCCCTCTTTCTCTTCCTCTCTTCCAACTCTTGCTGACTGTTGTCGTCGGCTGTTCTCCCAATCTCCAACACCCCAACCCCAAGTTCTTCAACCCTACTTGCCATTGGCTCTTTGTCAACTTGCACCCACCATTGGCTCCGGTCGATTGGTCTGCTGCCTTCACTCACCGTCGGCTCTTCCCCAACCCTCATCTGGTAGTAGTGAATCATATTATTCCCTAACTTGCACCCACTGCCTCCTCCCATGGCTAGTTCTTCCTCAAAATCCAACTCCCACCCTCCACCCCCATTCGCCACTAGCGTACACCACCCCCAACTAATGCTGCCACCAAGCTCGAGTGCCCCAATATCCCGGCAGCACCCACCGACGCCACCCCCAATCATTGCCAGTAGTACCCACTACCGTCGTCCTTAACCGTCGCCGTCAGCACCTGCTATCGCTCTTAACTGGCATCGCCACAACTCACTACCGCACCTAATCGACACTGCCATCACTCACCGCCGCCCCACGTACAGCCAGAGTAAGCATGTTCTTATCATTTTTCACTTTCTACTCATAATTTTCAAAGAGCTGCATGAATGTTATAGAATTACGTTAATATATTTAATTTTTAATTTATGTAGTGAATAAGTTATAATTGATCTCTATTGGTTCTTGCAGATGGTTCATTCGAAGTCTTCTTTGAGTCAAGAGAGGAGCTTTCGAAAGAGAGCTCTTCTCCGATTGATAAATTGTCGCTGCTATTTGCGGCGATATGTGGACTTCATCAGGAGCATCCGGGAGCTATTGACGAATGCTCACAAAAGATTAATACAGCAGATATCCTTCCACTATATGCTTGACATCCCAGTCATCACACAGAGCGGGTAGTTGTAGACCAACTCCTTAGTTAGTAAGACGATAGCAAAAGGAGATTTCATTTAGGAGGACAGACGTTGATCTTCTCTACTGAGGTTGTTGCCCTCATTTTGGGGCTACCCCTAAATGGGATAGCCATTGATGTGAAGAAGGCTCCCCATAGTGTAGTTAGGATTACACATTTTGTAGGGGGATAGTTAGGAGAGATGTATTGGAAGATAAGATCAAAGAATTATTGTTTGATTCTTCTTCCAATGGCATCCGATCAACGGTGCAATTACTTGTTTAATACCTTTTGGGTATAATTTTATTTTCTTTGTCGAATCTTAGCATTGCACCGTAGATCTTCTCCATTGTTGACCCCTTAGGGGACATTAGCCATTTTGCATGGGTCAGAGCAGTCCACGAGCACCTCATGAATTTATTCCAAGGGTTGTGGAGAAAATAAAGAGAAAGGAGAGAGGTGCGAAGGAGAGCACCGTTATCTTAATAGATGTATTACAGTTCTGATGGTAAGAAAGATGTTAAGTTATTCCTTTATCTTCTTATTCCATTTAATTATCATTATATCTTCATGTGATTGCTTTTCTTTTTTCAAGTTTGACTTTTTGAGAGAACAGACATAGTCAAACCATCTGTTTTCGGCCAGCTTCCTCGAATCCTGAACTGGAAGAAACCTCAGTTCAGGAAAAGGGCCCACTTAGGAGAGGTGTTGAAGGGCCTAAAAGATGGAGATACAGTATTACTTTGATGCTTGATATTATATTTTTTTTTTTTTTTTTTTTTTTTTTTTTTTTTTTATATTTTTTTTGATAAGATTAGGGATCAAACTATTTTATTTTTATTTTCATATTCGAGATCCACTTTGAGCATCATCACCGAATGAAGTGTTGCTCCTTGAAATGAGTCCTTCCACCCATCAGGTAGATAGAGCTGAAGGTGAAACAAGTAAGATGGGTGAAACAATAAGATGGGTAAACAAATAAGATGGATAGGAAGAGGAGTAGAGCTAGCAGCGCTATAGCACTGCCGTGGTATTGGTCTGTCGTATAATTAAATATTTTTAAAATTTATTACTGACGCATATAATTGTTGCGTATTTATCCTCAGATGGAGCTCGTACGTAAATACTAGTGCATTTTTGCAGAGGTGAGGAGTGGGAGGGCTCGAGACGATACCAAGAAGATGAAGCTCCGAAGGATGCTCGTCGAGAAGGATAAGTTGATTTCTGAGTTGCAGGCAGTATTGAAGAGCATTGAAGGGAGCACTGAGATCAAGGATACAGAGGGAGCACTCATGAAGTGGCGTCAGATATATCGCTTACTGAGTTTGTGAGTGCTGATAGTCTGATGGTACCCATTGAGCATACGGATCCACAGCATACCGAAAGACGGGTTACGCATCGGAAGCGGACAGTTCGGGGCTCCCATCCCCTATGCAGTCCATTCGTTCCCCTACCTTCAACTACTCCGGATCTCAAAAGAAAGCTAAGAAAAAGTCAGTCCATCGTAGGGATGACGACGTAGTAAGTAGAGTTATGATTTAGTAGAATATTCACACTTCATTCACATCTAACATCCAACGTACTCATATGATATGAAGGAATTTTTTGAGACTAGCCGTGACTTCTTCGGATTGTAGCTTTTGGATGATGCGGAGCGTAGGCAAGTCTTCGATTTTTTTTAAAAAAAATTAATCGGTATGTCATTCCATTATTTATAAAATAAATAATTTTGATATCTTTCAAACTACGTTTGTCTTTGGTCTTTAGGTTTAATATTAATTACACCATATAGATCATTAGTTTGGATTGATGGCGTCAGCGTCATCAACCGACTGCAGGTTCATGACATACTATCTGAAAATTTAATTGACGATGATGTAAGTATTATGTACTAAGTTGGATAAATCAAACATATATGTAGGTTAATTTTTATTTTTTACAATGGAGTATGCAGGTCATAGATGTTTTTTGGTCCTCTTGCAGCAATATCCTTCAATTAATTTACAGTTTATCTTTATGTTGTGATCCTTCTTTACGGTACTTATTTGTATTCTTCATACAATATTATGTATTGTAGTATTGTATTGTATTGTATAGTCTAATATATGTTTCAATATTTTCGTCATTTTAGAGCATGTTGCTGGGCAAATGAAAGTTTCTAATAAAGTTGTGCGAGACTTCATGCCTCATTCATTGACTGAAGTTAAGCAAATATTCATGCCCATATACTCATTGTTTAACTAGTACTTGCTTATCGTTGATATAGAGAGCACATATTTTAGACACTATATATCTGTGAGTGGTGCAAAGTACCGGAGCGTCACTAAAAGATTTTAATGATCATATTTATCGAATATCGAATGAATGTTGTGCGTGCTCATGCATTGCTAACAATGTGGTTGATTACTAATATTATGATTGTAGGTGACCTGGTTGATTGAGATGGTATGAGATATGTACTTTATTGATATGGATGGTTGGCCGCTCCATTTCGTTGATTATCCACAGTAGGGTGTCGCATAATTATTATAATCGATACATCTGTAGAATGTAATTTCATCATATCAGTTGTTTGCTTTTGACTGTGAGCATAAAATATTTTTTTTGTAGACTTGATTGTACCATCTATATTATGCATTTTATGAAGAGTCTGATGATGGGGCGGGAGATCACAGATGCTCATATGCCAGAGTTACATGCCAGATATGCTGCGCAGGTAATCGGAAAGGTGTGAGGCAGGAATGTTCTAGTTTGTGCTATTGCTATCGTGGATGTGTTGTGAATATTTTTTATGAATCTTTAATAATATATTTAAAAATTTATATTCAAATTTATATTCTGTCATTAGTGGAATTATTAATTTGATGTATATGAATATTCAGTAACAGGTGTGAATGATTGATGCAATGGATTTTCTGACATGTGAGTTTGTTCTTTAATTTTTTGTATTTATATTTATTGATAGGTTTCATAATTGTTTGATATAGGTTTTCTATATTATTATTTTGTATTGTGTTAGAAGTTATTTTAGGTCAATTTGTGCTTATTTGTAAGGGATTAGTTTTGTGCTTATTTGCAGGGGGATTGATTTTATTTTTGTATTTACGATATTGTTTCTTATTGTTTGTGTTTATATTGAGAGGATAAATACAAACTGCGAATAATAAGATAAACTGTGGGTGGATAGGCTCAACATCAAGTATTTCATAATAATAAATAAAAATTTTGAATAATAAATACAAACTCTTTGAATAATAAATATAAATTTTAAATAATAAATATAAATTTTGAATAATAAACAGAAATTTTGAATAATAAATATAAAAACTCTGTTGGAATAAACACAAATCCTGTAAAATAAACATAAACTCTGGATGATAAACAAAATTATCCAAAATAAAATAAATACAAGCTCTGAAGTGATAAACACAAACTGTTAAATAATACAAACTTGAAAGATAAATACAAACTGTTCAGAATAAATACAACTCTAGATTCTACAGAATAAACATATTCTGAAATAATAAACCAAACTCTGGGATGATAAATATAAACTGTTTAGAATAAATATAAACTCTGGGATGATAAATACAAACTATGCAGAATAAATACAAATTCGAAGTCCTGCAGAATAAACACAAACTCTGGGGTGATAAACATAAATTTTTTCAATAAACACAAACTTGAGATCAAAAAGTTGGGTGATCTAAGGTCCATCCAAGATAGGATAAATACTAAGTCCTGCATAAATAAATATAATCTATCCTACAATAAATACAAACTCCAAATAATAAACACAACAGACTGAGGATAAATATAATTTTTTTATAATAAATATAAATTTGAATAATAAGTACAAACTATGTATAATAAACAGAAACTATTTGATCCCGACTTTGTATTTGACCCCAACTTGGTGTTCATCCTGAGATGGTTTGTGCAGGATATAATTTTTATTCTCCTCAGTTAGTATTTATCTAGATAGTTTCTATTTATCGCTTGTGTTTACTATTCATAATTTTGTTTGTTTATTATACGGAGTTTGTGTTTATTCTGGAGCATTTTATGTTTATCCTAGGTGGATCCAACTTTATGTTATTTCGGACAGTTTCTATTTATCATCTCAAAGTTTGTGTTTATTATTTATAATTTTTATTTATTATATAGAGTTTATATTTATTTTGGAGTATTTTGTATTTATCCTGGACGGATTCGACTATATTTATTTCAGATAGTTTCTGTTTATCGTCTCAAAATTTATGTTTATTATTCATAGTTTCTATTTATTATGTGGAGTTTATATTTATTTTAGAGCACTTTGTATTTATCCTGCCATGAAAGCAGTTTGTGTTGATTCTGTTTATGTTTATTATTTGAAGTTTGTATTTATGATGAGATAGTTTGTATTTATTTCTACTAGAGTTAGTGTTTATCCTTCTTAGTCAGTATTTATCTTAGGTAGATTCAAGTTTGTGTTTATTTTGGATAGTTTTTTTTTATCGCCTCAAATTTGTATTTATTATTCGCAATCTCTGTTTATTATGTGGAGCTATGTTTATTCTGGAGTACTTTATCCTGTCATGGTAGATAGCAACCTTTGTAGTTTGTGTTTATCCTGAGCTATTTGTATTTATGTAGGAGTTAGTGTTTATCCTCCTTAGTTAGTGTTTATCTTAGATCGAGTTTGTATTTATCTCGAATAATTTTTATTTATCATCTTAGAGTTTGTATTTATTATTCATATTTTTATATGGAGTTTATGTTTATTCTGAAGTATTTTGTATTTATCTTGGATTCATGAAACGTAGACAATCTTGGAAGTTTGTTTTTATCCTTGATCTATTTGTGTTTATTATTTGGAGTTTGTATTTCTCTTGAGTCTATTTGCATTTATTATTTGAAGTTTGTGCTTATTCTATTATAAATTTGGAATAAACTTGATATATATTAGACTGATTTTGATGATAACAAAAGTATTTGAGTATAAGTGTAGTATTAAATTTCAAGAAGCTCAATATTTTTCAAATCTAAATGAAGAAGTACCATCCAAGATCCTAGTGCTAAACTTGAT